>NC_138769.1:195337715-195393110 GCF_965119305.1 Pelophylax lessonae
GTTTACTAAGGGATCCCTTGTTGGAAGTGTGCATGTTTTTCCAATTCCGCCGGTTTTTGCCATTTTCTATGGGCGAGACAGCGGATTTCCAAGCGGTATTCAAAAAAAATTTGACCCAAAATCGCGCTGGCGAAATTTTTGGAGCCTATTTGGCGTTGCGCATGCGCACATTCGCGCGTTCGCAGCTCGAGGCTGGAGGAGCTGTTTAACCTTTCTACACTTTCGCAGATATCTCTCTTTCTAAGTCAGTTTTTGACATTTTTTAAACGCAAGTCATCTCCAAATTGACTTCCACACCTTCCACAGTGATTTGGGATTTTTGGGGGTACAGGGGAAAATTTGGCTAAACTTTAGTCGAGCTTTTAGCTGGCGTGGTTTTAAGTCGCGCTCTGACCATATTGCATCTTAATGAATCTCACACTAGGCGCTATTTTCCGCCCGCCGTTCTTTGAATGCCAATTTCAGACTTAAATAATCGCCGGTTCGCAAAATCCCGCCGAAACGCCAATTCGCCGTACTATGAATTAGGCCCTGTATGTCAAAGTTAAATATGAAGGAAACATTGTTTTTTCTTTTTTAAATGCAGAATAAGCAGACACATATGCAGTGAGCTTGCATTAAATGTGCAGCACCGCACGCCTAACAGACTGATAAAAGTTTTTTTCTCCTTTCTCCTCCTCACTGGGCTCAGGTCAGGGCATAAAGATTGTGCACTGCACCCCCACACAATACAATCAAAGTAGATCGCTGTCTGATTAAAGAAGATTGTTCCTATCTATGCTTTCCCTCAAAGCAATCTCCAGCCTGACCCTACAGTAATCTCCCTACCTCTCCCTCAGCAGAATCAGCAGGAACCTCTCCCTAGTATAGTTTGAGCAGAGTGACGCGCGGCGCTATGTGACTCCAGCTTATGTAGGGTCACATGCTGCACTGGCCAATCACAGCCATGCCATTATTAGGCATGGCTGTGATGGCTTCTAGGGCACACTAGTTAAACGCTTGCTGATTAGCTGCCTTGCACCTGTTACTGAACAACGGACAGTACCCAAACATACAGTGAAATGTTCTGGTTTGGGTCCGGGTAATGAATACCCAAAAGTCCGGTACGAACCCGAACAATACAGTCCGGGTTCGCTAAACCCTAGTAGTGAGGTCACGATTATGAACAATGGCCTGTTCAATGCACACAAAGAGCTTAGTAAAGGAGATAAAGCTTCACTTGGCAAAGAATACTCAATCACATACGAGGAAAATAAAAAAAAAGGCATTTTTACTTGTACATGATTGGATGATAGAAATCAGCGGATCAGAGTTCCCCCAGATTACTTACATTTAGAGCAAATGCACTTGATTTGCACTTGCAGTGCACAGTATATTTTTCTTTAGTAAATCAACCCAATAGTCTGTCTGAGTTAGGCTCAAACAACATTTTTGTCAATCTAGTAAAGCCGCCTTGTAATTGTTTTTTAAATCAATCCTAGAACATGATTTGTAGGATGCTGAGATAAAAGTATAGCTATTTTTGGAAGGATGAAGACAGAGCCATACATCATACAAAGAGCTCCACAGAACATATTTCCATAGTATTATCAGTTGTGGTGTCTAGGGCAGTGTTTCTCAACTCCGGTCCTCAGGGCACACTAACAGGCCAGGTTTGCAAGAAAACTGAAATACATCACAGGTGAGATCATTTGCTGCTCAGTGACTGCAGTATTCTAGTCTGCATCTCCCCAAGGTAATACTTAAAATCTGGCCTGTTGGTGTGCCCTGAGGACCGGAGTTGAGAAACACTGGTCTAGGGCATGATCTACAATGGAATTAAAGTCTTCACATCTGGGGAGTTTGGAAAAAAATGTTAATTGGCCCATATTAAGTGCACATAAGTTCACTATTGTGTATGTAGATGGCTTTTTTTTTTTTTAGCTGGAACTTGGTGGAACTCAGTTCCACCACCTTTGGCTCAGGCCCTGTTCTCCCTACTCACCACTATCACTTGTAGACACAAAAGTCCGGCTTTTGTGTTTACAAATGACAGCTTGTCTTCCAACAGCTGAGAGCAGGATGGGGGCAAGAGAGATGCAGGCTCCCGGGGTGCAGTGCAGATGCCAACAGCACCACTGGATGATCTCCTTAAAAGTGAAAGAGGCAGAGCCAGCTACAGTGTGAGAGGAGGTACAAGAGACTGAGTGCTTCAGCTTAATACAGCAACAAACGTATGACATGTAGAAGATGGTGGAGCCTTTAAGGAGGTGAGGAGAAGATGGGGGCAGTGGAGGGGGGGGGTTCATGCAAAGATCAGAGCTGAAGAGGGGTGAAAGTGAGATGTGTATGAGGAATGCTGAAGTAAGCAGCTGTGGAAGAAGGCTAAACTCTGCACTCTATGTAGTACATCTGAACTCTGCACTCTGTATGCAGCACACCCCGAACTCTGCACTCTATGTGTAACCTCCCCCAAACTCTTCACTCTATATATAATGCACTCCTGGTATTGAATGCACCTCTGTTAGTGAAATTTAGCCACACCCACTATTTGATACAGTTTGTAGGGTGCATGTGTGTGGGGGAGGAGGATTTTGGGGGGTTGTAGTTGAATTCCTGTATGTATTTTCTGAGAAAAAAAAGCCCTGTGTAGATGTATTTACACATCAGAACAATATATCTTCCATGGGAGTCAGTAGCCAGCTCATATAGTGTAAAATAAACTGAATTCTTAATGAAAATAAGGACTCCCCTTTTTATCTGCATTTACCAGAAAAATATGAGAATAAAACCTATTCATACATTTAGAAAATGTGTGGGCTTAAAAGTAGGTCTCTTGGATGTAGAGTTCTTGCAATATTTTGGCTTTGAGCCACATTACTTTCCTCTTATAGGGGCTATTCAAACCATGTACATTTAAAGATACACTAAATTATCAAATGTATTGGAATGCCTGCCTTTACACACACACACACTCACACACACACACACACACACACACACACACACACACACACACACATATGAACTTTAATGGCATTCCAGTCTTAGTTCATAGGATTCGATATTGAGTTTACCCACCCTTTGCAGCTATAACAACTTCAACTCTTCTGGGAAGGCTGTCCACAAGGTTTAGGTATGTGTCTATGGGAATGTTTGATCATTCTTCCAGAAGCACATTTGTGAGGTGGCCGATAAGGCCTGCTTTGCAGTCTCCGCTCTAATTTACCCCAAAGGTGGTCTATTGGGTTGAGGTCAGAAAACTGTGCAGGCAAGTGAAGTTCCTCCACCCCAAACTCACTCATCCATGTCTTTATGGACCTTGCTTTGTAAACTGGTGCGCAGTCATGTTGGAACATGAAGGGGCCATCCTCAAACACATTCCCACAAAGTTGGGAGCATGGCATTGTCCAAAATATCTTGGTATGCTGAAACCTTAAGAGTTCCCTTCACTGAAACTAAGGGGCCAATCCCAACCCCTGAAAAAAAACCCCACACCATAACCCCCCCCCTCCATTAAATGATTTGCCTTATGGACTAAGACTGGGATTCCATTAAAGTTCATGTGAGTGTAAAGGCCGGCGTCCCAATACTTTTTGTAATATAGTACATCCATTTAAATACCATGAAGTTAAGATATACAGTAAGGCTCCATTCGCATCTCTGTGTAGCAGAGGCTCACATTCCTGCATGCATTTTTTTTTTGCATTTTGTAGCGTTTTTGCTTGTCACACATAGGACAGCTGTCAGGAGTGTGTAAACATTCCTGCTCTTTGACTGCTGATGGTCTCATTTGCAGCATCTTGGTTTAGGCTATGATGCATTCCTGTCTGTCTGTATGTGCTCAGTCTCTGGGTGGAGACCAAACCTGACTTAGGCCAACCAAGCCTGCAGTCTCATGCTTGTGATAATGTGTGTAATACATGTTCCAAGCTCCCTGTTTGTCTGCCCTGCTCTTCTAGATTGAATTCCCTCCTTGATGACCTTAGATTGGATATTGACTATTCACTGAACTCTGCCTTTTGACTATGGATTAACCCTTACTATTCTGAACCTTGTCTACCTTGTACCTGGACTGTCATTAAAACACTCTGTCTGTCTGTCTGTCTGTCTGTCAACCGCAAGTAACCACTTGCTTTGCTCAGTTTACACATGCCCTGGTGTGGTAGGCAGGCATTATAGCATTGTGAATAAGTCCTGGGCCAACCAAGTATCAGTAAGCCTGCTTGCCTATGGGAAAGGGGGCTGCTATATGTGAAGAACAAAGAAGTTAGCTATAGTGTCTGACCACCTGCATTTGGGGTAAGCATGACAGCAGCCCATTCACTTGAATGGACTGCCCTAAATGCAACAATCGCGCTAAAGAAACTACAGAACTTTTTGTGTGGAGTGCAGTGCATTTTTTCTATGCTTTTTGGTGTCTTTGCAGCACATTTCTGAAATGCAAGACAATGTGCATATTTTCTGTGCAGTTTGCCATGCATTTGGAAATGCACAGATGTGAATTGAGCCTCGTTCTTCTTGGGTAAACAAACCAATTTCACCTTCAGGCCTCATTCACACCTAAAAAACAAAATGAACAAACAAACAAAATGTTTTTAATGCACAATGTCAGACAGGTTAATTCAGTTGGTAAGCAGACTGGTTGGTGAGTTGAGCTGGGAATTGTTCTGGTTTTGTCTTGTATGTGTTTCCCTTCCATGTGCTCCTTGCTGTGAAGGCCAGTTATAAGTGCAGCAGGGGCCATTTTGTTTGCCATTGTGTTATGTGCTGGGCATTCATTGTGCCCCTGTGCCTTTAAGGAGGGTTGGGCTACCCCAAGGCCCACCTGCCCTCTATCTATCCATTAGAATGCACGTGTTTCCACTGTGGAGTCTCTCATAGATTTACAGGAGTTAGGACTGCAGGTAAAACAGCATGCTGTGATGTGGCCCTGCAGCTCACACATGCTTTTACAAATGTGTTCAAACTAAACCCCTGTTTTTAAAGCATACTGTTAGACAGGTTAATTTGGTTGGTGAGCAGACTGGTTGGTAAGTTGAGCTGGGAATTGTTCTGGTTTTGTCTTGCATGTATTTCCCTTCCATGCGCTCCTTGCTGTGAAGGCCAAATTTTGGTGGGGGCAGGGGCCATTATGTTTGTTATTAATGTATACTGGTGAGGGGACATACTGGACACCTTTGCTGCCATTGTGCCATGTGCTGGGCGTCCATTGTGCCCCTGTGCCTTTAGGTTGGACAACCTCAAGGCAACCTGGCCCTCATCTATCTATTAGAATGCATGTGCTTCCACTGTGGAAACTCTCATAGATTTACAGGAGTTAGGACTGCAGATAACACAGGGTGCTGTGAAGTAGCCCTGCAGCTTACGCATGCGTTTGCAAATGTTTGCTAACTAAACCCCTGTTTTTAACGCATACTGTTAGACAGGTTCATTCTGTTGGTAAGCAGGCTGATTGGTGAGTTGAGCTGAAAATATTTCAGGTTTTGTCTCTCATTCACACCTAGCATAGTGGGAGAGCACTTTTTTTGGCTCGTTGTTTTCTGTGACACACATAGGGCAGCCTGTTGATCTCAATGGGCTGCCCTACACGTGGCAAAGTAACTCATGGGACATTTTGGCTTGATGCAGGTTACATGTTTTTTACTGTGGGTTTGCTGCGTTTGTCACTTGTTTTTTCATGTGGCAAAATTCATGTTTGCTTATGCGTTTGGTGTGCCGTTAACAGTTAACCACTTAAGCCCCGGAAGATTTTACCCCCTTCCTGACCAGGGGGTATTTTGCGATTCGGCACTGCGTGAATTTAACGGACAATTGCGCGGTCGTGCGACGCTGTACCTAAACGAATTTGACGTCCTTTTTTTCCCATAAACAGAGCTTTCTTTTGGGGGTATTTGATCACCTGTGCGATTTTTTGATCATGCACTATAAACAAAAAAAGAGCGTCAATTTTGCAAAAATAACAATATTTTTCACATTTTTTTATATGAAATTCCCCCCCCCCCCCCAAAAAATGTAAAAATCAAAATTTTTTAACATTTTCGGCCAATTTGTTTTATGCTACATATGTTTGGTAAAAAAATTGCAAAAAGCGTATTTTGATTAGTTTGCGCAAAAGTTATTGCGTTTACTAACAAAGGGAAAGATTTTTGTCATTTTTGTTGTTTTTTTTAACGCGTAATGGCGGCGATCTGCGATTTTTTATGCGGTACTGCGACATTGCGGCGGACAGATCGGACCCTTGACTGACATTTTTGACACTTTTGGGGTTAACAGTGACATTACTGCAGTAATCAGTGCTATACATATGCACTGTTACTGCAAAATTACACTGGTAGTGAAGGGGTTAAATTTATTTGAGAGGGAGGGGCTGTGTGTGTCCCTAGGGGCATGATTCTAACTGTGATTGGCTGTCTGTTGAGCTGTAGAAACATTGATCAACGGTTCTACATAGTAGAACCGTGTGATCACAGTTTCTACACAGGGGAGAATGACAGGCGGCTTGTTTACACAAGCTGCCTGACTTTCTCCCTCTGCAGCGGCGATTGCAGAGTGACCGGCGGACATCGGGTCCGCCGGTCACACACGCGGGGGGGTCAGTGACCACGCGGGAGCGGGAGCACGCTTCCGGCGGCGAGCGCTCGCTCCCTAGACCCTCACAGGCTAGCGACGTAGACCTACATCACTTTGCCTGTGAGGGGCTGACTGCCGACGTAGATAGTCGTGCGACAGTCGGCAAGTGGTTAATGGCCCCCGTAAGTGCAACTGGTTCATTTTAGGTGTATAAAGGTGGTCATATACTATACAGCCTAATTGTACAATCTTTGTACAATCACCTTTAGATTTACCAAAACGATATAATAGGACACACTATCTATACAATCACTCTGTATCCAGTCAGGCAGACCCTTGTACTACATAGTTGATGGTACATCTAAAGAAGATTGTACAATCAGATTGTATAGGGTATGGTGAGCTTTACAGCATCCAAAACACACTTCTCCTGTTTTCAGTTACTACTGGTATACACATAGACTGTTATCTGATTGCTCAGCACACTTCCACTGATTGATTACATTGGAAAACCATGCACCTGAGGAGGTGGGTGGGAGCGATCTCCTGAAAGAGGAAGGCAGCTGCAGGGTGTGAGCTAATGAGGTCAGCTGGTGAAATATTTCTTGTCTCCTAACAGTTTTCAGGTCCTAAGGTCTTTCCCGGAAGTAATGGAGAAGTAATGGAGACTTTTTTTAAATACAACAAGCTGGACACTGAGGTATTTGCTGTGTAGGATAAATAAAAGCTTTTTTTTATTTTTTGCAAAAGAAGGAAGAGATTCTCCAGAAGATTGCTCCCAACCACCCCTGTACTCACATGCACTCATTATCAGTGAGCACCATTCTCTTTGAATACACAGCCATTGTGTTCCTCTGCTGATGTATTGTTTTGTACCTTACCTTCATCTTGCATAGAGTGTGCAATGTATTGGACCTTAATGTGCGCTTGAAGTGCATTTTTGGATATTAATATACGCCAAGCGCAATTATTCCCATTGTGCTAAAAAGCTAATTTCTCAGCTCTTTTGTATAAGGTAATAGAACGCACTCAGAAGCACCCAGTAATAAAGACACACAGGCTGTAATCACATTGGATGCTCGATAGAATGTCCTGCCGAAAGCATTGAGCTTTGCTTATTTATAGGACAACACAGGGATAACAGCAGGAAGTGATGGCAATACAACATCAGCCAATCAGCTCCAAATGTACAGTCACATGACATAAGCTACTCACATAGAATCAGCCAATGAATCACCTGTATACATTCAAATATACAATAGAAAGGGGGTAACACGATCGTGAACGAGCAGAACAGCGTGCATTGCTTCCCTCCATTGGTACATGTAAATCCGCGCACCACAGTTAACAATGAAACCCATATGTAGCGGAATTCGCGCCTAACACTACACAATAAAACAGACGTGAAGAATCGTGAACTTGGCTCTGATAGAACTCGTGCATGCACTTCTGCCACTACTACTAGCGTGAATCCCACTCAGCAAGGCTCAGAGAACAATGCCTAATAGGATTATACTATTGTTCTCATAGACGTGAGGCTATCTGCAGGGAAAGAGCCATGCTGTTTCCACTATGGTGATCAGGCACAGTAGAAAGACATGAGCGTGTGTATCCCTTCATAAGGGCAGATAGATACCAAAACAATATCGACTTTACAAAGAAAACATATCCCTGTGGATCGATCATATCTGCACATTATACAGGGGCCTCTGCTGGTGGTCATATCCTTGCTGCTTCATCCTTGAACTCCACACCGCAATACACATAGATCTCTACCGGCATAGAACATGGAACGTTCGCCGGCAGGTATGTCTATGTAGAGCGAACATGTATATACTAGGGTTGAGCAAACACGGACTGCATTGTTCGGGATCGTACCGGACTTTTGTGTTTTCGGTACCCAGACACGGACCCGAACATTTTACTGTATATTCGGGATACAGTCTGGTGTTCGGTAATTTATTTCATGTTTTGGCACGGTTTTAATGGCGCGGTTTCAACAGCTGCAGGGCAGCCAATCAACAAGCGTTTAACTAGTGTGACCTTAGAAGCCATCACAGCCATGCCTACTAATGGCATGGCTGTGATTGGCCAGTGCAGCATGTGACCCAGCCTCTATATAAGCTGGAGTCATGTAGCGCCGCACGTCACTCTGCTCTAACTACTGTAGGGACAGATTCCTGCTGCTGCTTATTTGAGGGAGAGATAGGAGATTGCTGGAGATTGCTTTCAGGGAAAGAATAGGACACAGGACAGAAGAATCTTCTTTAATCAGAGACCGATCTACATCGATCTTATTGTGTGGGGGTGCAGTGCACAATCTTTTTGCCCTGATCTGAGCCCAGTGAGGAGGAGGGAGAAAAAAAAAACTTTTATCAGTCTGTTAGGTGGGCAGCGTGCAGCGGACATTTAATGCAAGCTCAGTGCATATGTGTCTACTTAATCTGGATTTTAAAAAAAAAAGTTTTTTCCTTCATATTTTACTGTGACATACATTGAGGGCATGTGGCCTAGTATGGTTCAGGGGGGGATTACCGGGATACCGGGAGCCAGCAATACATTACAGCCGCAAACACATTTAAATGACATTTTTTCCTTCAGAGATATCAGTAATGCTGCAGCAAGCTCCGTACGTACAGATGAAGCACTTTACAGGCAGACTAAGGGGACCCTCCAGGCACAATATTTAAAGGATTTTTTTATTTTTTCACTTTAGGCATCATCAAAATCACTGCTCCTTTAAAAAAGATTGTTTTAAAAAAATATGTTTGTATTGATACATGTCCCCCAGGGCAGTACCCAGGTCCCCATACACTTTGTATGGCAATAACTTGCATACAAGCCTTTAAAATGAGGACTTTTGATTTTTCATAGACTTTAATAGAGTTTGCATGTTCGCAAGAACTTTTTCCCTGTTCGAGATGTTCTGGTGTGAACCAAACAGGGGGGGGGGGGGTGTTTGGCCCATCCATAGCTTCTAAATATTGTGAAAAATGAAATTATGCACGAAAAGGTGAACTTAGCCTTTGAATCCTTTGTTCTGAGCCATGCTAACTCAATATATTAAGCAATTGGCCCATGCACTTGATAAACGATGGGTATGAAAGTGATACTAAACAATATCCACATTCTCCAAAAAAAATCCATACACAGTTACTAATGAATGGCCCTGTAATCTATTTTTTATTAAATAGTTTCTTCCTATGTTTCTCTGCATCCTTGTAGTGTCCTTTGCGATCTCTCAAACTCCTTCCCTTTTCCCCTGTCTTCTGTTTGCTCTAAATGAGCTGCACTCATATGCATTAATTTATGCATGCTACAAATAGGGTTGGCGCAAAGATTTTTGACACCCTAGGTGAAACCCTGTTTTGCCCCATGAAGCGGGGCCAAGAGGAGTGAGCTGGGTATGGGCCACCTGTACAGGGCCCAAGCCCCATGAGTTCAGCTCAGTCTCTCATCTACGGCAAGTTGACAATGGCGGCTGCCCATACCCCCATCACAGAGTGGCGGAACGGGCCCCCTCTCAGCGGTGGAATCGATGAGTGGGTGGGCCCCCTCTCAGTGGTAAAACAAACACATGGATGGGCGGGCTGAATGGGCCCCTTCACAGTGGCAGGTTGGGCACTCCCGACTGATGTGCGCTTTAGGCTAGAGCCAACCTCGCCTAAAGGTAGCGCCAGCCCTGGCTTCAAATCCTTTAGTCCTCACTGTTTCAAAGGAGTGAACAAGACAGTGTGTGGCTATGTTCCTACACACAGTGGGACCATTGAAAATAAACATAGCCATCCTCTAACAGGAAGTTGAATCACAGCAGCAAAAAAAAAGAGTTTGGGGATTTGGAGAAGACTGAGAACAACAGAAGGAACTTTTAAAATATACTTTTTGAATATATTTTGTTATCTAAAATTTTGTGTCACTTTAAAGTGAACCAGGATTGTTGGAATAATTTGTACTGAAAAAAAAGAACAAAATGC
Organism: Pelophylax lessonae; assembly: GCF_965119305.1. Classification (NCBI taxonomy): domain Eukaryota; kingdom Metazoa; phylum Chordata; class Amphibia; order Anura; family Ranidae; genus Pelophylax; species Pelophylax lessonae. Next base: position 195,348,242 of record NC_138769.1, read on the forward strand.
TCACTAGAGGAAGAACACGTGGAAGAAAACATTTCAGCAAACCTTAGCACTGCCCCAGGAGCCCTGAACACCTGAAGGTTTGGTGTGTAAAGCACATTGTGTTTTCTCCTTATTCCTCATTTAAAAAGTCTGTGTATCTTTGGGATTTTCTCTGATAAGCAGGGTAAAATTTTCATAAACATTACATTTTTTGTGGTATATCACAAGCGAAATATTTTATGGTTGTACAGGCACAAGGTTCTTTACCTTCATGTATTCTATCCATGAAGGTAAAAAACCTTCTGTGTACGGCAGCGCCCCCCCCCAATACTTACCTGAGTTCCCTCTCAATCAAGCAATGTCAGAGAGAGCCTTTCCTCTCTGGGGACTCACACTCCTGATTGGCTTTTGGCAGCAGCAGTAGACATTGGCTCCTGCTGCTGTCAATCACAGCCAGTGAGCCAATCAGGAGATAGAGGGGGTTAGGCAAAGCCATGGCTCTGTGTGTGAATGGACACACAGAGCTGCGGCTTGGGACTGCACCTGCTTGGGTGCCCCCAGAGCAAGCTGCTTGATCTGTGGGACCTGAAAAGAGGAGGATCCGTTCTGCTCTGTGCAAAGTTATGCACAGAGCAGGTAAGTATAACATGTTTGTTTTTTTTTTTTGTTTTTAAACCAAGGCTTTAATATCACTTTAATATGGACTGGTAAGTTCTTATTGTGTTGCTTTTAATGAAAAACATTAAATTAAATCTGAAGCCAAAACCTTTTTTTTTTTAGTTTTGGAAGAAGTGATGACGCGTTAGAAATTCTGTCAAAAGTAATAACTTCCTTGCAGAGTGAACATCCCATTTCCTGTGAACACGAAAGCAAAATCCAGGGTCAATGCAAAATCTGCCAAAGACCCCCTTTCAGATTTTTCCTAATTTTCTGTTTAGGGGACAACCTTTCATCAGAAAGGAAGTGGGAGCAAATTTGCAATGAGGAAACAGGCAATAATAAAAAGCTGGAAAGAGTTCCAATGGTTTACTTTAAAAAAAAAAAAAACATTTTCCTGACAGACTCCATGGCAGCACACGTATGGGTAGGCTCCGCCTCCTCTCCTACCCTATAGGACCCCACTCCCATAAATTTTTGCTCCAAGCCAGGAGCCGTGTTCCTTTTTTGTCCTCCTTCCGCAAGAGAAGTCTTACCTTATAGGATGCGTTTTCTTACATACCTGGTGGCGTGTGGTTTCCTGGATGATGCCTTTCTACCTTAGTCCAGCAATCTCAGTACTACTGGGTGGACCCGGGCAATTTGAAATGATGCCGGAAGATGCCATAAATCCTGAATGAGAGGTGGGCTGCATCGCTTGGCCAAACGTCCTTGCTACTAGCGGGAGGCCCTTATGCCCTGACGCACACGCTAGTCTCCGGTTGAGGAGCGTTCCAGGTCCTTCTGTCGGTATTGGTGGTAATGTATTGCTTACTTTATACTTTATATCGTTTTGCTTCCTGGTTAGTATGGCGGCTGGAGCGCTCCTGCGTTCCAGGCCGTCGCTCTCGGCTCCTCCCCCTGCCTCCTGATTCCCAGTTGGGTGTTCATTGCGAGGCTTGGTTCTTAAGTGGTCTGCGCATGTGCGCACGCCACTTCCGGTCCTCCATGACGCGGTGGCGTCGGGGGGGGCGTGGCTTTATGGCTCCCGGGAAATTTAAACAGCTGATGGAGCTGTCATTCTTGGGATGTCTGTGGGCTTTTGCGGCGGCCTCCCCACGCTGTGTCTCTGCCTGTGTTTGGTAAGTCCTGTGCTGGGTCAGTCCTGCTTGATTGGGGGAGGGGAAAGGCGGCTATGGGAAGGTAAGATTGAGTTCTTACATCCTTCCTATTGCAGGTTATCTTGCTGTGATTTGCAATGGATGCCTCACCGCCCCCCGGTGGCCAGTCCCTGCGCAACAGGTGAGCTTTAGCTTTTAACTCTCGCTTGTCTGCCAGCTGGCTTACTGTAGCCTGAGCTTTTCTTTCCTTTGTTTTCAGCCCTTTTAGGTCTGACCAACGTCCTGCATCGGGATCAAAGGATAGATCACCTTCAGGCCATCACCATGCATCATCCAAATCCAGGCACCATAGATCCAGATCTAGGTCTAGGCGCCATGATGATTGTCCAAGCCGGTCTTCCCGACATGCTGACCGCCCCGCACACAAATCTTGCTGGGGTTGTAGGGCTGTAGTCCCTGAGGATAGATCCTTGTGTGATGCCTGCTATTCTCGGGCAATCAAGGAAAAACAAGTCCCAGATCCACCAGTGGAAACCCTGGTCAGGCGGATCGTGCAAGAATCCTTAAGGGATTGGGATTCCAACCGGCTGTCTGGGCATACAACTGATACTCCAGTTCTCCCTCAGAGGGAAGACGTAGAGCCAGGCACTTCCCAGCCGAGTCGCTTCTCGGATTCCTCTGAAAGTGAGGATGACCTAGAAGACCAAAGTTCAGGTTTTGATTTTGCCATGATCTCTCCGCTAGTAAGAGCGGTAAAAGAGGCGTTAAAATGGGAAGAGCCAGCAGACTCCCCAGCAAAACAGAAGAAATACTTTAAACATCTCAAGAAAGAACGGGATCATTTCCCTTTTCTGAATGAGCTGGGGGAAATCATTACAGACGAATGGCATGGAGTTGAAAGAAAGAATTCCTTATCGTCCAAATTTTCCAGGTTATATCCTTTTAAGACAGACAAAGTGAAGCATCTTGATTCTGCACCTACAATAGACGCAGCCTTGATGAGGCTAGTCAAACACGTTACCCTACCTTTGGAAGATTCCGTCTCATTTAAAGATGGTCTGGATAGACGAATTGATACGGATCTCAAAAAGATCTATCTGTTAGCTGGTATGACCTGCAAGCCAGCCCTAGCCCTTGCAGCCACATCCAAAGCTATGGAGGCTTGGGTAGATAACGTGGAGACCACACTGAAAGGTGTCTCAGAAGAAGCAGCCAGAAGCTCGGCTGTGTATGAACTAAGGTTAGCAACGGCCTTTTTGGGAGAGGCTTCCATTGATATCATTCGCCTGGTGGCGCGGGTCATGCTCTCTTCTGTCACGGCCAAATGTGCTTTATGGTTACGTCCCTGGCTGGCCGATCCTGCTTCCAAACAAGCCTGGTGCAGGATTCCGTTTGAGGGTGCGTCCCTTTTTGGCAACAAGCTGGACAGTGCCATTACCCGTGCCACTGGTGGTAAATCAGGTTTCCTCCCTCAGGATCGCCGTTTGTTTGACCGCAGAAGGTTTCAGCACAAACCAAGTTCGGATCGATCCAGAGAAGCTCGATCTTACAGGCCTGGACGTGAGTTCAGAAAGAATTGGAAAAGATCTCAACCTACAGGTCAGAAGTTCAACAAGGGAACACCTTCTAGTGGTCGGGAGACCACAAAGTCTTTTTGATATCAGGCCTGCTCAAGCGTTGCGAGTAGGCGCTCGTCTACGTCAGTTTGCGCACGTTTGGGCAGCCTCGATTACGGACCAGTGGACCGTCAAGACTGTGTCTCATGGTCACGTTTGGTCTTTCGAAGAAACTCCAATTCTGCGGTTCATCCCTACGGCTCTACCTCGCGTGGAAGAAAAGAAGTCAATTCTTCTGTCATACGTAGATTCCCTGATCTCTCAAGGTGCTGTCATCCCAGTTCCGGCCGAAGAAAGGTTTCAAGGCCTTTATTCACCTCTATTCATGGTGCTAAAGAAAAACGGTTCTTGGAGACCGGTCATAGACCTGACTCATCTGAACTCTTTCATAAAGAAAGAGAGGTTCAGGATGGAGACACTCTTCACTATCCGCCAAGTGGTGCAACCAGAAGATTGGATGATCTCCATAGATCTAAAAGATGCCTATTTCCATGTCCCAGTGGCAGCAGAACTACAAAAGTTTCTTCGCTTTGCCGTGGGTCAAGTGCATCTCCAGTTTACCTGTCTCCCTTTCGGGCTTACCACCTCACCTCGAGTCTTTTCAAAGGTCTTACTGGCTATTGTAGCTCTGATCAGATCGAAAGGGATCCGACTGTTTCACTACTTAGACGATCTGCTTCTTCTTTCTCAAGACCAAGCACAGATTCTGCAACACAGATCTCAGGTAATCTCCACCCTTCAAGAATTCGGGTGGCTCTTGAATCTGGAGAAAAGCCATCTGGATCCGTCAAAATCCTTGATCTTCCTGGGGGCACTCTTCAACACCTCCAGAGGCACCATCTCTCTTCCAGTGGAGAAGATTCCGGTGATCCGCAGCAGAATACAACCGGCAATGTCAACTCCTTATCTTCGGGCATCACAGTGTCTGAAAATAATAGGGACCATGGTCTCCACGGCCCCCATGGTCAAGTGGGCACAGTGGAGAATGAGGCCCTTTCAAATCGGTTTCCTCCGCCAATGGAGCTCTGGGAATCCAGACACTCCTGTACGGATAACATCCTCTATGAGGGCGAGTCTGTCTTGGTGGCTACAACGGGAAAATCTCCTGAATTGTCATTCGATCGTTCCCGTTCCTTGGATCGTTGTGACATCGGATGCCAGCCAGACGGGCTGGGGTGCGCACTGCCTGTCAGAGGTGGCCCAGGGCAGGTGGGACTTTCCCACCCTCGGGTTGGTCTCAAATGTCCTGGAGCTTCGGGCAGCTTTTCGTGCCATCATGGCTTTCCGTCACTTGGTGAAAGGGTCCTCGGTCCTTCTACGGCTAGACAATACGACGGCAGTCGCATATATCAAGAGGCAAGGGGGCACCCGCAGTTCCTCCCTTCTGGAAGAAGTGAAACCGATCATGGCATAGGCCCAACGGAATCTTGCCAATCTATCAGCTGCTTATCTTCCAGGAGTCCAGAACGTTCAGGCAGATTTTCTGTCAAGAACCAATCTAGACAACAACGAATGGTCTCTTCATCCAGAAACCTTCAAGTGGGTCATCTCTCTGGGGATTCTTCCGGAAGTAGACCTGTTTGCCTCTCCAAACAATGCCAAACTGACGAAATTCTACTCATAGAAACATAGAAACATAGAATGTGTCGGCAGATAAGAACCATTTGGCCCATCTAGTCTGCCCAATATATCTGAATCCTATGAATAGTCCCTGGCCCTATCTTGTATGAAGGATAGCCTTATGCCTATCCCATGCATGCTTAAACTCCTTCACTGTATTTGCAGCTACCACTTCTGCAGGAAGGTTATTCCATGCATCCACTACTCTCTCAGTAAAGTAATACTTCCTCATATTACTTTTAAACCTTTGCCCCTCTAATTTAAAACTGTGTCCTCTTGTGGTAGTTTTTCTTCTTTTAAATATGCTCTCCTCCTTTACCGAGTTGATTCCCTTTATGTATTTAAATGTTTCTATCATATCCCCTCTGTCTCTTCTTTCTTCCAAGCTATACATGTTAAGGTCCTTTATCCTTTCCTGGTAAGTTTTTTCCTGCAATCCATGTACTAGTTTAGTAGCTCTTCTCTGAACTCTCTCTAGAGTATCTATATCCTTCTGGAGATATGGCCTCCAGTACTGCGCACAATACTCCAAGTGAGGTCTCACCAGTGTTCTGTACAGCGGCATAAGCACTTCTCTCTTTCTACTGCTTATACCTCTCCCTATACATCCAAGCATTCTGCTGGCATTTCGTGCTGCTCTATTACATTGTCTTCCCACCTTTAAGTCTTCTGAAATAATTACTCCTAAATCCCTTTCCTCAGATACTGAGGTCAGGACTGTGTCAAATATTCTATATTCTGCCCTTGGGTTTTTACGCCCCAGGTGCATTATCTTGCACTTATCCACATTAAATTTCAGTTGCCAGAGTTCTGACCATTCTTCTAGTTTTCCTAAATCCTTTTCCATTTGGCGTTTCCCTCCAGGAACATCAACCCTGTTACATATCTTTGTGTCATCAGCAAAAAGACAAACCTTACCATCGAGGCCTTTTGCAATATCACTTATGAAGATATTAAACAAAATTGGTCCCAGTACAGATCCCTGAGGTACCCCACTGGTAACATGACCTTGTTCTGAATGTTCTCCATTGACTACAACCCTCTGTTGTCTGTCACTCAGCCACTGCCTAATCCACTCAACAATATGGGAGTCCATGCTCAATGACTGCAGTTTATTGATAAGTCTTCTATGTGGGACAGTGTCAAAAGCCTTACTAAAATCTAGATATGCAATGTCTACTGCACCTCCACCGTCTATTATTTTAGTCACCCAGTCAAAAAAATCTATAAGATTTGTTTGACATGATCTCCCTGAAGTAAACCCATGTTGTTTTTCATCTTGCAATCCATGGGATTTAAGATGTTCCACAATCCTATCCTTTAATAGGGTTTCCATTAATTTGCCTACTATTGATGTCAGACTCACTGGTCTATAGTTGCTCGATTCCTCCCTACTACCTTTCTTGTGAATGGGCACGACATTTGCCAATTTCCAGTCTTCCGGGACGACTCCTGTTACTAATGATTGGTTAAATAGATCTGTTAATGGTTTTGCCAGCTCACCACTAAGCTCTTTTAATAATCTTGGGTGTATCCCATCAGGACCCTGTGACTTATTTGTCTTCACTTTAGACAGCAATCTTAGAATGTCTTCCTCTGTAAAGACACATGCATCAAATGATTCATTAGTCATCCTTTCAAGTGGAGGTCCTTCTCCTTCTTTTTCTTCTGTAAAAACTGAACAGAAGTATTCATTAAGGCAGTCAGCTAGCCCTTTATTTTCTTCTACATACCTTCCGTCCTTTGTTTTTAATTTAGTTATTCCTTGTTTTAATTTCCTTTTTTCATTTATATATCTGAAGAATGTCTTATCCCCCTTTTTCATAGACTGAGCTAGTTTTTCTTCTGCCTGCGCTTTAGAAGTTCTTATAACTTGCTTGGCCTCTTTCTGCCTAATCTTGTAGATTTCCTTATCTTCATTGCTCTGGGTTTTTTTATAATTACAAAATGCTAGCTTTTTATTTTTAATGATTTGGGCCACTTCTGCTGAGTACCACAGTGGTCTCTTCCTTTTTTTGCTTTTACTGACAAGTCTAATGCAATTTTCTGTTGCCTTCAATAATGCACCTTTTAAGTAGTCCCATTTCTCCTGGACTCCATGTAATCCGTTCCAGTCTGATAAGGACTCATTTATGACTAATTTCATTTTTGAAAAGTCTGTTTTTCTAAAATCTAAAACTTTTGTTTTTGTGTGGTGTGACTCTTTCACAGTTCTTATATTAAACCACACTGACTGGTGATCACTAGATCCCAAGGTTTCGCCTACAATGACATCATATACCGAATCCCCATTTGTGAATACCAGATCCAAAATGGCCTCCCTCCGGGTTGGCTCCTCAACCACTTGTTGCAGAGACAACCCCAGTAGGGAATTTAGAATATCTGTACTCCTGGTAGAACTTGCTATTTTGGTTTTCCAGTTTATATCTGGAAGATTGAAATCTCCCATAATGATAACTTCTCCTTTCATTGTCATTTTAGCTATTTCTTCAACTAGTAGATCATCTAGTTCTTTAACTTGACCAGGTGGCCTATATATCACACCTACACGAGTTACTGGCGTTACCCCCAAGCCTACGGGGTAGATGCTCTGACGGACCACTGGAAGTTCCACAAAGCATATGCTTTTCCCCCGGTCCCAGTGATATTCAAGTTCCTGCAGAGACTCAGGAGAGAGAGGGTAGAAATCATAGCAATTCTTCCGTTTTGGCCAAGGAGGCCCTGGTTTCCTCTGCTGCTCCAACTGAGCTTTCGGGATCCTGTTCCCCTGCCATTCAGGTCGGACCTTCTATCTCAGGGTCCAGTGCTGCATCCATGCCCAGCGCAGTTACATCTCATGGCATGGTCCTTGAGAGGGAAAGACTAAAAGCTCTTGGCTGTCCAAGTGCGGCAATGTCCACAATGATGAGTGCCAGGAGACCGGGCACCAACAAAGTCTACGAGAGGATCTGGTCTAAGTTTGAGGATTACATGTCTAATGAGTCCGATTTCATCACTAATCCTAAGATCCATCACATTCTGGGGTTCCTCCAGACAGGCTTAGACCTATCTCTGGCTGTTGGCTCTCTCAGAGTACAGATCTCAGCAATCTCTGCCTTCACGGGGACCTCATGGGCAAAACATCCTCTGGTCCGGCAGTTTTTCAGAGGTGCGTCAAGAATGAGACCTCCCAGGAAACCCAGGTTCCCCAAATGGGACCTTCCACTAGTCCTTGAGTTTCTCTCAACAACAGTTTTGGAACATGGAGATTCCTTCTTCCTTAAGAATCTGTCTATGAAGACGGCCTTTTTAGTAGCCATCACATCGGCTAAACGTGTCTCTGAAATTAGTGATCTAGGTTGCAAAGAACCTTTTCTGACTTTTTTTTCCTGATCGGGTTGTCCTGGTCCCTATGCTAGGGTCCAATCCGAAGGTAAATTCAGTTTTTCATGTCAACCAAGAGATTGTTTTACCTACATTCAAGTCTCAAGATGACCAGAGTACCCATCCGTTGGATGTGGGCGAAGTCCTTCAAACATACTTGAAGTTCACAGCTTCCTTTCGCAAGTCAGACTATCTATTTGTTCTCTTTTATGGAAAGAACAGAGGCAAGAGGGCTTCTTCCAGAACAATTTCTAGCTGGATAGTTCAGACCATCCAGTGGGCATATAGAGCCAAGGGACTGGCTCCTCCGGAAGTGGTGACGGCTCATTCCACCAGAGGGATTTCTACGTCTTGGGCGGCTTCCCTTCATGTTGCACCAGATGTCATTTGCAGAGCGGCCTCATGGTCCTCAATTAACACTTTCATGTCACACTATTGTGTTGAACCTGCTTCTTTATCCTCAGTTGATTTTGGTTTAAAGATTTTGTCTGTTGACGGTGCAAATTAAACCTATTTCTGTTTGACCAGCAGTTGCCCACCCGGGTGTGTATGGCTAGTTATTTCCCATACGTGTGCTGCCATGGAGTCTGTCAGGAAAACGGAAAATTTATATCAATACTTACCGTAATTTTCCTTTCCTGATAGAACTCCATGGCAGCAGGAGTTCCCTCCCATCTGCTGGAGTAGTCTATATATGGAACACGGCTCCTGGCTTGGAGCAAAAATTTATGGGAGTGGGGTCCTATAGGGTAGGAGAGGAGGCGGAGCCTACCCATACGTGTGCTGCCATGGAGTTCTATCAGGAAAGGAAAATTACGGTAAGTATTGATATAAATTTTCCGTTTTACTTATGTTGGTGTAGCTGTTAAGGAAATTCACCCTTGCAAACTTTTCACTAGATATCTCCCTAATAGAGCCTCTGATGGCAGAAAAATTTGACAGGATTTCTAATACTTCATCACTCTATCCAAAAATAAGAACAAAAAGTTTAAGCTACCATATAGATACACTTTAATCAATTCATTTGTAACTATCATCAAGATAGTGTATGTATTTTTTGTGTTGTAAATCTTTTTAACAGATTGGGGCTACCTAATTTCTGTCAACTATTTGTGCTGTTTTGGAATTCACCTCATTCCATAAAAGCAGCCTTTATCAATCATTTCAATATGAAAGGACCCTTGATCTAACTTTCTGGTCTCAGGGAACTACTGATATTAATTACTATATCTACAGCTCACTGTACATTAGTGTACATTAGTGTAATAGTTAGTGGGAATAATGAGCTTTGGAAATAATGTTCTCTACATTGGTATTCAGTGAAAAGAATGCTCTTTACATTGATGGTCAGTGGAAGAAGTTTCCTTTATATTGGTGGTTAGTGGGACGATACATTTTCTTACAGATAGCTAAATAGATCAATGGTATCAGGGTAAACGTATCTGAGAAGCAGAAGTTGCTCCTTGCTCAATGAACACCTAGAAACCTCTGGGGGAACCTTAGGGTTCCATGGAACCCTGGTTGAGAAAGGCTGCATTAGTGTAACTGCAGTTTTGGTGCAGTAACATTTACTGTATATTAGAGCACTCCCAGCCCCCACTTTGAGTCAATAATCACCTGTCCTTACCCAGTTAGATATTGCACGCTAGATCTTTTCACTGCTTATCAGAACTCTTCCTGTCTAGGCCCCCACACGGTATTGCATTTATGGGCCCAGATGAGAAGATCTTTGATCGTCAGCTAGAAGATCTAGTGAGCAATATCTTACTGGAACAGAGGCAGGTGAATATTGCACTAGGAGGAGAGACTGGGGGAAGCAGTTGAGGTTACACTTTAAGTTATACTAAACTTAAGCTGTTAACTTTTCCACACAACTGCTCCGGATGGTCATTTCTAAATATAATATGATATATTAATTTTTTTAACCACAGAGTTTAACCACTTGCCGACCGCTCACTGAGCTGGTACTGCGGCAAAGTGGCTCATTATCGTCTAGCGACGTAGACCTACGTCGCTGGACTCCTCCCCTTGTGGGCAGCGCACGCGCGCCGCCGGAGGCTCGATCCCGCTGTATTCAGACACAGCGGGAGTCGGGCCAGGGGAGGAGAGGCGGTGATCACCGCCGCTCTTCCCCGGTCGTGGGGGATCGAGTGAGGAAATCCGCCCGCTTGTGTAAACAAAGCAGGCGGATCTCCTCTGTGACAGGCAGGGACAGATCACAGGATTCAGCATAGCTCAACCTGCGATCTGTATCTGTGTCACACAATCCCCTCCCCCCACACATGTCAGTAAGCACCAGGCATACATTTAACCCCTTGATCACCAATAAAGTTAACCCCTTCCCTGTCAGTGTCATTATTACAGTAACAGTGCATATTTATAGCACTGATTACTGTAGTAATGTCACCGGTACCCCCAAAAGTGTCAAAAATGTCAGGGGTTCGATCTGTCCGCCGCAATGTCGCAGTCCCGCAAAAAAAATCGCAGATCACCGCCATTACCAGTTAAAAAAAAACAAATAAAATTACATACATTTTTTTAGTTAGTAGCTGCGATAACTTTTGCGCAAACCAATCAAAATACGCTTATTGTGATTTTTTTTTACCAAACATATGTAGCAGAAAACAAATTGGCCTAAAATGTTAAAAAATTTTGAATTTTACATTTTTGGAGGGGGGGGGGAATTCATATAAAAAAATGTGAAAAATATTGTTATTTTTTCAAAATTGTCGCTCTTTTTTTGTTTATAGTGCAAAAAGTAAAAATCGCACAGGTGATCAAATACCACCAAAAGAAAGCTCTGTTTGTGGGAGAAAAAAGGACATAAATTTAGTTTGGGTACAGCGTTGCACGACTGTGCAATTGTCCGTTAAAATAACGCAGTGCTGAATCGCAAAATATGGCCTGGTCAGGAATGGGGTAAAATCTTCCGGTCTTAAAGTGGTTAAAAATACGCTCATTGAGAATTTTTTTGTCAAAGACATGTAGCTAAATACATTTTGGCCTAAATATATGGCAAAAATTGAATATATTGGATATTTTTTAACTGTCAAAGTTGAAAAATATTGTTATTTTATCAAAATTGTCGCTCTTTTTTTATTAATATCTCAAAAAATTAAAAGCACAGAGGTGATCAAATACCACCGAAAGAAAGCTCTGTTTGTGGGAAAAAAAGGACGTAAATTTTCATTTGGTTACGGCATTGCATGACCGCGCAATTGTCAGTTAAAGTCGCACAGTGCCAAGTTGCAAAAAGTGGCCTGGACGTAAAGCAGGAAAATCCTCCGGTGGTAAAGGGGTTAAATAAAGTGTAACCTTCAAACATTTTTTCTTTATTATAGAAGAATGCATAACAACAATATGAGAACAAACTAAGAAACTAATACTCATTTTCTTTTATGGAGACTTACAGAATTGCTATTTATAGAAAAGTATATTAGCAAGGAAAATCTTGGGGGCTATAAAACAACATGCAATAGATTTTAGTACCATTCTTAAATTGATGTTGGAAAAAGCTGTTTAAACTGCTCCTGAGGTATATATCAATTTTGATTTATTTCACATCTTTTTCATCTCTATAAGAAAAGAACCAACTCTTTATTGCTAGCTTAAATCACCTTGGACTGATATGAGGATTTATTTTTTCCCCAAATATTCAGCATTTGTGTCAAAAAAGGACAAACGCTAAATCGGTGCCTCAATTCATCTCACGCTGATAAGAACTACTGCAATACAGACACACATCACTTATAATATATTTCACATAACTCTTTTTTTCTAGAAGTAAACTTGTAAAATTATGAATGCATTTTGTGGCATATATTGTTCAAACGTCCTTCAACTGCCATGAGTTTGTTAAAGTAAAATAATGGAATAAATCTTACAGTAGCTGTGATCTCCCCACCTGTAAATATATGTAGTTTTCCACAAAACAAAAATTAATTCTAATGAAATGTGGGTTGTCAGTATTTTTAATATTTATACCAATAAATCCATATGATAAGGGCTAAGATTTATTAAATACAGATTATTCCATGTGGTAGTGATTATTCAATTTTTGCATGTGGTGCACCTATTCAGCTTTTTTCACCTAGACAAAACACATTCTCTAATTTTAAAGTCTATCTAAAACCCTAGTTGTTTTTATGTTTTTAATTTTACAATAGGAATTGTAAAAAAAAATGTTTCTTGCCATCTATGTTCTATTGGCAAAACTTACATCACTTCCTGTTCCTGAGTCACAACAGGAAGTGAGTGGAAATCTCAAAGTAAGGGAAATCCCCTAGACAGTTGCCACTGGAGCATGTGTCTTCTTTCAAATATACACCAGTACAAATACAGAAGGTACATTTCTACAGCAGGGTCACAGACAGTAACTTGGTCCAAATTAACGATTTACCTAACTAACAAATGTAGCGGCTTTGAGCCCTGTATAAACTGTATGTAGCCCCAGCTACTTACAATATATAGCTATGTATTCTGGCAGCAGTACCAGAACTTCCTGTTCTAAATACGTCTGAGTGCTGCTCAGCTATTCACAGTGAGCTTTGTTTTCTATAAATGAATACAAAGCTTCCTCAGTGTCGCTTAAGTGGAGATGCAGGCAGATGATGTCATGACCTCTGACACTGACAATAAGAGGATGCTTTGTATTCATTCATAGAGTACAAAGCTCACTGTGAATGGCTAAGCTGTATTCTGCCCAACTCGATTTTGTGTTGAGAGCAGGGTGGAAAGTTCCCATCCCACTGCAGATACACAGCGCTTTATACTATATGTAGGTGAGGATACATACAGTTTATACAGCACACACAGATGCTGCATCTGTTAGTGAAGAAAATAGTTAATGTGGCCCAGCTTGGTCCAAACAAACTAAACTCTAACTATTTAAATTAACTATTTAAACACTAAAAGACAAGGCACGAATACAGAGATTAGCTTAAAGTGTATTCCTCCTTAAAATATGCTCTAAATAATAAACTCAATGCTTGATAGAAGATAGGAAACTAAACATTAAATTGATTACATTTAAAAAATATAAAACAGAAATTATTAAATTAAGTAGTGAGTTTAAAAGTATGCCATCATTTATAAACTGGCACCATTTTATTAACCACTTGCCGACCGCCGCACGACTATCTACGGCGGCGGTCAGCCCCTCACAGGCAAAGTGACGTAGGGCTACGTCACTAGCTTGTGAGGGTCTAGGGAGCGAGCGCGTGCCGCCGGAGGCGCGCTCCCGCGTGGTCACGGACCCCCCCGCGCGTGTGACCGGCGGACCCGATGTCCGCCGGCCACTCTGCGATCGGCGGGGGAGAGGGAGAAAGTCAGGCAGCTTGTGTAAACAAGCTTCCTGTCATTCTCCCCTCTGTATGAGAGATGATCATATGGATCTACTATGTAGATCCGTTCATCACTCTGCATACAGCTGAAGCCACAGCCAATCACAGTTAGAAGCACGCCCCTAGGGACACACACAGCCCCTCCCTCTCAAATAAAGTTAACCCCTTCACTACCAGTGTATTTTTACAGTAACAGTGCATATATATAGCACTGATTACTGTAGAAATGTCACTGGTAACCCCAAAAGTGTCAAAAATGTCAGTCAAGGGTCCGATCTGTCCGCCGCAATGTCGCAGTACCGCAAAAAAAAATCGCAGATCGCCGCCATTACGCGTTAAAAAAAAAACAACAAAAATGACAAAAATCTTTCCCTTAGTTAGTAAACGCAATAACTTTTGCGCAAACCAATCAAAATACGCTTTTTGCGATTTTTTTTTACCAAACATAGGTAGCATAAAACAAATTGGCCGAAAATGTTAAAAAATTTAGATTTTTACATTTTTTTTGGGGGAGAATTTCATATAAAAAAAAGGGAAAAATATTGCTATTTTTGCAAAATTTACGCTCTTTTTTTGTTTATAGCGCGTGATCAAAAAATTGCACAGGTGATCAAATACCGCCAAAAGAAAGCTCTGTTTGTGGGAAAAAAAGGACGCCAAATTTGTTTAGGTACAGCGTCGCACAACCGCGCAATTGTCCGTTAAAGTCACGCAGTGCCGAATCGCAAAATACCCCCTGGTCAGGAAGGGGGTAAAATCTTTTCTAATTAAATTAACATGTTGTAAAACAGTTATTGTTAAAACTGCTGTTAAAGAAGGCAGTACCTTCCCTGATGCCCATGTGCCTGTGTGTTTACTTTCAGTCAATATCTATAAAGACAAAGATGGTAAATCTCCCCAGCAGGAATTCAATTCAGCAATTAAAATATGAAAATGATTTCAACATTTCCCTTCTATTCAAAACTTACAAAAAATATTATGCTTTAAGATACACTTGAATTGTTGCTAACTATCACTTCAAAGTTTTATTTTTGATGGGATGTGGCAACAGCATTGCAAGATAGATGCATGAGATCAGATTTCTACCGCCAGGGATTTATATCCACAATGGAGCCTCTACTCCCTTATATTGCAGCCTTCTCGCAGAAGTGTGCCGCCACACTTTCAAGAATGAATGGGTTTTTCACACTGATACTGAAAGGGCTACAGCAAAATGGCAGAGTGAGCAGCTCTGCACAGCACTCCAGAGGTTCTTTATTGGTGGATTTCAGCCAGCTTCAAAACAACAAAGCCCCATGACCTGCTCCAAACAGGGTCCCTCCTGCTCTGTCTCCTCCATTCAAGCCAGGCAAAACGTCCAGGCTGTGCCAGGATTGAAATGGCAATCATGCTGAATATCCTCATATGGAAATGAATAACCAGTAGGATACAAAGAGCTCGAACACAGACCCTGTTGACCCTTTTGCCATATATGCCTTTCCTATATTAGGCCAAACTGTCTCTGATACTACCCTGAAAGACATATACTATCTTTATGAGCCTCATTACATTCTGACATACTGTCATGGAAGCACCAATTTAAAAAAAGGTACAGGGCTTGGGAGAGAGAGTGGAACAAGTTGAAGATAAGATATGTGAATTAATTTCTTCTTTTAATACTTTGGTGGATGTACACTGGGCAAAGAGTACAGATTTGAGTTGGCTTAAAGCTAAAGTCGCTGACCTGGAGGACAGGGTACGATGGAATGATTTGAGGCATATCTGAAACTACCCAACCATCGCAGCTGCAACAATAGGAGGTTGATTTACTAAAACTGGAGAGTGCAAAATCTGGTGCATCTCTGTTCCTGCTTACCTCCTAATATCCCATGCAATATTCTATTTCATATTCATTTCCACCATATGAAAGAAAAATTAAAAGCCTTTTGCTATTCAGGTCAACATCCTGATCAACTTTTGAGGCTACAGGTGTACCCTGAGCTTTCACAGCATACGCTACAACAATGCAGGAATCTACTGAGCATTACCAAGGCCCTAGAAAACCACAAAATCTGGTATCGACTGAAGTACCCTGTCAAGATTGTCATCAACCACAATGGGACAATCCCCTCAATCACAACAGTGGATAAAGTCCTTCAACTGCCTCGATTATGGGACACTGTTCCAGAACCTATACCATCTTTATATGTCCCAGCAAACCTATCTCCAAGAAATACATTTCAGGAGGCTCAAAAACATCATAATACCTACTCATTTACAGTTTTACAGTCCCTGGATGAGAGAGGGAGTTCCATTTTTTTACATATCTTGTTCTCTTTGTTTAAGCCTGAGTTGCATAGCTCATGTTGAAATTTCAATAATGTTTTTGTGCACTAACCCTTTCTGTCTTCACACAGTTATATACAGTTATATACACAGCTATACTAGATGGGCCTTTCACCTTCCAGTTATCCTCCTGCCTCTGGGTCAACTTGGGGTCCACATTTTCCTATCATTCTGCAAATTCATTATGGGGGGTTAGGATTATGTCCATACATGCCTGGGGATGCAACCATCTGTTTGAACACTTTTGGGGAGAGGCCTGCAAGCTACATGCAGACATCATCAGTGCTCATTAAACCTATTTGCAACCTAATGCCACTCCAAAATACAGCTATAAGGACTTTTTTCATCTATTCCTAGCTTGCACTTTTCTGGAGTGCGTCTTTCAGTTTTAAGGAGGATTTTTCTTACCTGTGACATAAATGCCAAGCCATACAACCTTGTGAGTGTTTATGCTTCCAACTCTCATCAACTATGATTTTTTGGCAAATATTCAATGGTAAATATGGCAATCTTCTTATGTGTGGGAATTTTAACCTCACAGTGGACCCACATCTTGATTCTAGTTCCCTGATTAAGGGACGTTCCCCTTCACTGCAGGCTTTTTTTTCACAAGGAATATGTATATGAAGTATGATGCTGCCAACATGCTAACAGAAAGGACTTTGCTTTTTTCTAATCTACACATAACTCATATTGTGACTAGATGTATGTGTGGTAGATAAATGGTCATTACAACAGATATCCTTGCATCCATTACCATAAATGTAGAGGAGAAGGATACCTTATAACCTGTGTTGCACTGGCATAGTAACACTAAGGTTATCCAAACTCCAGGTAACACCACTTTCAGCATCTACTAGACTATTTCCATACAAATACTCTTTTGGGCACAGAAAATAAAAACAACACAACTCACGTCTTCCTAATATCCTAGCTGCCATACATGACTTGAAGAATAAGTCTACTCCCAATGATGCCACCTGAACTTCTCTATCCAAACTCAAATACAAACGCAGGGGATTGCTATGTAAACAGTATGATAAGTACTGTATCTCCATCACCTAAAACTACACTAATGATAATAAAGCAAAAGAATTCTGGCAAATAGAATTAAAACGCAAAAAGCAAAAACAAAGATAACCCATCTTGTCCATCCTGTCTCTGAACATAAAATATTAACCAATTAAGCCCTGGAGGATTTGGCTGCTCAAAGACCAGGGCCTATTTTGCGATTCGGCACTGCGTGATTTTAACGGACAATTGCGCGGTCGTGCAATGCTGTACCCAAATGAAATTGACATCCTTTTTTTCCCACAAACAGAGCTTTCTTTTGGTGGTATTTGATTACCTGTGCAATTTTTACTTTTGCGCTATAAACAAAAAAAAGCGACAATTTTGAAAAAGTAACAATATTTTTCACATTTTTTTATATGAAATTCCCCCCCCCCAAAAAATGTAAAAATCTAAATTTTCTAACATTTTAGGCCAATTTGTTTTCTGATACATATTTTTGGTAAAAAAAATCACAATAAACGTATTTTGATTGGTTTGCGCAAAAGTTATTGCGTTTACTAACTACTGGAAAGATTTATGTTATTTTTTTTTAACTAGTAATGGCGGCGATCTGCGATTTTTTTTGCGGGACTGCGACATTGCGGCGGACAGATCGGACCCTTGACTGACATTTTTGATACTTTTGGGGGTACCAGTGACATTACTACAGTAATCAGTGCTATACATATGCACTGTTACTGTAAAAACGACACTGGCAGGGAAGAGGTTAACTTTATTGGTGATCAGTGGGTTAAATGTATCCCTAGGGGTGTGATTCTAACTGTGGGGGGCGTGGCTTGTAATGTAACCACAGAGATATACGATCCTACATAGCAGGATCGTATAGTCTCTGCAGTTACATCAGGGAGAATGACAGATGGCTGTGTTTACATCAGCCGCCTGCCTTTCTCCCTCTCAAACGGGAGATCGCGAGTGGCCGGCGGACATCGGATCCGCTGGCCACTCGGCGGGGATGTCAGGGAACGCCCGGGGGTGGGAGCGTCCCTCTGACGGTGCGCACTCACCCCCTAGAGGCTCGTGGGCGAGTGACATACCGATACGTCACTTTGCCCAGGAGGGCCTGACGGCCGCAGTATATAGTCGTGCGGCGGTCGGTACGGGGTTAAACACACATGACATTGCAAACAAGTTGGCGGATTATTATGGATCGTTATAGAATCTAAAAGGATACCCAAACACCTCAACCCTCTGAATTAGATATAAAAGACTTCTTGTCAAAGCTACAACTCCCATTGATGTCTGATGTACAAAAGGACCCCCTGAATGCCTCCATTTACTGCCTCCCAAATTACCAAAATGATTGACTCACTACTGAACAGTAATACAACTGGCCCAGACAGGCTTACCAATGAATACTATAAACTTTTCAAAAGCCTATTGGCACCTTGCCTTGTGAATTTATTTTCAACTGCAGCACCTAAGGCTTCATTTTCTCTGGAGATGCTGAGAGCATACTTTCTTACACTACACAAACAAGGAAAGAACAAACTACTCAAATTTCAGACCTTTTTGTTTGCTGAATTCAGATTTGAAAATCTACACTAAACTGCTGGTTAGACATCTGTTAGATATCATGCCCAACCTGGTTCAAGCAGATCAGATGAGCTTTACCAAGAGCAGACTGGCCTCTGATGCTACTATAATAATAGTAAATCCCACATATTTTGCAGAGATTAGTCAAACGCCTTCCCTGCTTTTTTTTTATAGATGTGGAGAAGGCATTCAAGAGTTCATTGGATGTATATGTCTCAGATTCTCTCCAAACTTGGGTTCCAAGGTACCATACTGTCAACTATATCAGCATTGTATTTATGCCTGTCAGCTTAAGTTTACACCTTGAACGTACTACCTAATCTATCTAAACCCTTTACTCCTTCCCCCTTCTCCTTCCATAATTATTATGATAGACCCCTAGCAGAGGTGATTCACTCACATCCTTCCATTTCAGGTTTCCAATTTTGTTCCAGACCTCATAAAATCAATCTCTTTGCGTATGATGTCATATTACTCCTAAAAATCCATTAGTGTCACTACCTTGTGCCCATCCATTAGTGTCACTGCCTTGTGCCCACCAAATCTTAAATGTCTTCAGCAGCCTGTCCTATTATAAAGTTAATTCTTGAAGCGATAAAGGTATACCCTATCTGCCCATTATTCTAACTCCTGCTACTGCCTTTCTCTTTCCCTCTAACTACAAGCTTCTTATTAAAAAGTTGTAGAAGGAATTTTAACATCTTGCTTAATTGGAACAATTGTGGTCAGGCAGGTTAGCCTCATTTACTGTAAAATTATACTTTATTTTTATACTTAAATATTCCAAATATTGCCTATATGTCAGGACCTGGTTCGCCTGCTGGCGGCACCATGGGTCTCTGGGCTGAAAGCTGTAGTTCCAGTGACCACCAGTGGGAGTCTTTCAGCAATCAGCAGGTTCCTGCAATCAGTTCCACTTGGCCCCACTGCTGGGAGGGTACTTAAGTCCCACCTCTGCTGTTGCAACTTGCGTCAATGTTTTGATTGCCATGCTTCCAGATCCTTATGCCTCTTTATCCTGCTCCTGAGCTAGCCTTGCATCCTGCACGCTGCTGCTTTACTCCTGTTCCTTGTTCTTGTACCCGATCTTGATTTGCCCCTTTCTCCTGCATTGCCTCTGTTACCCTTGCTTTCCATATTGTACATATTTGTACATATTAAATATAGTTAGTTTGCTAGGGTTCTTTTACTTAGACAATTTGTGTTGTGGGTCAATTGTTGTTTATGCTCACTATTTGCTGGTGTGTGCATGTCTTTTTGATTGCCGTTAATAAATTTACTTCATTACATATTGTTTGGTCCCATTTTCTTTGTGTAACTTCATACACTGAACAAAATTATAAACGCAGCACTTTTATTTTGCCCCCATTTTTTATGAGCTGAACTCAAAAATCTAGAAAAAAAGGCCTATTTCTTTCAAATATTGTTCACAAATCTGTCTAAATCTGTGTTATGTGTTAGTGAGCACTTTTCCTTTGCCGAGATAATCCATCCACCTCACCTGTGTAGCATTTTAAGATACTGATTAGACAACATGATTATTGCACAGGTGTGCCAAAGGCTGCCCACAATAAAAGGCAACTCTAAAATGTTCAGTTTTATCAGGCTCCCTGCTGTCCATGCAGACACACTGCCTCCTGACTGTGAATTTTATTCTCCTGAGTCTGCGCTCCCCTTTTGACCCCAGCATTTAGGATGATCCAGCTGGTAACTTTGCAGCTTATGTGAATATTTCAGTATCATTATATAATATCGAAAAAATCAATGGGCAGAGTGCATTGATATACTCCTCTGGAACCTTGGTATCTGTCTTTGTCTTGTTTTTATTATGACATGGATTATGCTTATGCATCACTTCTTGATATAGGTTGTCAACTCCTGTTGTACCCATGATGAAGGAGCTCCTCAGCCCCGAAACGCGTTGGGTGTTTGGTGTCAACCCATTGTATCATATGGTGCTATTCTTGGTCTTTCCATTTCTTTTTGTGTGTATTACATTGTACATGCTGCTATACTATTTTTTTTATCAGTGTTTTTATAAATTTGTATAAATAAATATTGCTTTTATCTATATATTATCTACTATTCCTTTAGTACCAGTAAAGTCCCACCCATAGGGGATTTTCTGTATTTTTCATATCTAAGGGACGTGGCACCTCTCTGAGGTGCAGACTGACTATATTCTATCAGTTTTATCACACAGCACAATTCCACAGATGTTGCAAGTTTTGAGGGAGCGTGCAGTTGGCAATGTTGCTCATGACTTGAATATTCATTTCTCTACCATAAGCCATCTCCAAAGGAGTTTCAGAGAATTTGGCAGTACATCCAACCGGCCTCACAACCGCAGACCACATGTAACCACACCAGCTCAGGACCTCCACATCCATCATCTTCACCTCCAAGATAGTCTGAGACCAGACACTCGGACAGCTGCTGAAACAATCGGTTTGCATAACCAAAGAATTTCTGCACAAACTGTCAGAAATTGTCTCAGGGAAGCTCTTCTGCATGCTCATCGGGGTCTCGACCTGACTGCAGTTTGTTGTAACCGACTTTAGTGGGCATATGCTCACATTCGATGGTGTCTGGCACTTTGGAGAGGTGTTTTATTCATGGATTAATCCCAGTTTTCACTGTATAGGGCAGATGGCAGACAGCGTGTATAGCATCGTGTGGCTGAGCGGTTTTCTGATGTCAACATTGTGGATCAATTGGCCCATGGTGGTGGTGGGGTTATGGTATGGGCGGGCATATGTTATGGACAACAAACACAGGTGCATTTTATTGATGGCATTTTGAATGCACAGAGATATCGTGACGAGATCCTGAGGCTCATTATTGTGTCATTCATCCACGTTGCACATCACCTCATGTTGCAGAATGATAATGCACGGCTCCATGTTGCAAGGCTCTTTACACAATTCTTGGAACCTGAAAAAATCCCAGTTCTTGCATGGCCAGCATACTCACCAGACATGTCACCCATTGAGCATGTTTGGGATGCTCTAGATTGGCGTATACGACAGCGTGTTCCAGGTCTTGCCAATATCCAGCAACTTTGCACAGCCGTTGAATAGGAGTGGACCAACATTCCACAGGCCACAATCAACAACCTGATCAATTCTATGCAAAGGAGATGTGTTGCACTGTGTGAGGCAAATGGTAGTCACACCAGATACTGACTGGTTTTCGGACCCCCCAATACAGTAAAACTGCACATTTTAGAGTGGCCTTTTTCTGTGGCCAGACTAAGGCACACCTGTGCAATAGTTATGCTGTCTAATCAGCATCTTGATATGTCACACCTGTGAGGGGGATGGATTATCTCGGCAAAGGAGAAGTTCTCACTAACACAGATTTAGACAGATTTGTGAACAATATTTGAGAGAAATAGGACTTTTGTGTACATAGAAAAAGTCTTAGATCTTTGAGTTCAGCTCATGAAAAATGGAGGGCAAAAACAAAAGTGTTGCGGTTATAATTTTGTTCAGTGTACATCTGATCCTGTGCAGAAACCTGACACTTTACCTCTTAAACCTGACATCCTTATCCTTCTTACTTAAGGAATATACCTGGAAAAATAAATAAGCGAGGTGCTGTAATGTTCAACTAATCAAACATAGAGTCCACCATTATATGGAGCCCCTAATATGGGGCATGTAGGCTCCAGGATGATCCTTCAAAAGGTGAAGAGCTGAGTCTTCCCAAAACTTCTTTAGTTTGATTGCAGGGTTCGTAAGTTTTTCCTCAAAGAATAAATGTTTCCATGGCATGTAAAAGTGAGCTCTTTCTGTCTCGTGAACATTAACAGCTCCTCCATCATTGTGTATCTTTCCACCATTTCCACCAGATGGTCTACAATTTTTAGGTCATCTGACACAAGCATTATTCTAAGTCGACCGGAAGTGACTGGTTGCAGCCAGTTAGTGACTAAGTGGAATAGGTCATGTGTCTGTGATTGTGGTAGCTGTTCTGGTCAGTAGCTCCATCCACACTGTGCTTGGACAGCTGATGTCACCCCCCAGAGGGATTAAAATCTTGCAATTAAAGTGATCAGGAGTGAGATCTGTCAGCAAGTCTGTGGTAGTGAGCCCTTATAGATCCCCAGCTCAGGATTCCCCAGGGCACGGAGTCTAAGCCCCAGCCTGCTTCTTCACCAGGGCCCCTGATGGTGGGGATGGACATGCAGCAGACTGGGACCAGGTTGCGGCCCCCAGGTAGGCCCAGCTGAAGATGTGGAGAACGCTGGCGTGTGCAGAGTAAACAGGAGACTTTAAGGATATCCAAGAGACAAGTGGAGGTCGGGACAGGGAGCAAACGAACATAGACGGAGAAACAAAGCCGGGTCGGTACACAGGAAATCAGATACAATAGACAAGAAGTACACAGATGGGAGCTCAGAGAACAGTGAAGTTGCTCAAGCAAGGAGCAGGGCACTGCGCATGTGTATATATAGGGAAGCACACAGGGAGGTGACCCAGGAAGTAATAGACAGGAAAAGGATATAACCCACAGTGGAGCAGGCGACGCCCATAGGAGAACAGAGAAGCCAAACATCACATGTGAAAGGAGGCAAGATAGAAGCACTGCAGCAAGGAGGTAAGAGTATACGAACAAAACTACAGGCTAACTTGTGACAAGATCATAATTCAATTTTGGTGAAATTAGGCAAGCCTGTTTGTCTCAAGGCCACCTTTTTCATTCTGCTGTCCTATCAAATGTTTTTAGAAACACTTCCACATCATCTGTCAGTGTCCCCTTTTCTAAGAAATGACTTGCCCTATTAGTTGCCTTGTTGCTAGGGCAACAACTGCTGATTCATGACTTTAAGAGATTGACTGTACAGCTTTAGTTAGAGACTGTATTTGTGCTGCTGTATTTTATTTCATTCCTCTACATTTCTCTGTAGTGCTATATTAGTCAGTCATTGCTCTGCATTAGTCGACTCCTGTTCAGTGTTAGCCACTAGCAGTTGCTTCAAATGCTTAAGTATTTCCTCAGTTTCTGAATCACAATGTGGGTTCTGTCTATTCAAATATAATTTTTTTTTTAAGACTACCTGTGCCTTTTTCTAATGCCAATTGTAAAGCAGGCTGAACGAAAAAAAAAGAAAAAATACTGAGGAGCTTGGGGAGAGTTTGCTGTACTAACTATGCAATGTTAGTAAAGCGATCTCCCTGCTAAGCTATTGTGTTCTGACATTGGCTGCAGTTTTTCCAGCATTCCCATTCAACAGAAACTGGATGTTCCACCAGGCTGCTGTACACATAGGCTGAATGTCAGGTGATTCAACAGAAATTATATTCGGCCTGTGTGTACCAGGCTTTAAGGCTTACTTTATCCAGCAAGCTTCACTGCCGCATAGTAGCACCACCTTGTCAAGCCAGCAGCAAGGATTTATGGCCTGTCTCCTAACTCACAGACAGGTGTAATCCATTAGTGGACCACCCCACACAACTTGGGCCCCTTTCACACAGGCATTCCATCTGTTTATTTTTTAAAGTCCATTGAAAAATGAAAAATAGACAGAAATGAATTTCAATGGATAAACGGATGTAAACGGATGATGATGATGATGATCATCATCCGTTTATATACATTTACATCTGTGTCTGTTCAGCTCAATTTTTAAATTTTTGAACAGCCAACGTCTAGATCCTTTGAAATAGAGCAGAATGTATATCAGTGGATGTTGACTGTTTATATCTGTTTTATGTATGTCCATTTTTAGGCAAGAATCATTTTTTTTTTGTTTGTACAATTGTCACCTCTGATTGGTTTCTGCAACAACTAATTAAAAAAAAAAAAAGGAAGCAAAAACAGATGTAGACTGACTCAATTGAACTGAAATAAACAGCTCTTAACTGATCTGAACTGTACACTGATATAAACTGCTGTAAACTGAACTGAACTAAGAACAAATGTGCAAAATGATGTTAAGGCCCCTTTCACATGGAGGCGGACCCTGTCAAGTGGATCCACCTCCTATACAGCAGTCAGATGGAAACAGACCGCCTGTCCAACAGGTATGGAACTGCTACTCGGGCACATCTTGTGACATGTATGCATTCCTGGAGCATCTGATCGAGGGTGAATACTGCTGCACAAAATGTGAGCACATTGCTTCCTTGGAAGCCCAGGTCCTGAATTTAGGGAAGGAGCTGGCAACACTGCAAAGCATCTCCAACCTGAAAGCGATTTAGGAACGTACCCATCAGGTGCTGGCAGGGGTCAGCACAGAGGCAGGGGGATACAGGGGTGCAGGCACCAGAGTAGAGTAGTTGGGTGACAGCTAAGCGGGGTCGAGGGGAAAGCATAAATGAGGCCTGTCCTGGGCTGGAACATCCCAATAAGTACGCCCTGATGTGTGATGTTGGAGAAACCAGTTAAGGACCAGCATTACTGGATCAGAGTGATGCCCCTAGCTGCCAGGGTAAAAACTCCTCCAGGGAGGGCGAGGGGTAAGGCTAAGGGTAAGGAAAGACAGATCCTGGTGGTAGGGGATTCAATTATTAGAATGACTGTCAGGAACCATGAATCAGACAGACAGAAAATGCAGTAAAATCACACTTTTAATGTAATGGTAAAAAATAGTACAGATCAGAAAATGTAATCATATCATAAGCCAGGGGTCATAAGCCAAAAATGGGAAGTCAGATGAACCAGAGATCAGGAAACCAGAAATCTGCATAGTCAGAGGCAGACAAACAGGATCAGGAACCAGAAGGGACGTCAGCCAGGCAAAGTCTTTCATAGGAACACAGGAGAGAAACTCCAGATATGTTGAAAAGGCGAAAGGCAGGAAAGGATTAAACAAGGCAGCCTACATAGCCAAAAGAGGCTGGCTGTAGGCAGGACTGACGAGCAGATAATGATAACCAGGTGAGCCACTGAGGAAACAATGAGTGCTGACAATTAACCAACAGCATAGTAGGCTAAGCACAGAAAAAATAGCTGCCTACGAGCCCAGACCTGAAAAGGACACAGAGGGCTATCTGTCACAAAGACTGTAAGCGCCAAACTGTATGTTGTTTAAAGGGTGTTCAGGTTAGGCACATCGTGGATCGGGTGGACAGATTATTAAGTGGGACTGGGGAGGACTCAGCTGCCATGGTACATGTGGGTACCAAGGACAAAGTTAGAAGAAGATGGAAAGTCCTAAAAAATTATATCAGGGACTTAGAAGCTAAGTTGAAGAAAAGGACCTCCAAGGTAGTATTCTCAGAAATACTACAGATACCTCGAGCCATGCTAGAGAGGCAATGTGAGATCAGGGAAATTAACAAGTGGCAGAGGAGCTGTTGTTGACAGGAGGGGTTCAGGTTTCTGGAGAGAAGAAGGCCAAAAAGTTACAGGGCCTTTTAAAGTAGGTATTGGCTGGAGGGTCCAGATGCAGAGCTAGCCGGCATGGAGCAAGGTTCAGAAGTTAATATTGGGGGCATTACCGGTAGGGTGACTAGAATACCAAAACCCAAGGTAAGTAAGTTAGCAAATCCAAATTGTAGTCTCATAACAACTAACATATTGTTGAGTGGATTAGGCAGTGGCTGAGTGACAGACAACAGAGGGTTGTAGTCAATGGAGAACATTCAGAACAAGGTCATGTTACCAGTGGGGTACCTCAGGGATCTGTACTGGGACC
This sequence comes from Pelophylax lessonae, assembly GCF_965119305.1. Classification (NCBI taxonomy): domain Eukaryota; kingdom Metazoa; phylum Chordata; class Amphibia; order Anura; family Ranidae; genus Pelophylax; species Pelophylax lessonae. Next base: position 195,374,496 of record NC_138769.1, read on the forward strand.
AATTTTGTTTAATATCTTCATAAGTGATATTGCAAAAGGCCTCGATGGTAAGGTTTGTCTTTTTGCTGATGACACAAAGATATGTAACAGGGTTGATGTTCCTGTAGGTAAACGCCAAATGGAAAAGGATTTAGGAAAACTAGAAGAATGGTCAGAACTCTGGCAACTGAAATTTAATGTGGATAAGTGCAAGATAATGCACCTGGGGCGTAAAAACCCAAGGGCAGAACACTGGTGAGACCTCACTTGGAGTATTGTGCGCAGTACTGGAGGCCATATCTCCAGAAGGATATAGATACTCAAGAGAGAGTTCAGAGAAGAGCTACTAAACTAGTACATGGATTGCAGGAAAAAACTTACCAGGAAAGGATAAAGGACCTTAACATGTATAGCTTGGAAGAAAGAAGAGACAGAGGGGATATGATAGAAACTTTTAAATACATAAAGGGAATCAACTCGGTAAAGGAGGAGAGCATATTTAAAAGAAGAAAAACTACCACAAGAGGACACAGTTTTAAATTAGAGGGGCAAAGGTTTAAAAGTAATATGAGGAAGTATTACTTTACTGAGAGAGTAGTGGATGCATGGAATAACCTTCCTGCAGAAGTGGTAGCTGCAAATACAGTGAAGGAGTTTAAGCATGCATGGGATAGGCATAAGGCTATCCTTCATATAAGATAGGGCCAGGGACTATTCATAGGATTAAGATATATTGGGCAGACTAGATGGGCCAAATGGTTCTTATCTGCTGACACATTCTATGTTTCTATGTAACAAAGAAATAGTATAAGATATAACAAAATTACAAAGCTTGTATACCAATGCTAGAAGTCTGGCAAACAAGATGGGAGAAGAATAATATCAAGAATAATGTGCAAGTGAACGTGTGGGATGACATCACTAGTGGAGCTAGGGAGGAGGTGGAATCCGTATGGGAGGAAACTAATAGGAAAATAATAGTGGGCATATGCTACAGGCCCCCTAACCTGAGGGAGGAAGGGGAGGCGGACCTCCTATCACAGCTTGGAGTGGCAGCAAGGCTGGGAAATGTTATTTTAATGGGGGATTTTAACTATCCAGATATAGACTGGGCAGAAGGCACATTTGTCTGAGGCTCGCCATTTCCTAAATGTCTTTCAGGATAGTTTTTAGAAATCTCTTGAACAGGTAGTGAAGATAGGACATGAGGATGGTATTTTTAATAAGAAGGAGAAATCTTTTTTAACCTCCCTGGCGGTACGATTCTTTTGGATTTTAGGTGCTGAAAGCGGTACCATTATTTTGCATGTAATGGGAATGGTAGGCAGGATGTTTTATCCTGAATAATTTTAACCCAACTTTATAATTTAACTATACAGTCATTCATATAAACATGTAAATACACTATACCCTTTTTTTTTTTTTTTTTTAATAAATAGACCACACCAATTAGCTTGCATGTAAAAAGGCCGCGGCTGTTTTATTATTGACTTTACATAAATAAATAATTTAAAAAACTGTGTTTACATTTCAGAATAGACTTACATCAACAACAACCTAGCCAGACGGCTCAGGTTGACAAAACATCACTAGAACTTTTACCAACATTATCCAACATCACATAGACTTTACCAACAAATAACATTTGTCCACCAAAGTATCCCAAACTAAGGCGACAGCATTAGCCAATAATAATAACTAGGCCGCGACAAAATAAAGGGGAGGGAGGGAGGGGAACGCTGAATGCTGAGGTCCTGACAGGAATGAAGTGACCCGGGGTCCCGCGGATGCTTCTTAAATAGCCCCCTTCTGGAACCAGCTTGAGCTGGAAATGCTGACCAGGAGCGGGAATATTTGAGCGGGAGCGGAGCTCCACACTCAAAATCTGCCCAGTGATAGCCCTAAAAAACAGGCGGGAAAAATGTAATTCAAAATAAAACTCCTGTTATCTACCTCAGACTGACTCAGGTCAAAAGTTCACTACCCTGACCACCTAAAGGGAAGCCCCATAGCTAACACTTAGGTTTTTCCCCTGCCACCATCCCATAAAGAAAGGGGGGCTATAGCAGCACCCCTTATCTTTTTATGGGAATGGTAGGCAGGATGTTTTATCCTGAATAATTTTAACCCAACTTTATAATTTAACTATACAGTCGTTCATATAAACATGTAAATACACTATACCCTTTTTTTTTTTTTTTTAATAAATAGACCACACCAATTAGCTTGCATGTAAAAAGGCCGCGGCTGTTTTATTATTGACTTTACATAAATAAATAATTTAAAAAACTGTGTTTACATTTCAGAATAGACTTACATCAACAACAACCTAGCCAGACGGCTCAGGTTGACAAAACATCACTAGAACTTTTACCAACATTATCCACCAGACAGGCGGAAAATTTTCGCCTGTCTCCACCATCCCAGCACGCGGCCAGTTCAATACATGTACCCAAATTATTATTCAGGATATCCAGGCCAATATCGGAAAGATGGATACCATCCTTCCGATAAAGACCCAACAAACCACCCTCTAACTCAACGTGCCTAAAAGACAGGATTCCTAAACCACCCAATAATTTGGAAAGACCTCTATTTAAGCGTTTTCTCATCCTCTCTATCGGCTTAAAACCGTAATAACGGAAAGAAACCAAACGAGGAATCACTTCAGAGAAAACTAGACGTAGCTCGGGGAATAGTGATTGAATAAAAACCAAATCATCACGAATGGAAAATAATAAATCTAAGGTTTTTAACCTCCCAATGTCGTTACCCCCCAGGTGTATTACTAAGATATCAGGAGGGGGGGCTGATCTGGTAAGCCTTAAAATTTCAGTAACAAGCTCAGCCCATACCATACCACGTTTACCAAACCAAACAAGTTGAAACTTGTTCCTGTCCAATCCTAAGTTCTCGGAGTAGACCCTTTTCTTCGCCCGTTGCTGAGCCCAGTGAATATATGAATGGCCCAGGATCCAGACTGAGAGCTTGTTCCCTGAAATCAAATATAAGCGTTAGGGCGTACATAAGATTTGTAGCAATCTGAAGACCACCTACCAATTCTTTTAACCGTTTCCACCCCTAAACCCAGCCTAACCGCCTCTGTAGCAGCCCCGATGCGGAACGAGTTAGAGGTCATTTTTTCCTCGCTTAAATTCAGATGCTGCAAACACATACGCAATACCGCCGAAAATTGAAAACGAGAGAGAGGTTTTCCTGAAAAATGGATGAATAAAACGTCGTTAATGCACGGTCTTATCGAAACGTAATCTTTTAAAAGAGAGACAGGGCAAATTGAAGAATTCCTGAACTCATAAAGAGTAATTTGCTTTCCGGATCCCATTTGGTCGGTCTTGGAATGCGCCAAAAAAATACCGACGCTAGCTGAATGAAATGAAATGTCCTGAATACGCAGACCCGAAAAACCCAATTTCCGATCAGCAATCAATTCTGAGATCCTGAGTGCCGCGAAAAACATAACTACAAAAGCAGCCCTAAATAATTTTGCCTCGTATTCAGAAAAACAAACCTTAACCAAAGCTGTGCATAGATCACCCAGCAGCTCTAAAGAAATAGGTTTCCCATCGTCAGTTTTGAAATGAAGTTTTTTGTAACCCTTCATAGCCTGCCTTATCGAAAAATATGAAAGGCAAGCTGGCCTGTTATGACGTTTTTGAAAAAATGATATTCCTGCAAGAATCTTGTGGATATGTGACCAAGAGAATTTGTTCAAAAATAGAGAGTTCAAGAAAGATAACAGCAAAGATTCGGAAAAATCATCCGATGGCACACTAGCCGACTGAAGATGCTGTAGCCACAGCAACCAGGCTGATCGATATCCAGCGAGTGTTGACGGGGCTAGAGATAATTCAATATTTTCCATGACACTGGCTAGATCAGGTCCCACAGGTGCCCCGGGCAGGAGTGTCCAGTTAAATCTGCCGTTGGCAGCAGCTGAAAGAATCGTCCCATCTGAAAGCGGGATAAACAGTCTGCCAAAATATTATCTTTTCCCAGCACAAAAGATGCTTTTAACCAGATGTTAAATTTCAGACACTTTGCAACTAGATACCTCAGCATTATGGTAACGGGCGGTGATTTTGAGGACAAGCAATTTATTGCGAATAACACGCCCTTGTTGTCCGTCCGTACCATAATCCTTTTGTTCCGAAAATACTGGCCCCATAGTTCCAGGGCCACTATGATCGGGAACAATTCTAGAAGGACAATGTTGCATATAAGACCAAGATTTTTCCATTTGGCGCATCATGGTGCAGCGCACCAATGGTTACGCCAAATGGCGGCAAAGCCCTTGGACCCTGCCGAATCCGTAAAAAGCAAAAAATCTTTGTCTTCGATAAAAGGTTCCTGCCAGACCGTAGCACCATTGAAAAATAACAAAAATTGTATCCACACTAAAAGATCTTCCCTCATCTCACTTGAAACTCTCACGTGAGATGAGGGAGATTTCAGGCCCGAGATTGCTGCATAAATATGTCTGGAGAATATTTTACCTACCGGTATTACCCTGGAGGCAAAAGCTAACAGCCCCAATAGAGACTGTAGCTCTTTTAGACAAACCTTGTTTCTTCTGATCGTCTGTAACAGGGATCCGCGGAGCTTTTCAATCTTATCTTCCGGTAGTCTAAACTCCATCCGGGCCGCATCTATTGTGATACCTAAAAACACTATGCAATTGCATGGGGGGAAAGTTTTCTCGAGGGCTAAAGGGACCCCAAATTGCTCACAAACTTTTAAAAAGGTGTTCAATAAAATTTCACAGGTGTCAGAGGAAGGAGGGCCTATAAAAAGAAAATCATCTAAATAGTGTACTAAGAGGTGCGACCCTGAAATCTGACTAACCACCCATTCTAGGAAAGTGGAGAAACTTTCAAAATAAAAGCAAGATAATGAGCAACCCATTGGGAGGCACTTATCCAAATAGAATTGGTTTAGAAAATGGAAACCCAAGGAATTAAAACTGCTCGGATGAATGGGTAACAGGCGAAAGGCGGATTTGATATCCGCCTTTGCCAAAAGAGCCCCCCTTCCTGCAAACCGGAGTCTCTCCAGGGCATCCTCGAAAGTAGCGTATTGAACCGAAGCCAATTCATCGCTAATTTCGTCGTTAAGGGATTCGTCTTTGGGGTAAGATAGGTGGTGGATCAATCTGTAGGAATTCGGCTCTTTCTTCTGGACTATGCCTAATGGAGAGACCCTAAAATCCACGAAAGGGGGCTCAGGAAAAGGACCCGCAAATCTGCCCTCTTTTAGTTCAGAAGCAATTTTTTCGGCCACAATGCTTTGCAGGCCCAGAACTGATTTTAGGTTTCTATGGATGACACAGCCATTGCCCTTAAAGAGGTCCGCTTTCTCCCGGTCTGGGTAGTGGAGGAGCCAGGGGAGCATTTCTGGCAGCTTCACTGGGGAGTTGGCTTTTTTGAACACCTGATTGTTGTGCTGCCATTTTCTTAAAACATTTAAACACGGGATGTGGCCCGGCGCAAAATGCGCATTCATGCTTAAATTTGCATGATCCGGGCCATCTGCATTGCGTTTCATTGTAATTGAAACAGAGGCCTTTTTTAAAGGCCTGGAGGCCTTTCTGTTGAGGGTTGGCATTAGGCTTGGGGAGAAAGGACCGCTGAGGGACAAAAAGGTCAAGCCACAGACCCACGTCCTTCACTCCCCATTTTAATGAAGGCTGAACTGATAATTTTTGCCTGAAAGCTACGTCGTAACTAAACCAGGCTAAACCCCCAAAATTCTTATATGCCTCCAAGACTATTTCCATGTGCTGAAATAATACCACGCTTCTATTTGGGAACTTTTCACAAAGCACGCTGGAATATATTAAAAATGCTTGAAGCCAGTTATTAAAGGACCTAGCAATTGGTCTCTTCCTTTCCTCGTCATCTTTTTTATTGGCAAAATCCTTGGCTGATGGTAGCAAAGACAATAGGTCAATAAATGCTCCTTGCCAGATCTTTTCTTTAATTACTTCTGAAAGGTGAAAACCAAGGGGGGATACTTCACAAGTCAATGGTTCCCTTAAACACACTTCGGGTAAGTTCTGGCTCTGAGCTAGGTCAAAAGAGGAAGCAGGCTGACTGACTGTAATTTCCCCACTAGGTGGCGCTATCCACACAGAACTAGCATCATTAGGAACTTCGGGAGAATTTTTAAAATGCTCAGTGAAAGACCTAAATTCAGACAGCAATTGTGACATCAATGACGTCATGGACTCAGGGGCAGATGACTCACCCGAGGCAGGCAGAGCCGACACTCCGGCCTGCGCTGAAGAGGATGCTTCTCTGGTGGCCGGAGGGGGGCCCCCCTCCGGAGTGGCGGGTACCGACCTATCGTCTGACGCCCTGCGCCCAGTGGTGCGCTGCCTCCGCGATGTCTCCTCTGCCTGGCTCCGATTCGGGCGACGGCCTCCTCTTCCGTGGGGGGAACTTCTCCGTGACGGACCGGCCTCATCCCTTCCGGTTGACGGTGAGTAGTTCTTCCGGGGCATCCGACGTCTCTTTGATGGGCCAGCCTCCGTTTCGTGAATGACCGAAGAGACGCTACTGCGCATGTGCGATGACCCGGCTGCCATAACTCCGACATCCGCCGGGCGAGATGGCTCCTCACTTGCTCTTTCCTCCACCGGGACTCCTCTTCCGCTGTCGCTGGGAACACCGATGGCTGCCGACACCGAAGTGTCCGAGGCTGACTGCGCCGACGACAATGGTAATTCAAGGCAGCGGCGGAGCCAGTCCTCGCTGCCCTCCTCGCCAGCTTTTTCTAACAGCTTCCTAATAAGGCTCATGGCGAGAGGTAGTACAGGAACGCTGAATGCTGAGGTCCTGACAGGAATGAAGTGACCCGGGGTCCCGCGGTCGCTTCTTAAATAGCCCCCTTCTGGAACCAGCTTGAGCTAGAAATGCTGACCAGGAGCCGGAATATTTGAGCGGGAGCGGAGCTCCACACTCAAAATCTCCCCAGTGATAGCCCTAAAAAACAGGCGGGAAAAATGTAATTCAAAATAAAACTCCTGTTATCTACCTCAGACTGACTCAGGTCAAAAGTTCACTACCCTGACCACCTAAAGGGAAGCCCCATAGCTAACACTTAGGTTTTTCCCCTGCCACCATCCCATAAAGAAAGGGGGGCTATAGCAGCACCCCTTATCTTTTTATTCTTGTGAATGAGCAGCCCAAACCAACTGTATACATTTATTATATATATATATATATATATATATATATATATATATTATATTATATATCTATATATATGTATGTATACATATATTATGTATACATAATATACGTATATATATATGTATGTGTATATATATATATATATATATATATATATATATATATATATAAACATATATTTACATAAAAGGTACAGTAAAACTGCAGGAAAGGGCACTGGGGGGCAATGTAATGTGATTTTTTTTTTATTTTGAACGGTATCAGTGTGTTTGGTGTGTTTTACATTCGAATTTGCCGCCGGTTCCACCCCCCGGCGGACGTCACGTCGCCGGAGACGGAAGCCGGGGCTCGCAGACGATCGGGAGAGAGCTCCACCGCCGCATACCGCTCGCAGTCTTTGCTGGATCCCGGAGAAAAGGTAAGTTAAACCTCTTCCAGCATCCAGCGATCTTCCTAGCGCTACCCCAAGTGTGACTCGGGGTTACCGCTTTTGGCTCTAAAATCTTACCCCGAGTCACACTCGGGAATACCGCTAGGAAGGTTAATACTACAAACTCCCAAAATTCCTGTCATATATTACCTTCCCAAAATTCATAAGTCATTATTATTAACCCCCCTGAATGTCCAATCGTGAGTGGGATTGAGTCTGTCACATCTAGGGTAGGTAAAAGCACGGACTACTTCCTACAGCCCATGGTGACAGACATTCCTGCCTATCTTAAGGATACCAGGGATTTTATTAATATTTTAAAATAACTAATAGTGGAGGGTGAGTGACAGCAGATGTTTCTTCTCTCTATACAAGTATCCCTCATGATAAGGCATCTTTGGCAGTCAGACATTTTTTTGATAATGCGGAAACTCCTAGACATGCAGAAGGACTTTTTACTGACACTTTTGAACTTCTGCATGAAACATAACTATTTCTGGTATGACAACAATTTTTACTTACAGTGCACCAGAGTTTCCATGGGGCCTAAGTTTGCTCGCAGTGTGGCCTATCTATTTATGGCCCACTGGAAAGAAACGGCCATCTATGGGCAACAATGGGAGGAGGTAATCCTGTGGCGGTGTCATATAGATGACGCCCTGTTTATTTGGAAGGGGTCTGAGGACAACCTCCATTAATTTATGAACAATTTAAATTCAAATATCCTTGGTATTAAATGAAACTATGAACTCTGAATACAGTCCATGTGATATTAATTTTATAGATTTGACCATTAGTAGGGAAAGTAATGGTTTTTGCACAAAACAGACAGGAATATATATAATCCATTTTCATAGCTATCATCATCCAAGATGGCTAAAGGGGATCCCCAAAAGTCCGTTTATAAGAATTTGTTGGAACTGTTCAGATACACACAACGTTTAAACAGCGTTTCGTAGAAAAAGGATATGATAGCCAACTATTCGATAATACCATCTGACAGGTGGCTTCTATGTATAGAAGCAATTTATTAAAAGTCAAAGAGGGCAACAACTCAGGGTTGAAATGGTCTTTTTCTACCACTTATTCCAGCCAATACCAAACAATGAATAGATTGCTGAATAGGCATTGGCATATCCTGAAGAATGATGAGGTATTAGGTCCAGCTCTCTCAGACAGACCCTGAGTCATTTTCAGGAAGGTGCCAAGCCTGAGACATCTAGTGGCACCTAATGTTATAGAACCACAAACCAAATCCAAGTTTTTTGGAAACCCAAAGGGTTTTTACCCTTAATGGAGATGCCCTGTGTGAAAATGCTGACGTACCAATACTGTTAGAACTAGAACTGTTGACTCCACAGTCACATGAAGGTCAAATAGAATTGAGAATTGTACTACTAAGAACATTATTACCTCTTACAATGTGATTGTGGGCTCCAATATGTAGGTAGAACTAAACAAGACCTACAGATACGCATAGGGAACCATCTTACTAATATTAGGACAGGTTTTAAAAAACATAGCTTATCAAAACATTTTGCTCAAAAGCAAACCTGAGATCCCTCCGAAATAAAAATAATAGGAATAGAATCGTATTTCCCTCACTGGCGAGGTAGTACCTCTGAACGTCATATATCCAGGCACGAAACATACTGGATTTCTGTATTAAAAAGCAATTGCCCTACGGTATGAATATTGATTGGGTTTTTAATTGTTTTATTATTAACAGCTAGACTGTGTGTCCATTTTTATTTTGCAATTTTTGCATCATAATATTTTACGTTAATTCATTTTTTCAAGGTTGATTAATTTTAAAAGCATGATGATGTCATGTTTAAGCCACACTCAATGCGTTTCATCAGAGGATGATGTCTTAAGGGGAATTATAAAACATGTATGTATGTATGTGCATTTCTTTTATTAAAGAGACATTGTTTTAAACATATCACACTATGAGCGTTGACTCAGCTGATTTACATCTCGTTACTGGTTGATATCAGAACACTGGGAAGACAAGTGGCATGAAGACACACTGTTTATAAAAGCGCTTGTGACCATTTTATCATATTGATCCTTATTGTTTGGTAAGAGGCTAATTTGATTATTTGGCATGGAGTAATATCACATTGGGGACAAGCACTGGAAGCACTTTTATGGACTGAGCACTTAATTTACATCTATCGGGTGTGGTCTTTACTTCAGGATAAGGGGCAATTTCTTACACCTGCACTGTGACACAGGAATATATATTTTTATCAAGTTGGAAATTCCGCATGAATTATGCATTTTTTAGATTACTTTTGCACTTTATGAATTGGAACTTTAAATATTTATTTATTAAGGTTTTTACGTACATTAAGGTTGTGGATGTAATAAATTGGTTGTAAAACTTCAAGGTTTTTCACCTTAATGCATAGAATGCATTAAGGTGAAAAACCTTCTGTGCTGCAGCTCCCACCAGACCCTCCCCCTTTTTCTTTCTTGAGCCCAATCTAAACCAGTGATGTGCATGAGAGCAGCGGCTCCAGTTTTTGTCTCCTCCTCATTGGACAAATTCATAGAAGGAGGAGACATTGGCTCCCACTGCTGTCAATCAAATCCAGTGACATAGGATCAGGGGGCGGGGCCGAGTCACGGCCGGGGCAAAGTTAGGCTTTCTGTGTCAATGGACGCACTAGCAGGACTTGGGAGCTCGCTCGCATAGGTGCCCCCAGGGAAAGCGGCTTTCCGTGGGGGAACCGGATGAGGATGAGGGGCCTGGAGCACCGGCAGGGCACCCCAGAAGAAGAGGATCAGGGTTGCTCTGTAGAAAATGATTAAACATAGCAGGTAAGTATAGGCATGTTTGTGTAGCACTACTCCCTTGGGAGTTGCTGGTTACGGATTCCCCTGAGTTACCCATAGCAACAACTTGACAAAATAGCATATTCTAAGTGCGCAGTTCAGTCTGAAAACAGTCCAGGGGTTTTGGTTTTTGTTGATTTATGTGAGAACTGGGATAGGAGAAGGGAAGAGTGGGATACTCCAACTGAACAAAACTATGCACAATTGCTGGGACTTCTATGTAACGCTGAGTGCGGCAAGGCCGCTGCTTCACCTTGCCACTTTGGTGAAGAAGAATTAATTGAACTGTACTGCACTGTGAATCACTCTTCAGGGTCCTACTCAGCACCCCCTTTGTCCCTACTCTTCAGGGTTATAAAACGGCACCCCCTTTTACTCTGACACTCTGTGTGAGCTGGCCCCTTGATCCTCTGACTTCACTGGAGTGGTCCCCCTTCCTGGGCAGACCCTTTGGCAAGTCCCCTGGTACTCACGGACACTGTGTTTCCTGGAAGACTCTGCCAGCAGCTCCAATGTCAGCTCTACTGGATCCTCTGCAGCTCAGCTCCACACATGGTTCACTAGCCCGACTGCCTAAGACCACTTTCCTCATACAGCAGGAGGAAAGACCAGATGTCCGCCTCCTCCTGGGACTCTGCTTCCCGCCAAAAATGCCCTGTCACATGTCCCTCTGGCTTTTATGAGCAATCCCAGGATGCACTACAAGAGTGCCCACCCACTGAGACTCCCACAAAAGCCAATGTGTCACTGACTGGGTTTCCTTCACTGTCCAACAAGCTCCCTCATTGGATACAGTGGGGACACTCCCTCAGACCCAGTGAATCACACCTGGAAACATGCAACAGGCAACTTAATAGATCAGGCTCCCCTGATAAGCAGACGGAGCATAAGATGCTTTTACCTAGCACCTACCGAAGAGGGTGCTACATCTGTTATTAAACAAATTAGGGTTTTCAACCCCTTTAATGTTATTCATGTATTTAGCACCACACTTTTGTATAAATAGGCTAACTACAATAAAAAAAAAGGCATGGGAAGCTGGACACTATTGTGGGGAACTTGCAGCAATGCAAGAAAATAAATAAAAACATAGAGCAGGGAGGGGGTCCGACTTTGACTTGATATAACTTTTAGTAAAAGTCGACAATTCCTTAAAATAATATGCTTGGGGGTTCTCTTAAACTGGGTACACACAGATAAAAATTCAACCAGTTTAGAATGGTCTGGCTGGGTGTAGCCCTCCTTGTTTGACAGAATCCAATCAGTAGATCAACTTCTGTCAACCTGACCTTCTGAAAAACCTTCTTTATTCAGCTTCTTTGGCCTGTAGCACTGATCAGTAAATTATGACAGTGGAGAGTCCCCACTGTCAAAATACAATGTCCTGGGTGGGAAGGATCCCTGCATCTGCCCTCCTTGTGTAAGTAACCACAAAAAAAAGAGCTGTGTGTACGCAGCTATAAAGCTATACATGATGTTTTTGAACAGTACACATTTAACAGACAGACCCAGTGACAGCATACACTGGCAGCACATAATTAGCTGTAAAAATTAATTATATTCTTTGACAAAGTAGTTTGATTCGCATACAGCAGCAGCAACCTGTCTCACTGATGAAAATTATCCTGTCACTGGCCAATTACTTTCAAACTCTCATTGGGAATTAAGAAACCACAGATGATGCAGAAGTGTAAAATTGGTCAGCAGCAACACTTTTTAATGAAGGAGACTGGACTGAAACTGGACTGAAGAGGAGTCAGTAAACTGGACCAATACAAGAATTACTGATTGCAGACAGCAAGGTATCACTGCATATTTTTTAAAAATTGAAAGTAAACAGCAGAGAAGAAGCTGCAAAGTATGCAGGGAATCCAGGAAGTTATGGAAAAAGTTGGCCAGCAGATGCAACGTACGCAAGTAAGAAGCACTTACTACATGAGAGGAGATTTTCCAAGTAAGCTTATATCAGATTATCAAATGCTGTATACAGTAACTTTTGTTTGTCAAGGATAATAGGCTAAACAATACTAGAGACAAAGAATACAGTCGGGTGTTTTATTACAAGAATTAGACCAGAAATTACACAGCAGCGAAAAACTAGCCAGCAGCGGGACAATTTTAATGAGCAAGGCTATTCCTAAATTTAATAGAGACAAAGCTATCAGATTAGGGCTTTACTACAAGAATTAAGGTTTGTGGAGAATAGGGCTCTCTGTATAACAAGGAAACTTTAAAAAAACAGTGCATGACTGGCTTTTGAAATGTGAATAACCACTTGCCGACCGTCCGCCAAAGATATACTGCAACAGGCTGGCTCAGCTGCGCAAAGTGTTCGCAGGAGAACTTCCGGGGGCGCGCGCCCGCCCCTATTAGGAAGCAGGGAAGCAGATCCATGGGATAGGCGGCAGCGATTGCCGCCGGGCAACCACAATCGCTCCCCACTGAGAGAGAATGACGATCGGCTGTAGTAAACACAGCAGACCGTTGCTCTCTCTGGAATGAACACAGAGAGCCTGTGATCCTCCTATTTAGGATCACAGGTCTCTGTGTTGATTCCAGAAGTACCTCCCCCATACAGTTTGAAAACACCCCCTAGGCTCACACTTAACCCTTTGATCACCCCTGGGTTAACCTCTTCCATGTCAGTGTCATTATTACAGTAACAGTGCATATTTTTAGCATTGATTGCTGTAGTAATGTTACTGGTCCCCCCAAAAGTGTCAAAAATGTCAGTTAGGGGTCCGATCTGTCCGCTGCAATGTCACAGCCCTGCAAAAAATTGCAGATCGCCGCCATTACTAGTAAAAACAATTAATAAATAAAAATGACATTAATCTTTCCCCTAGTTTTTAGACAAGATAACCTTTGTGCAAACCAATCAAAATACACTTATTGCAATTTTTTTTACCACAAAATATGTAGCAGAAAACAAATTGGCCTAAAGGGATGAAAAAATTGTATTTTTTTATTTTTTTTTCGGGGGGGATGTTATATAGCAGAAAGTGAAAAATACTGTTTTTTTCAGAATTGTCGCTCTTTTTTTGTTTATAGCGCAAAAAATAAAAATTGCACAGGTGATCAAATACCACCAAAAGAAAGCTCTTTTGAAGGAAAAAAAAGGACGTCAATTTTAACTGGGCATTTGTCAGTTAAAGTAACGCAGTGCCAAATCGCAAAAAATGGCCTGCTTATTAAGGGAGCAAAACCTTTCCGGTCCTTTCCGGTCCGGAAGTGGTTACGATTGGTTTGAAGAAGGAGCGACTGGGCATGCTCCAAAACATGTCCCACCCACTTTGATGTCACTTCAGAGCCTGCATTCCATGGTAGCCCTATCAGCATGGCTCTCCATCGTGGATCAGAGACACAGTGTTTTCCACCGCTGGTCGGCTGGAACTTCCACCTACAGCTTTCTATACTCCCAGGAGGCATCTGGATGTTATGGATTAATTAACCACTTCTAGACCGGAAGATTTTCCCCCTTAATGACCAGGCCATATTTTGCGATTCGGCACTGCATTATTTTAACGGTCAATAGCCCGGCTGAATGACGCTGTACCCAAATAAAATGGATGTTCTTTTTTTCCCACAAATAGAGCTTTCTTTTGGTGGTATTTGATCAACTGTGCGATTTTTATTTTTTGCGCTATAAACAAAAAAAGAGCGATAATTCTGAAAAAAAAAAAAAAACAATATTTTTCACTTTCTGCTATATAACATTCTCAAAAAAAATTTAAAAATCAACATTTTTTAACATTTTAGGCCAATTTGTTTTCTGCTACATATTTTTGGTAAAAAAAAATCGCAATAAGCGTATTTTGATTGGTTTGCGCAAAAGTTATCGTGTCCACTAACTACGAAAAATATTTATGTCATTTTTATTGGGGTTTTTTTTTACTAGTAATGGCGGCGATTTGCAATTTTTAGCGGGACTGCGACATTTTTGACACTTTTGGGGGGACCAGTGACATTGCTCCAGTAATCAGTGCTAAAAATATGCACTGTTACTGTAATAATGACACTGGCAGGGAAGGGGTTAACATTATAGGTGATCAAGGGGTTAAATGTGAGCCTAGGGGAGTGATTCTAACTGTGGGGGGGGGGGGCGTGGTTTGTGAAATGATCATAAAGACATGTGATTCTATATAGAAGGATCACAGGGGCTCTGTGATCATTCCAGGGAGAAGAACGGTCAGCTGTGTTTACAACAGCTGACCGTTCTCTCTTAGTGGGGAGCGATCACGGGTGTCAGGCGGCAATCAAAGCCACCTGCCCCGTGCATCGTCTTCCCTGCTGCCCAGTGGGGGCGGAAGCACGCCCCCTAGCTGCAGGTGCCCGACCGACGTAGGTCTATGTCGGTTTGCTCAGTGGGACAGCACTGCTGCAGTAAAAAGGCAGCGGGCGGTCGGGAAGGGGTTAATATGCCTGTCTTTTCACTTCCATCTTGTAAGTGTTTTTAACCCTTTCTTGTCATTTAAGTGTTTTATCACTGCACTTAGAAGCTCCTTCTTCTCTGCTTTACTACTAGAATTAAGAAACTGCTGAGGATAAAACTTGGCCAGCAGCAGGATTTGCTTAATCAGGGCCTGGCTGGTGTACTGTATGCCTAGCTTGTATTTTATCTAGGATTATAAGGGGTGAGGTGAATATAATGTAAGGTTATTTAAGTGCATGCTATTGACAAACTTTTTTTTCCCTTCAAATGATGCAAAAACATGCTGAGAGCAAAAGGCGTCGCCAGGAACGGGTGGCCAGTAATAAAAGAATCCTCAACTTTGAGCTCTCCAAACTTAAAAAAACAAAGTCAACATAAAATTGATATGGAAAATTCTCAAAAGAAATGAAGACCCCCAAATATCACCCCCTTTAAAAAAAAGTTGAAGTTAAAAAGCCAGTTTAACCTAAAAACAAATAAGCTCTATCAATATAGTATAAAAGCCAATAGATTTCCAAAGTAAATTAAACCCCAAAATACCAAAGTAGAGTTTCTTAACTGATCCAAATCTCTCCCTATGTAGTTTGTCAGTTTTCCATATACTTTCCCTACAACAGCTTCCAATTCACTGACACTATGAGTGCCTTTTGCCGACCCCCTCCTTTTACAGCGAAGGGATGGATTAACCAGAAGTCTACATATTGACCCTTTAAAGTCCATAATTTAAAGACCATAAGGTAAAGACCATAATTTATGGCCATAGTTTAAAGACCATGACATGCATTATGTTTAAAAAAAAAACTCTCCTGGGCAAATCTGCACATACATTTGTCAGGATTTGGATCAGAATCTAATCTGCAGGTAATGCATCAAGGTAAAAAAAAATAACTTTTGACTTTAGAACCACTTAAAACACTACAATAATACAGTAAACCCCCCTCCACTGCTGGGGTTATGTTCCAGACCCACCCGCAATAAGTGATAATCCGCAAAATAGAAATACCCTACTTAAATACACCCTAGGCATGATTTTTAACTTTCACTGTACTTTTAAAACCATTTTAAGGTCTTTAAACACACTTTTAAAACAATAGAAACACATTTAAACACATAAAAGATACTGAGAGACAGAGCAAGAGCAGGAGCAATGGAAAATACAAAAATATTGAATTAACAATGATTAAGTTAATAAAACAATAGTAATAGGTGGTACAGGAAAGAAAACGCAAAATGCCGGGACCGCGATATAACGGGGGTTTACAGTATATCAAAATATATTTTCACTACAAATATGCTTTCCTTTCTCTTTAAGGAAATTCATTGACTATAGGAAAACATTGAAAAATGTTGAAAAATATTGATATTTTCAACTGGAGATGCTTTTGATCATCAGTTTCCAAAAAATACAATAAAATACTTTACAGGCAAAAATGTCTTTATATGCCTGGAATCGGTAGTAAACATTTTAAGGTCACTGGATGATTAGGTATGTCTTCTAATTTTCCAAACTGACAATTTTCATAGAGCTTTATATATGCAAGGACATTACAAAATGTTCCATTTTGTACAAGAAGAATTTGGAATGTACTGTAATGTGATGTTTTGAGGCACTAGAGGTTAACTTGACATGTCATATGAAAAATCGAAGATGATTTAAATTATGCACAATCCTTTCAAACTCTCTTTAAAAGTGCAAGCAGAAGTGTGGAAGGAAGTATGACACTAACACACAAAAAATATATAAATACATAAATATACATTATGTGCACGTATACTCTATATATATATATATATATATTTTTTTAAACTTTATTAAAAAGAAACACACTTACATGGCACATGGAAGGAACTGGGCATAAACAATGGTTCCGAAGTGTACCGAACGTGACCGCCTGCAGTGCGGAACACGTGGTGTGGCGTGACGGCAGGGCTACTCCCCCCGACGTGTTTCTCCTTATCAGGCTTCAGCTGGGACCGGAGCCTTAATAAATTATATGTTTTTTGCATAAAGAATTTTCACATATGGTTTTTCACACTGTGTGATGATCACCATATTATCTGGGTCATCTCAGATGTCATATGTTTAATATTTATGATTGTGTTGAGTGCACTATACCTTTAACCACAAACAACTGCACCAGATTTTGCACTCTCCAATTTCTTGTAAATCAACTCCCATGTGCTTACTATCACTTTACCTGCAGTGTAGAAAGAGATTAAGGACACAAGTCTCTTCCCTATCTCAAAAGTGAAATATCGGGAGTCTATTTAGTCCTCTGATATTTCCCAAAAGCCCTTTGCAATGTAATATATAAAAAAATAGACTTGCGGTTCC
This sequence comes from Pelophylax lessonae, assembly GCF_965119305.1. NCBI lineage: Eukaryota > Metazoa > Chordata > Amphibia > Anura > Ranidae > Pelophylax > Pelophylax lessonae. The sequence goes on from NC_138769.1 coordinate 195,391,727, forward strand.
GGCGCCATATGTAAGGGAGCAGGAAGCGGCGGCTCCGATCACTTCTTACTACAAAACCGGCTTTAACACCCTCCGTGGCGAGTCCTCACCCCCTCACCGCCCTCCGCAATAGAGGCTGACACTCGATGGACAGATACCTGGTACACGGTCCGGCCAGTGCTCCCTCCGCCCTGCGATTCTCACACACAGTCTCAGTGACAGACTCCCTCACAGCCAATTCACGGCGCGAATCAGCAGCACGACCTCACAGCCTCTCCCACAGCCCCGGCCCCTGGTGTGGCTCCTGCAGATCCACTTATGGCCACATCAACTGAGCAGTATGCGGCAATGGCACAGGCGGTAGCAGCCCTGTTGTCACCCACCATTACCATGGCAGTGGATAAAGCCATGGCGGCGGGAATCACACAGATAAGAAAAGAGTGGCGGAAATGGAGGAAGAAACCCAGGCTTCTTTCCACATGGATAGGCAATATAGGCAGACACAGCAATACCTGCTAGAGAAGGTGGACGACCTTGAAAATAGATTCAGAAGGAACAATTTGCGGGTCATAGGCCTCCCTGAATCCTTTGGCACAGATTCTCTCCTGGAAATATGCATGATTCGCATACCCCAGGCCCTGGGTATTGCAACTCCCTGTGCAGTGGAACGTGCTCATCGTATGGGGCCACCATCTAATGAACGTCGGACCCCCTGCCCAGTGATAGTGAGGTATCTAAACTACACGGACAGGGTAAATATACTCTAGTCATATCGCAACTCTAAGTCTCTCCAACTCGATAGGCACAAAATCCTCATGTTTGCCGATTACTCGCAAGAGGTCTCAAGGAGACGCAAGACGCTTCAACCAGTATGTAATGCATTGTATCAGCAAGGTATAAAATTCACTTTGGCTTACCCTGCCACGTTACGCTTCACGGATCCAACAGGGGAACATAAATCATTCACACACCCAGAGTGTAACGCTTCTGCGTTTCTTATATGGTGTGGATTTTCAGCTGCAGAAATAGTTCCACGTCAGTAGTCATGTAAGAGATATGCTGAGATACCATTCCCAACCTCAATGACTCATCATGTGTGGAAGGTCTTATTTCAGCCAGTAAATACACACAATTAGCAAGCTGGTTCCTAGAATGACTTTATGTATGTGGTAACACAATGATGAAGGTTGAGGGATAGGTTGAGTGGAGGTGGTAGGTGATAGACACTTGAAGGTGAGACAGTAGCAGATGGATGCAGGAAGGTTTAGCAATGTTGTATGGTAGCAGATGACAGAATAGCAGGTGGACATACAAAAGAGATCAACCCAGTGCAGAAAAGTAGCAGTAGTCTCAAGAGCTAGCAATCTAGTTATGCAGATGTGATAAACAGTCTTTACTATGCAGA
>NC_138769.1:196143310-196541361 GCF_965119305.1 Pelophylax lessonae
CCATCATAAGCTGGATCTGCACACAGCAGCTAATTGGTTCACCTGAGATGGAATCAGTGATCACAAAAATCTGGAATGGTCATGTCTTCAAAGGATTGCCTTGAACAAATCACCTCTAAAAGAAACACATGAGTGTATAATCACTTGTCTCAATGGATCACATTCCCAACACACCCATCTCACACTGCCATATGATAATGAATGGGGGTGTCCATTGCAAGTTAAATACACCCCCAGATCACATTGCTTTGTTAATTTACAGATCTAACTGGAATATGATGGCACTGCTGTGAACCACTATGCCATCAAATTCTGCTGGTGACCTTTAAAAAGGATTATGTGTGATTGTGTGGATAATTATGCCACCTTAAATTTGCATCTCCCACATACCATGTGCAACTCTTGCAGGAATTGTGAATCAAGGATAATTCAGCACAGCTTAATGAACAGACACATTGAGGAGTGTAGGAACACACCGTCAGATTACCCGATCACACTATGGGGTTTTAACTCCTCCATAATTTTGCCACTTTGGAAACCAAGTGCTTACTTTATGTATACTTTTTAGACGGAACTACAATTTCTAGTAGGGTGATATCATTGCATGAGATTTTCCCTCACTTCCTGTCTTAGTGTCACCAAGACAGGAAGTGAGGGGAATATCACTGTGGGGAAATAGCTTGCAATTGTTGCCTTATAATGTCCATAGTATATATAAAAGGAAAGAATTGCTGGCTGTATCCCCACGGGAGATTCCCTCACTTCCTGTCCTGGTGACACCAAGACAGGAAGTGAAGGGAAATCTCCTGCAATGATATAACACTGTTACATGTTCTAGTTATGTAGCAAACTTAAGAATATACAAAGCAAACATCTTTTTTTTTCCATTTTGGCAAAATCATGGATTCATTAAAAAACTATCTTTGTTTGTCCCGTGGCTTGCAGGAAAAACATTTTGCCTTGATTCCACCATCAACACAGACAGGGGAAACCCTCCTGCGGAGCCATTGTGTTCTCCTGGTGCTGCCCCTGCCAGGAAAACACAGTGATTATTGCTAGTGGCTACAAGAGATGCTAGCGATAAGTGTGTGTAAAATCTGACAGACTGGTTGTACGTTGTCCTCCAGGTGATCGACCAATCAACTTGGGTACCTTCAGCCTGGCCATACACAGTTTAAATCTGCATCTCAAATGAAGCAATCCCATTTACATATAACACTCCATAAAGGAGAATTGAGGGGCTTATCAGGTCTGCGTCAAAAATTAACAGCCACACCCAATCAGACAGCTCGTGTTAAAAGGGACCTGAAAAGCAATCTGCATGGCTTGCTTTTCCAAGCATTGGCTAGTTTAGTGAGCCTGGACTAATAACAGTCACTGTAATGCTACCCATACTGCTGTCCTTTTAACATGGTGACAAAAGTTGATACCTATGCTACATGTGTGTAAAGTTACTTGCACCCTGCTAAATGGACAGCAATAAGGTTGTAAATACAGTGACTGCCTGTCCCCCCCTGATGGCGGCCCTGGGTGTGTCATGAAAGGCCAATTGAGAAAATGGCTATATCATGTAGAGGAAATCACCAGTGTGGGGCAACCTATGTCATGGAGGTAGATTTGGACATCGATGTATATGTATCACCAGAAATGGAATTCTTTGTTCTACAATATCTCAAAGACGACCTAGCATGTTATTTGAAGACTGTACTATTTTGGACATACTTGGACTCAAACATACACTGCTCTTTCCACAGCTCCTCCTCCTCTGGGGGTATGATAAAGTTTATACGCATCTTCACCAAAAGCACAAGATGATGTGTCGTCTCCGGATGAGGCTGCAGCGGAGATTTCAGTTTCTGCCTGAGATAGTGGATCTGCAGCGGGCCTGGAGTGATGCCAAAAGGCGCTCACCCAAGCTCCTGCTAAAGGCTGTGGAGCAAATCTCCGGTAAGTAAAAATATACATTACATGTGACCAGATAGGTTACAATTTTTTGGGTAGGTGGACATGTGTTTAGCTATGCAACAACACTAATACCAACACCCCCCCCCCCTCCCTCTCGCTCCTACCTTTCCTACCTCCATCAAGTGTCTCTTCACAACCTTTAATACTACTATGTACATTCGTATTTTTTATGTTTTTTTTTTTTCTTCTGCTTCTAGCCAAAGCGGACGGACGGCACCCTCTTGTGCTTTTGGTGAAGAAGGGGAGGAGGAGGACGGCCACACTCCAATATGCAGTCAGAGGCAGCGAGCCATTTGAGCAGCTGAAAATTGTGGATCGTAAGTAGAAAATAAAAATGTTAGAAATTTCTAATCTCTAATCACATTTTACAGAGCCCCCTTTACATCGGAGTCTCCAGACTTACTACACTGTAAGAGGGAAGTGTGAAGACTCTGATATAAGGAGAGTTTGGGAACCATTATTTGAGGGGGGAAGCTGGGGACTCTGGTGTAAAAGGGAACTCTGTGTTCCCCAAAGCTCCCCCATACATCTGAGCTTACAGAGACCCTCTTACACTTCCCTTCCTCAGTCCACCACAGTCAAGGGCACAACAAGTCCCACTGCAGAAGGCTACCTGCTTGGACTTGTAATCCTCTCTGTAGGGGAATGAGGAAATACTGCCTGCTATGCTAAGACTTGTAGTGCCCTCTGTTAGGGACTAAGGATTCCTCAGTCCTCAACATTCTAGGGCACTATAAGTCTCAGCATAGTGGGCTGTCATACCTCAGTCCCTCACAGCTCGGGTCAAAAACAACACAGTTAAACATCTAAAGGACAACTCCAAACAAAACTACCAATAATGGACAGAGTCCATATGCTCTATAATGTCAAAGACCCGCTACCACTCACCTTCCACCTCTGGTGCTGTCATTGTGTAGGGCAAAGGGCTCCATCTACACCATGTTTGGCTTTCATGTCAGATAGGCAGGACTTGCTCAGCTCCACTCTCTTCCTTGGCAATTGACTCTGGCGTCATTGTGGATCTTTCCTCCTCTAGAAAACCCCCAGGGGCCCTCTCCTTGTCCCCCAGCCACCCAGGGCCTTCTTCTCCTCCTCCTCCACCAACCATTTTCAGACTCTTCCAACTTCCCTGGGGCTACTCAACCACTTTGCATAGTGGACACAACAAATCTATGACCAGCCTGCAAAATATCAAGTCTGGGCCTGGTTACCTGTATGTTCCGGGTCCAGGGCGGAGCTCTCCTCCCAGAGCAACAACTGATGATAGCAGAGTGAGTTGACCGGCCAGTCACTTCCTACTGGTGCAGGTACACACCTACCGATTCCTCCACATCTTAGGATAACATGATCAGACGGCCAATCCCCAGGCAGAGAAGGAGGAGTAAGTGTCAGCGGACAACAGACACCTGGCAGACGCAGTGAAGGGACTGCAGCACACTGCTGCAACTTTTTGATCCGAGGATTGAAAGCAATCTTTTACTTGGGAGATTTCCCTGACTGCGCCCTTCGAAATGTTGGTGCTCCGCCACTGGCCGCAAGGCCCCTGTAGGTGCGAGGCCTTAGGCGCCCGCTTAATTTGCATGGTGCCCTCCTGTTTTAAAACATGGTCAATGCATCTCATTGGTGTAAGTGCACTTCTATGTTCTGAATTGTAGGGGCATTGAGTATGGTGCTAGCATGATGAGAGGTTACTGCCTATTTGTGTCCATAAATAATATATAATGTTTTTCTTTTATTTTAGAAACCAGTGATCAGGATGTGGAGGCTCAGCCTTCTCAGGCCCCCTGTAAGTAATGTGGATGTGCTGGTGTGTTGTGTATTAGGTCGAACTTGGAGGAATGATTGTTTGTTTTGTTTTCTTTTGTGGTTGATGTAACTTCAGCAAGAGAGGAGCCTCAGGCAGGGCCAAGTCGCCTGGATCCGGGCCAGGAACAAACTGTTGGCCAAGAAGAGGCCAATTGGTCCGACTCGGATGAGGACCTGGGCTCTCCTCAAAGGGGAAGTAAGTATTCTACATGTGTTTGTGTGTTCAATGTGTCCTGGTAAATATAAGGGCTGTAATATATATATTTTGACATTGGGGTTTTGTAGCAGCTGACATTGAGGATGTTTGTTGTGGAGGACTGGGGAAGAGGGGCCACTGCTTACCCAGTCCACTGTAACTACTACCTTCAATGTTTCCAGACTACTTTCTGTGTGCCTTTATCAAATAGCTTTTGTTCAAGGATTGTATTTGTGTCTTTGTGTTTCTAGGAGATACAACGCCATCCCCCCATGAAGGGACACCATCCCCCCATGTAGGGTCTCCCCCATCCTCCCCCACTCCAGGCTCCCCTGAACTAGTCTGTAAGTACCTAAAATTAGATTCTCACATGAATTGTGTGTGCTAGGATGATGTGTATCTAGGATAATCTAAGTTGGAGTCAAAGCAAGTGTAGTTTTGCTATATGTGACAGGAAGGTTGGTCATGAAACACTCTTGCTTAACCTTCATGTTTGAAAGGTGGTTTTGGGGAGCTTTACAGGACATGTTATCTTTTGTAAGTTATCTCAAGCCACCCTATTCTAAATTGGTGTTAGTTTCTCTACATTGGAAATGGTGTGCTTTGTACTTGTAAATTTTTAGGGGACATTGTAATTTAATCATGTCCTGATTTAGTCAACACTGAAAATGTGTGTTTGTCAATCTTTCATAAATACTCTTCCTCGGTAATGTACCACATTCCAGTTCACAATTTGTGTTCTTTTTGTGCAGTTTCTCCAGAGCCAGCCACGCCATCCACTTCAGGGGCCCCAAAAAAACCTGATGATGGTAAGTTGTGTGCTTTTCCAGTAATGTGTCTACTTAGTAAGTGGAGAAATGCTAACTGTGTATGTCCCCGCTCAGGCTTCAAGTTGTTCTAAAGGCAGCGGGTTCTTTATGTGAATGCATTCTATGCATTAGTATTCCAAGTGATAGGTGTGCATATTCCCCCTAAGACTTACTGGGACCATTTTTTACGGTCCAAATTTTTGCACTAATACTTGTCTGGAACAGACTCCCCCTCCTCCTTAACTGAGGTGACAGCATGCCAATATTGCCTCCTGATGCTGTCACTCCTAATCATTGAGACCATTGGAAGGGAGGGGGGCAAGGCTGGCTCACAGCCTAGTGCCTGAACAGGCACAGGGTGCTTGGCTTCATCTCATGTGCCTCCATAGCAAGCTGCCTGCTGTGGGGTCAAACAACAGGAGGGAGGTGCCTAGAGGTGTGTACAGGGGCCATGTAAAAAGGAGGATTGTTATTTCTCTTGTCCCCAAAAACCTAGAGAGTGTAAGTCTAACCTGATTAGTTTTCCGCAGCCCTCCCAAAATGATATGTTTCCAACACTTAGAACAGGCAGGGCTGAGGCACCAAAAACATCAGAAAAACACAATCAGCACAAAAGCAGGGAGTACGTATCCTTAACGCTACAAGCTTCACCCAGAAGAATGACGCTTGCACTGTACAAATCTGCATCACCACCATATCAATGTCTAAATAAAACTTTCAGGGAAATGTGGAGGGGTAATGAGTGGGTGTTAGAGCGTTTTCATGACTGCGTAACCTACAGTTAGCGTGAGTCCATTTGTTGATAAACTTTTTCTTCTCTCTTAACACAGCTGGGATGGCGGAAAGGAGATCAGGGGAGCAGACACATCTGCTCCGTCCAGAACTGGCCCTCAAAATTCCTAAGGGTGAGTCTCTACTATGTGTCAGGTTCAATCTATAGACAGTAAGAGTGAGAGAGAACGCTCCACAGATTCCAATGGTGATAGAGATAAATGTGTGCACATGTATCGTGTTGACCAATTGAACCCAAAACACCTTACATTCTTCAAAATGATTGCTTGTGTTTACATGCAGAAAAGCATTTTACTTAGCTTTGGTGGAACTGCTACTAACATTCCAAGCCATCTTATGTAACCTTTTGAACAATTTGCTGTGAAAGTTTGAGTTTAAGGTTTACAACAGCAATTTAGCATATTTGCTTCAGAGTGTTGATAAAAGCCAACCAATAGACTCCTAAGCATATTTGTTGAGGCACATTAATTACAATCCTTGTTTGGATCATTTTGCCTAAAACTAATTGTCATGTTTTTTTCTACCCAGGGCACACCCACCTCACCTACGAGGTCCTCCTGGATTATATGAGGTGGTGCGGAGACCGAATTCTATATTTGGAACACCTTTGTGGCGTGGATCCAGACCCTAAGGAGCCATTCGTTAGGAATGTCACACCTTTAAAAAGATCCTAGTATTTTTTTTTTGTTGTTTGTTTACTTATGTTGCACGTTGCAACACAAAGAAATGTCACATTTGTAATTGTTGCCCATTATAAACAAAAATCTAACAAAAAAATCAAAAACAGTTTAAAAAAAAACCCTTTTTTTGGGACCCAAAAAAAAAAAAAAAAAAAAAAAAGCCTTGTTTTTGGCAACCAAAAAAAATATAAAAATTTATAAAAAACCATTTTTTTGGGACCCCAAAAAAAAAAAAAAGCCTTGTTTTTGGCAACCAAAAAAAATATAAAAATTTATAAAAAACCCTTTTTTTGGGACCCAAAAAAAAAAAAAAAAAAAAAAAAGCCTTGTTTTTGGCAACCAAAAAAAATATAAAAATTTATAAAAAACCCTTTTTTTGGGAACCAAAAAAACCAAAAAAAACAAAAAAAGCCTTGTTTTTGGCAACCAAAAAAAATATAAAAATTTATAAAAAACCCTTTTTTTGGGAACCAAAAAAACCAAAAAAAACAAAAAAAGCCTTGTTTTTGGCAACCAAAAAAAATATAAAAATTTATAAAAAAACCCTTTTTTTGGGAACCAAAAAAACAAAAAAAACAAAAAAAGCCTTGTTTTTGGCAACCAAAAAAAATATAAAAATTTATAAAAAACCCTTTTTTTGGGAACCAAAAAAACCAAAAAAAACAAAAAAAGCCTTGTTTTTGGCAACCAAAAAAAAATGTTTACAAAAAAGCCTTGTTGTTTTTATGGCAACGGACAAAACCAAAAATGTTTACAAATAAGCCTTGTTGTTTTTATGGCAACGGACAAAACCACAAATGTTTACAAAAAAGCCTTGTTGTTTTTATGGCAACGGACAAAACCACAAATGTTTACAAAAAAGCCTTGTTGTTTTTATGGCAACGGACAAAACCACAAATGTTTACAAAAAAGCCTTGTTGTTTTTATGGCAACGGACAAAACCACAAATGTTTACAAAAAAGCCTTGTTGTTTTTATGGCAACGGACAAAACCACAAATGTTTACAAAAAAGCCTTGTTGTTTTTATGGCAACGGACAAAACCACAAATGTTTACAAAAAAGCCTTGTTGTTTTTATGGCAACGGACAAAACCACAAATGTTTACAAAAAAGCCTTGTTGTTTTTATGGCAACGGACAAAACCACAAATGTTTACAAAAAAGCCTTGTTGTTTTTATGGCAACCGACAAAACCACAAATGTTTACAAAAAAGCCTTGTTGTTTTTATGGCAACGGACAAAACCACAAATGTTTACAAAAAAGCCTTGTTGTTTTTATGGCAACCGACAAAACCAAAAATGTTTACAAAAAAGCCTTGTTGTTTTTATGGCAACCGACAAAACCACAAATGTTTACAAAAAAGCCTTGTTGTTTTTATGGCAACGGACAAAACCACAAATGTTTACAAAAAAGCCTTGTTGTTTTTATGGCAACCGACAAAACCAAAAATGTTTACAAAAAAGCCTTGTTGTTTTTGGTAACAAACTAAACCAAAAATGTTTACAAAAAAGCCTTGTTGTTTTTATGGCAACGGACAAAACCACAAATGTTTACAAAAAAGCCTTGTTGTTTTTATGGCAACGGACAAAACCACAAATGTTTACAAAAAAGCCTTGTTGTTTTTATGGCAACCGACAAAACCAAAAATGTTTACAAAAAAGCCTTGTTGTTTTTATGGCAACCGACAAAACCAAAAATGTTTACAAAAAAGCCTTGTTGTTTTTGGTAACAAACTAAACCAAAAATGTTTACAAATAAGCCTTGTTGTTTTTATGGCAACCGACAAAACCAAAAATGTTTACAAATAAGCCTTGTTGTTTTTATGGCAACGGAAAAAACCACAAATGTTTACAAAAAAGAATTGTTTTTGTGAAAACCTTCCAAAAAATGATGTCAAAACATAAAAAATGTTTAAAATGTTTATCTAAATTAAATTTAAGTATGTTGCTCTTTGCAACACAAATGTTACATTGGCAATTTAGTTCATTCTATTATATATTGTAATATATTTTTTGTACGCTACAGTTGGTAGACACCCACATGTGTTATTAAAACATTTATTTTATTACCCAAGTTTTCTTTTTGGTGTACACATCGAATGTCTTTTGTGTTGTATTTGTTTACTTGAGTGGTGTGGTCTGTAATTGTTAGTATGTTGGCTTTGGTTTATGTTAGCCTTGAGACTTGTTTTGAAGCTACATTTGAAGGGAGACCTTTTCTTGGGTCGTTATGTGAACATTGAGTTATCTAAATTTACATGAAATCATATGTTTGGAGATAGAGAAGCACGTGTGTATAAATGCCTACATTAACCAGGGCCATTACTTGGCCACCAACACTCCTAAAAAACCAAAGAGCAAACACAAACTAATCATTTTGCATAAAATTTTATTTCATCCCCAAAAGAAGCACTATAATAAATCATATTGTGCCACCCTCAAATTAAAAAAAAAAAATGGCCCAAAAAATTGGCCAATGTAAATCATTAACAAAACTAAACCAAATTAAACAAAAAAACAAAAAATCAAGTTGGTGGTCGTGCCTGAAGCAGTGTGGTGAGCATTGTTAAGTTTCCTGCCATCAAATGGTGTGCCAAGAGTTCCATCTGGTCTGGGGTTAACTGTAGAGTTGTGCTCAAGTGGCCCATTAGGATCATATCTTCTGTCTGAGGCTGCTGATGATGCAGGGTGTTGAACGTTGGAAATGTCCCAGACAGAAGATGTTCGGCCAATAGTGTCATCTGCTCTGGGGTCAGCCTAAGCATTTGGGCAACGTGTGCCATTACCATGAGATGGGATCGTTGCTGCTCCAAGGCTATTTGATGCTGCTGGTGGTGCAAGGGTTGTGAAGATGTGTGGGGAGTGGTGGTTGATTGTTTGTTGTGGTCCACGGTGCGGGGGCAAACGACATGTCGCATTGGTGACAAAAAAGAAGAACGGCCTGGGGAGGAGTGAAGTGATAAAGGTGTGGAGGGAATGTAGTCAGGTGGAAGGGGTACTGTGGAACCAGTGCGCATTGAGGTTGTGCAGGAGGATTGCTCATTGAGGGGTGTGGGAGTCCGAACGGAGTGTGAAGTGCTAGGAGTGGCTACAGGAGGAATTGTCCCATCCCCAGCTGCCTGACAAGTGGCCAACACTGGCATTACCCTCCCACTACCACAACCTGCAGTGGCAGGTGTGTGAGATGTTTGGGAGGGCTCTGCCAATGGGGCATCTTCAGATCCAAACAGGCATTGGCGTGTGGCCAGCACCTGAGTGTCAACACTTTGCCGATCCCGTTGATGCTGGTCTGCTAAACTTACCAAGCTGTTACGCATATCCTGTTGAACCTGTAACATATCCTGGTGAACCTGTACCATTGTTGCTACAGATTCCTGTATGAGCCCGAGCAGACGTACTGCCTCAGTAGATTGCTGAGTACGCCTCCTTAACTCATTTTGGACCTGATACCAGGGCCGGTCCCAGGCGGGTGCTTAGGGTGCAGTGCGCCCAGGCGCCGCCTGGTGGGGGGCGCACTATCCTCTCCCGGCCGGAAGTCTCTCACTGCAGCCTCGGAGCTGCCTGCTATATTCTTGTAGTTGTGAGCTGAGGCAGGGGCGGACGTACAGGGGCTGTGGGAGTCGCCATGGTGACCTGGCCCCATGCTGCAGGGGGCCCTAGAGGGCCCCCTGTATGCCTGGATAGGAGGAGAGGCAAGGACGGCTGAGACGGATCTCCTCGATCCTCAGCACAACTGTCTCCCATAGGAAAGTGAAACCAGTGTGTGCTGTGCTCTCTGCCTCCCCCTAGAGTGCAATACCCGGCAGGAAGGAAGGAAGCAAAAGGTACAGCACTGACGTTTTTTTTTTTTTTTTTAAAGGCTTTCTCTATGTATTTGCATTTATCCCTGTGTTATTGTGTAGATGGGGGTGGAGGATGTGCCCTCCTCTCTTTTTGTTGTCACAGGCTCGATGGCTCCCCTGCACTGGAAGAAGCTGTCAGCCCGACTCCTTCATTACAATGCCAGCCTCATCCTGCAAACTCCAGCCAGGGGCCTCTCCTAGGGCCACGATCCAGCCCACCCCCAGCACAGACAATAGACAGAGAGGAGAGACATGGGATGCCAGTCTGTGCCTGGAGCCACACACAGCCAAAGCCCAGCAACCCACCATCATCCTTCCATCTATATACTGCCTGCCTTTGTACACATCTACAGCCCTTGCAGGAGCCATACACAGCCAGAGAGCTAAGTATGGCTCCTGAAAGGGCTGTAGCAGTGTACATCATCAAATTACTTCTATTATACCCGACAATACATCCAAGTCTATGGAGAGCTGCCTGTGTACTCCGCTACAGCCCTGGCAGGCGCCATACACAGCCAGAGCCCAGCAGCCCATCACCCTTCTAGATCACATCTACTGTACCCAACATAAAATCCATGTCTATGGATATCACATCTATTACACTCCTGCCTGTATACCCCGCTACAGCCCAGGCAGGTGCCATATACTTGCAAGGGCTCGTGGCAGATGTATTGGCAACTTTGGTTCCAAGTGAACATACACCAAGATATTACTAATAATCAATGCACATTAAAGGTGGCCATACACGCTACAATCCCATTGCCCAATCTTCTTTAGATCGACTAGCAACCATGTAGCTCAATGCTATGTATGTGTGTGTTTATATATGTGTATGTATTATGTGTCTGTGCTTATATAGGTGTGTGTATGTGTGAATGTATATGTGCTTATATATGAGTGTGAATATGTGTGTATGCTTATATAGATGTGTGTGTATATGTGCTTATATATGACTATGAATATGTGTGTGTGTGTATGTGCATACATGTGTGTTTACATGCGTGTATGTATGCACATTCATTTTAATCCTGACCCCCTATATTTGTACAATCAGAAGTGTTTTTTTTTCCAGCTTGTTCATAGTACTAGCAAGAAAATGCCATTCCTCTGAAAAGCGATCCATGCTCATATCGCTTTTCAGAGGCATTTGGCAGGCGGTAAAAAGGCATTATGTTGCCTCCTCTATTTTTTTCTTTCCTAATGGTTGCTGCGGGGGATCTGTCAGGATGAAGCCTTTACTGAATGGAGAGTCAGTGATCCATACTGATCACTGACTGTCTATTCATAACTGAAACATAGTAAACTGTGTTACAATGCTTCAGTATGTGAATGAATGGGGAGCTCTGTACAGAGCTATCCCTATCCATTTATTCTGTGCAGCTGAGGCTTCAGAGAAGGAGATGGAAAGCTGTGTCTCAAAGGTGGAACATCAGAGGTCTGTTTAGACTCCTGATATTTCACCAAAGCCCTCCAACGGGGCTCCTAAAAAAATGTAAAAAAAAAAATATTTAAAAAATATTATATTGTAAAAAAATTTTAATAAAAATAATAAAACTACTGACACCTGTGGCAGAACTACCACACAAACATTGCACTTGCGACTGGCCCTGACATTCCGCCACTGGGCTGGGAGGGAAGGGCCCCACCTGGGGGTCAGGGGGGCCCTTCATGGTTTTTTGCATCGGGGCCCTGAAGGTTCTAGTTATGCCACTGAGCTGAGGGAAGGAGCGACAGTGGGGGAGGAAGACAGGACAGAGGGAGATGCCGGTTTCCAGTTCCAGCTTTAAAAAGGCAAGCACAGGACAATGACAGATCATCAGGTGAGGTGTAAACATTGATGGGATGGATCGCTGAGTGTAGTGTAGCAGCTGCCTCTCCTTACAATCTTCCTCTCAGTCTGTTACTGCAAGCAGGCTGGGGGCTGCTCAGAGAGTTCCAGTCCAGCCCCTTTTTCCCATGCGGAGCTGTGGAGGAAGAAGTCTCATGGCATGTGTGTGAGTGTGACCAGCCATGCGATCCCACAGAGCCCGGCCCCACAGAGCCCAGCATACCACAGAGCCCAGGATACCACAGAGCCCAGCATACCACAGAGCCCAGCATACCACAGAGCCCAGCATACCACAGAGCCCAGGATACCACAGAGACCGCACCACAGAGACCGCACCACAGAGCCCGGCCCCACAGAGCCCAGCATACCACAGAGCCCAGCATACCACAGAGCACGGCCCCACAGAGCCCAGCATACCACAGAGCCCAGCATACCACAGAGCCCAGCATACCACAGAGACCGCACCACAGAGCCCAGCACACCACAGAGCCAGGAATCAGGACAGGCAGCCAAGAATCAGGACCAGCAGCCAGACCCCAGGACCAGCAGCCAGACCCCAGGACCAGCAGCCAGACCCCAGGACCAGCAGCCAAGAATCAGGACCAGAAGCCAGCCCCAAGGCCCCAGCAGCCAGACCCCAGGACCAGCAGCCAGACCCCAGGACCAGCAGCCAGCCCCCAGGACCAGCAGCCGGACCCCAGGACCAGCAGCCGGAATACAGGACCAGCAGCCTAGCCCCAAAACCAGGACCAGCAGCCAGAAATCAGGAGGACCAGCAGGCCAGCCCCAGCAGCCAGACCTTAGGACCAGCAGCAAAGCCCCAGAAGCCAGGCCCCAGGACCAGCAGCCAGCCCCAGTACCCATTATTTAAGATAAGTGAAGTCTTCTAGTCTTGGGCCTGGGCATCAAAGTGCTATTAATTAATATAATATTGTTTATTTTTCTATTGTTCAGTGACACTCTAATGTAGTCTCTCATGGGGGCTGGCGGGGACTCTTTCTATCAGAGACTCTCCAATAGGCACAGAGAGGGCCTCTGTAAGATAAACCCCCCTCCAGGTCCCATTAGACTCTGTTGTAGTCTCTAATGGGGCCTGGTGGGGTTTTTTTCTAACATAGACTTTAAAATGCACACAGAGATGACCTCTGTTCGAGAGACCCCCCTCCAGGTCCCATGATACAACCCCATTGTAGTCTCTAATGGGGCCTGGTGGGGGCTCTAACAGACTCTCTAGCAGAGGCCCTCTCTGTGTTCCTTGGAGAGACCCCCTCCAGGTCCCATTAGGAAAGGGGAGGAGTTAGTAAGATGACCACGCCCACACGGGGGCGCCATAAATATTTCTGCACCCAGGCGTCTGTTACCCTAGGATCGGCCCTGCCTGATACTCATCAAGCAGCCTCTCGGCTACATCCAGCATAGATGGACGAAGTTGGGTAGGTGACAATCCCTCTGCATCTAAGGCTACCTGAAAGCAGAAGAAATAGACCAAATCATTATCAAACATCATGACTAAATATTTCAGATTAGTTTGACAACTTAACACCCCAAGCAGAACGTTGAAAAGTTTGATGTGCTTCTAATGAGTACTTGTTCATTGTAAGATTATCCAAGCTAGCAACACTTCTGATAATGGGTACATATTATATTGGTGTGACTAATATGACAAAGGCAAAAAAGATTCAACATGAAGGTGTTCCCAATTAACCCTGGTGTGGTAGGTTGTTTATGCTTTTGGTAAATCTGTTACTACACCAATGACTTTATACATCTACGTATGTTGTCTAAAATCTTGCCATCAATCGGCTACAGGACAACCCAACCAAACGATACCCATGAATTTGGACCTGGAAAATCAAAGACGGGCCGGACTTTAAAGATCCTGGATGTTTTTGGAACATTAGTGGCACACCAAATTATAACATAATTCCCTGATGTTCAAGATAGAACTCTTGTTGTGCTGGTGCATCGTCAGAATGTCATAGCACTAATTTAACACACACAATGTAAGCCACATCTAGTCCAAAATCAATGCTACCATTGAAATGTTACATGTGCACCTTGTTCCCTTATATCACATACCACAGCACTGGATGCAGAATCGTCGCCAGCTCCTGATCCAACTCCAGCTGCAACGTCAAGAGGGGCCTGATGTTCTTTTAAAAACAAAAAAAAAAAAACATGTTTAGTACATAACCTTAGTCAGTAATGATTATGGCCAGATTGCCCTCCTAGCTTCATGAATGAAGCATTGAGGCCAAACATTCAAAAGTGCTTTCCTGGGCTCATAGGACACTTGCTAAACCCTCCCAAAGGTTAAGAAGGCTTGGTCTGCCTACTAATGACGGCACCCATTAATGCTGTCAACTGTGTTTTGCAGGGTAAACATCTAAAAGGCAACACTCTTTCCTAAGAAAAAACATGTGTGTTAATGGGGTTAATAAGATTCAAAAAAACATTATTTGACTAGACATACCAACACCTTCCTCCAGGCCTAGCTGCACTGGGTGTGTTCCCTGCTGCGGATCTTCTGTAAAGGACATAGCAATATGAGCTATCTTGGCAAAAAAAAAACATCTACATTGTTTGGCACAGTATGATATTGGACCTACCAGGAGGAGGGTCAGCACTGATGTCAACACCTGTGAGTCCGTCTGGTTCGCCAAGCTGCATGGGCTGTGGAGGGGCTGAGATCCGTGCTACAGATGAACAAATTGCAGGTTGGGGAAAACAAAAAAAGGACAATTGGAAGGGCAAGTATCACATTCTCTTAATGTCACACATAGGATAGTAGTTAATCTTTTCCAAACAACTCACACAATTGACATCCAAGATAATATCCTACCTCGGTGCAAAGCATCCGAATCTAAGTCCTCTCTGGGAAAGATGGTATCGGGTCCTATGATGTTCAAGAAAGGTAATTGATAATCCCAGAGAGAACTTCGTGCACGTTCATCCAGCCGACCTTGACGGTCATAAAGACCCTCCGCAGCCCATGCAATTAGCTTCTTCCGAACGGACCCACAGATGTCGTTGACCTTCTTCCGCACACTGTCACGGTGGCGAGGTGCTTCACCCAGTGCATTTACAGCATCCCGGATTTCATCCCACAATCTGTTCTTCTCTGTTACTGAGTAAGACGCGGCCCTGGTCCCATGTATCGCCTGATATCTGGCCATATAGGCGTGGACCAGCACTGATTGTGGGTGAAACGGGGAAGCCGGGGTAATGTGGACAAGCTGACTCTGGTGGACGGACCCGCTCCAGGACTACTGTCAGAAGAGCCAGCTTGTCCACTTGGTGTGTTAACACCTCCCCCGGCTTCCTCCTCCGGGATGGGGATGGTGGACTCCCTCATGGATACAGCTGGAGCCTCCCTCACACCAGAGCCAGACGATCTGCCCACCCTGCCCCCCCTGCCCCCCCTGGCCCCCCTGGCCCCCCTGGCCACCCTGCCCCTTCTCATCCTTCCAGTGGGTGGGGCCATGGGAGCACGAGGTGGGCAGAGAATCTGGCTGTCCAGCAGCAGCAAAGAGCCCCAAACTCCTAAATCTGAAATGACAAAAGAGAAAACAGAAAAAACAGGATTTGCAGATTGCTCTTCATATACAGTATAATTAGTGAACAGTTACAGAACACACTTACCTAATGGCACAAACAGACTTGGTCGTGGTGGTGGTGGTAGTAGTGGGCAAAGAGCAGAAGAGGCTGCAAAGAAAAGGAAAAAAAAAAACACATAAGAAAACGCATATGGGTACAAATCACACGAGGCCCTCCAAACACTTACCTAATGGCACAAACACGGTGGTGGTGGTGGTGGTGGCAAAAAAAGCAGAAGAGGTTGCAAAGAAATGTAAAAAAAAAACACATAAGAAAACGCATAGGGGTACAAATCACACGAGGCCCTCCAAACACTTACCTAATGGCACAAACACAGTGGTGGTGGTGGTGGTGGTGGTGGTGGTGGCAAAGAGCAGAAGAGGCTGCAAAGAAATGTAAAAAAAAAACACATAAGAAAACTCATAGGGGTACAAATCACACGAGGCCCTCCAAACACTTACCTAATGGCACAAACACAGTGGTGGTGGTGGTGGTGGTGGTGGTGGTGGCAAAGAGCAGAAGAGGCTGCAAAGAAATGTAAAAAAAAAACACATAAGAAAACGCATAGGGGTACAAATCACACGAGGCCCTCCAAACACTTACCTAATGGCACAAACACAGTGGTGGTGGTGGTGGTGGTGGTGGTGGTGGTGGTGGTGGCAAAGAGCAGAAGAGGCTGCAAAGAAATGTAAAAAAAAAACACATAAGAAAACTCATAGGGGTACAAATCACACGAGGCCCTCCAAACACTTACCTAATGGCACAAACACAGTGGTGGTGGTGGTGGTGGTGGTGGTGGTGGTGGCAAAGAGCAGAAGAGGCTGCAAAGAAATGTAAAAAAAAAACACATAAGAAAACGCATAGGGGTACAAATCACACGAGGCCCTCCAAACACTTACCTAATGGCACAAACACAGTGGTGGTGGTGGTGGTGGTGTAATCCTTTATAGGCAAAAGGAGGCTGCAAACATTAAACATACATGAGAAATCGCATGACCTACATACGTGCACATAATAAATTACAGTTATCAGGAAAGCAAAAATGGTGTCTTTGGAAGCTGGGAAGGTAAGGGGGCAGGTTTAGATGCCAAATCTAGACTGCACACCTTTAACAAACATGAGAAAACACATGTCCAAACCACATGCACATGGGGCCAACTGCCAATGATTAAAAGACACTTGAGGGGTTCCCAAGCTATTGTGGGTTGGAGGGGATTCACCATAGACAACTTAAGCACACCCAAGATAAGTACAAATTGTCTCCTTCCTTTTTTTTGGGAGAGAGAGATACAATTGTCTTACCTCCAGATAATGTAGGTTGTGGGTCACAGGGTCTTGCTAGCACATAAGAAACATCGATCTATAACATCCAGCAGCCATATTGGCCATGTGCTCCTTTTATAGCTGGCTCACAGGTGTGATAATTAGCGGCCGTTTCTATATATATCTGCGCATTCGCGAATTTGCGCGTTCAAAATGGAGGACGATATCCCAGACGCATTAGATGGTGCAATGCTGGCATTTATTGGTGCCTTGTTTGAGGAGGCCCTGGCACAGGAGGCAGCAGAAGGTGGGGAAGCTGCAGCAGCAGCAGCAGCAGCACCTCCAGCAGCAGCACCTCCAGTCCGTGTGCCCTTACCTCGCCAGCCACGCATTTTTGCTCCAAGGATCTATTTGGACAAGCTGCGGGATTCTGATGTCAGGAGGAAGTTCCGGCTCGAGCGAGGAACTATTCTACACCTCTACCAGCTCATAGCAGAGAAAATTGACCCGGACACACAGCGCGGCCATGCGGTGCCCGGCATGGCCAGATTGCTGGCCACTTTGTATATTTTAGGGCGTGGCAGCTTCCAAGCCACTTCGGGAAGTATCATGGGCATTAGCCAGCCCACAGTTTCAAGGGTGTTCATGTTGGTCATTAATGCCATAGTGGATATAGTGCCCAATTTTATCCACTGGCCACAGAATGAAAATGAGTGGAATGAAGTCAAGTTGGGTTTCTACCGGCGGGCACACATGCCGCAAATCCTAGGGGCAATCGATGGCACCCACATAGCCATTAGGCCCCCAAGGAGCCACGAAAGTGAATACCGGAACCGCAAGCAGTACCACTCTGTGAACGTCCAATTAGTGTGTGACGCGAAACAGCGCATCATGAGTGTCAACACTGGTCACCCAGGGTCGTGCCATGATTCCAGTATGTTAAGAACAAGTACTCTGTACGAGGTGTTTGAAAGTGGACAAATGCCCGAAGGGTGGCTTATTGGTAAAGTATTTTGTCTTAACAACATAAACTGTAAGATTACATAGACATAGGAATAAGCTACATCGGTGTACACCCTGATTTAAGCAAAGCCTACCTAAAATGGATGTGTTATTAGTTGTCAGGCTGTTCACACACAACCAGATCAGCAGCTTAGCAGCTCACAAAAGAAAGATTTGCAAAGTTGTCTTTGAGTCCAATGAAGGTGGTTAACCAATGTGTAAATGGTGTCCTCTAGCCACCCAAAGAAAACCTACAAATGATTCCAATGGTATTGCCATATCCCCAAAGTACTTTGCATAAGTGAGTCAATATTGGTTTCCTCACTCTAGTTGCAGATATATTCCAGAAGTAAGACCTAGGCTAATGTAATAGGAACAAAATAGGGGCCAAGTTGGAACTTGCAAGAGAAACCCACCACTTTGTGTGTCCTTTTTCCCATTTGTATTAGTGATTTAGGCAGTTAGACAGAGTTGAGATGTTTCATATGATTTTTTGCAAACAGACGAGCAGGTTGTTTAGTAAAATGCCTAATTGTCTCCCATTTTGAGGAGTCATCTAAAGTCACATGATAGGAAGAACTAATGTATATTTTTCTTATTTTTCAGGGGATGCTGGTTACCCGCAGCTGACGTGGCTGATGGCTCCAATCAGGTACCCCCAGGGCCCAGCAGAGAGGAATTACAACAGGGCCTTGCGGAGAAGCCGGAGTATCATTGAGTTGACCATAGGTCTTCTCAAGTCCCGGTTTCTCTGCTTGGCCCGGCCTGGGGGTGAACTCCTGTACTCTCCTACAAAGGCTTCCAAGATCATCCTGGCGTGCTGCGTGTTGCACAACATGTGCGTTGCCCGGGATGATTCTTGGGAGCTGACGGAGGAGAGGGAGCCAGAGGTCTGTCAGCCGGCGGCCCCCAGGCGGCGGAGCACCGCTGCCGGTATGGCCACCCGGAATACCCTGGTTGCTAGCCACTTTACATGTAAGTACTGTAACCGGTCAAGATAGGGCATGTGTATTAATTAGCTAGTTAGCAGAGGTGCCACTCACAGGGAGACAGAGGGTGATTATCATCTGCCAATGACACTTGCCATTGTAGATAAAGTGTAGTCAACATTGGTAAAATTGTGTTACTTGAGCAAAAACATGCACCTCTAACCATAAACATGTTGGTATTGTGAATAGTGTAAAGGGCTGAGAAGAGCTGGCAGGTGTTTATTTGTGTCTATGCCACCTGTGTAGTTATTGATAACATGAACGGCTGCTTGGTATCTTATGGTGTTGTAATTTTCCAGAACATCAACATCTTGGAATCATGGCACGTACCATGGGAAGCCTGTGGTGATGGGCTGTCTGGCGTCACAGGTGTGTATTCAAATGTTTACATTAATGATTTCTGGTTTGTGTAAGTTGGCATAAAATGTGTTATTTCACTCGTGATGTCGAAATTAAATGAAGTTCAGAATGAAGCAAACAGGCATTAAGATGTGATTTTCATAATGAAATGTCTTATCCTTTGTTTTATTTTTCCAGGAGTGGTACTGCTTGCGGGTGTAGGTGGTAGAAACCCACCTTGATGGACTCCACTCATTTTCTTTTGTGGTCAGTGGATATTTGGTAAGGCACATGGCCAATGACCAACATGAACACCCTGGAACTTCGAAAGTGGCTTGGAAGCTGCCCAGCAACCTTGCCATGCCTGTCCCCTATGAGCTGGTAGAGGTGCAGAATGGATTCTGAACTCTGCCGGAAGTTGTGGAAGACATCAGAATCCCGTAGCCATGGAGCAAAGATCGTGGTCTGGCGCTGTAAAGGCACACGGACTGGAGAGTGACAATATTCTTTTGCTGCATCCCTCCTTCTGCTGTCATTCTCAAATAAATAAATACATTAGAATTGAACATGTGTTTTTTTGTTTTGTGTGGGTGCCTACAGACAAAAGGGCCATCCACACTGTAAGATTTAGAGAAGACTTTATCCTTCCGATTGACATTTTCTATGTAGTGCAAGGGCCTGCCTGATTGCATCCAAATTGAAAGTGTTGAGGTTTGAGCTTCTATTATATGGTTTGGTTAAGTCTACAGGAAAAAGTCTAGACAAATTGTTAGTGTATGGCCCATTAAGCTGCCAAGGCCGGAGTTTTGCACTTTGCATGCTGCTTGTACTGGTGATGTGAGGGGTTGTAATGTAGAGTAGGGATGTGACAGTGTTGTGTTGAGGTGTGAGGCAAATGTAGTGTTGGACTATGAGGGCCTGTGTTGTTGAAATATGGAGAGAGTCCAATATCAGACACCTATGTTTATTGGTCAAGAAATTGTAAGAACCATGGTAAATATGTAAAGAATTGCATCTCGATAAAACTAGGACCACACTCATAAAATCAAAATTGTGTTGTTTCCATTGATGTGCTTGAAATTTGGGTAGGACACCCCCCTCCCCCCCCAAATTCAAGATAGTTTAAAAAAACTGTTTAAAAAAATGAGAGTGAAAAGAGATCCCAAGTGTAGTGATGTGATTTGAACCCATGACGTTGTGAACTGCAGTGAAGTTGCAAAGCACTTAGCTATTGTGCAGAATAAAGCTGTATGGTGGAAAAAATGGAGTGTGTTAAGGCTAAAAAGCACATATAGCTAAAGAACTAAACATTGTATGGAATGTGGGAAGAAGACCATGGTAAAATTGTGAGGTTTCATCTTGCCCTGAAGTAGGGTAGGGGTTTGGTCACTTGCCTTTGGTACTTTCCTTCATAAGATCGATTCGACACACAGACAAGATCAAAAAAACACTTAAAATGGTGTAAGCTTGCAAGCGCTTCTGAGTGTAACATTATTTAGCAATATATATGATGTAATCCGTTACATTTTAGCAATATAAACAAAAAAAGAAAATAAAAAAAGTAGGTGGAGATGGTAAGCCTCGAACCTACAGCAGAGGGAGATGAATTACAGACATGTGATGTGTGCACTAATCCACTAGCCCACATCGCTATGTGAAACTGCTATAAGCACGAAGACATAAGTTTGCGAATTGGCGAAGCCGCGATCGTAAGTGAATCCCGCTGACGGCGGAATTCATTATTGCTGTTTTACTCGCCAATTCGCCGCAGCGCCAGTTAATTGATTTGAACGCGGCGAAACTGAAACACGTCATAGAGGTTTGAAGCTGCAGTTTCTTTAAATCCGGCCCCCCATAATGCATTTTTTTAATTATTTTCTTGCTATAACGTCCCATAGCAGCCATGTGGGCAGCTATGCTAGTAGTTACACCTTTGGCCAGACTCCCTAAAGCTTCCAGGCACTAGGCCAGTGTCTACATCGCCTTGCCAGTAATCCAGAGGGGTCCCCACTGGATTATTTAGCTTCTTGCTTTGGTGACAATTCAAACATTTTGAATTTTCTCTAACTTTCTTTCTCAGTGACAATGGTCACCTGGACAATTAGAGGAGTGGACCTCCCTGCCAGGTACACAGGCAGCAATAAAACCAGACTTATGGTCTAACCCTTAAGATTTTTCCTTTCCAAAAAATATAAGCTTTTGTAAGATAACAATGTTTTAACTGATAATGGGAAAAGATGTGCTGCAAAGGCTTACCTATAGGTGCTATAAATATCTCCTAAACATGCACCGTTTAGGAGATATTTACAGTGCATGCAACCGATGACGTCACCCGTGATGTTCCTTCAGAGCCCAGTGCCGTCAACAGCGGGTCCCGCACACACTTTGTATGGCTGAATTCGCACCACATCCGCACTAAACTTGCACATGAGGCTTTTTTTTTATTCGCAGCAGAATCGGATCGCATAGTGGTTCACACTAGTGCGATCCGATTCTGTGCGTACTTGCAGATCGCACTGCGATATGCAATCACAACTGGGGATGTTGTTAACCTTTAATTGACACCCCCTGCGTATCGCATATGGCAGTGTGAACTGCCAGAGGTGCGGATGCGATGCTGGATCACACTGCATATTCGCAGCGTTTCCGCATCGCACAAATGTGAACCGACACTTAAAAGCATTACTTTTACAAGCATCTATTTAAAAATCCCCCTAAAAAAGAGAGAGACATATTATGTATGAACAGAAACCTATGACTTTCTAACAATATTTTTCTTTCATAAAAAATCTTATTATGAAATATTATATAACAGATATATTGATAATTCTTTAACCACTTCTGGACCGGAAGGAATTGCCCACTTAATGACCAGGCCATATTTTGCGATTCGGCACTGCGTTATTTTAACGGACAATTCCGCGGTCGTGCTAAGCTGTACCTAAATACAATTGATGTCCTTCTTTTCCCACAAATAGAGATTTATTTTGATGGTATTTGATCACCTGTGCGATTTTTATTTTTTTGCACTATAAACAAACAAAGAGCGACAATTCTGAAAAAAAACAACAATATTTTTCACATTCTGCGATATAACATTCCCCCTCCAAAAAAATGTAAAAATCAACATGTTTTAATATTTTAGGCCAATTTGTTTTCTGCTACATATTTTTGGTAAAAAAAAAATCACAATAAGCTGTTTTTGATTGGTTTGTGCAAAAGTTATCGCGTCTACTAACTACGGGAAAGATTTATGTAATTTTTATTGTTTTTTTTTTTTCTACTAGTAATGGCGGCGTTTTGCAATTTTTTGCAGGACTGCGACATTGTGGCAGATAGATTGGACCCCTGACTGACATTTTTGACACTTTTGGGGGGACCAGTGACATTACTACAATAATCAGTGCTAAAAATATGCATTGTTACTGTAATAATGACACTGGCAGGGAAGTGGTTAACACAGTAAGCGAACAAGGGGTTAAGGGCGTGGATTGTGAAATGATCACAGAGACCTGTGATCCTATATAGAAGGATCACAGGAGCTCTGTGATCATTCCAGGGAGAAGAACGGTCAGCTGTGTTTACAACAGCTGACCATTCTTCTCTCTCAGCGGGGAGCGATCGCGGGTGTCAGGCGGCAATCGGAGCTGCCTGCCCCGGGCATCGGAGTCCCCCCTGATGATTGGGGGCGGAAGCGCGCCAGCGCGCTTGCCCCCTAGCTGCAGGCGCGCGACCGACGTATACCTACATCGGTTCGCGCAGGAGGGCTGCCCTGCCTCAGTATAACTGTGGCGGCCGGTCCGGAAGCGGTTATTATACTATATTGTAATAAAAAAAACATAAAATCATCTGAAATCACAATAAGATTGCAATAAGCTGGAGGACTACCCACCCAATGTGTTTAGATGCTTATATAACACTGAGTTGGGTCATCAAAGCTATGTGTACCCCACCACTACAGTATCATTCAATAACAATATGTATTATGTGTGTGGGGTACACATAGCTGAAGAAAACTTAGCTGAAAAGTGCTAGAAATAAATAGTACAGGCAGGGATATTACTAAAAGAATTTTGAAACAGCAGATGATACAGCAGTGTAAAACTAGTCAGTAGCAAGGCAATTTTAAATAGCAAGGCTAGGCCCAAACTTACTAGAGACAAGGAGAACACTCAGGGGGTTTTATTCAAGAATTAGGATATTACAGTTGATGCAGCAGTGTAACATTGGCAAGCAGCAGGATATTTTTAATCAGGGAACTTTTATTTTATCTATAGGATGGGGGATTGTGGTTAATGTTACAAATTTGATATGTGAGGTAGTTTAGTGCACATTGTTCTTGTATGTGCAGTATGTGCATGCTGCAAACAAAAGGCAGCTTCTAAGCCAGATGTCAGCAACCAGAGAATGCTGCTCCAGATTCCATTTTGAATGAATCTGAAAAAAAAAAAAAAAAAAAAATGGTGGGGTGTGCATGGGGGAACTAGCAGGATTCCTCTTGAACCCATGGTAGCTACAAACCCAAATGTAATGCCTATTGATAAGTAATATTTAATAATTGTCAATATATTTTTTATTTGCATTTTTTTTTTTTTTACAACAAAGATTTTTATTAGAAATTTTTCATACAAGATAAAGTTACAAAAAGCAGTTTAAATTAAACATATGGTTACTATCATGAACAAAATAAGTAACAAAAGTCATTAAGCATAATATGACCTTATTTGCATTTTTTTTAACCACTTTAGCCCCGGAAGATTTGGCTGCTCAAAGACCAGGCCCTATTTTGCGATTGTGTGACTTTAACCGACAATTGCGTAAAAAAAATGAAATGAATGAATGAAATTAAATGAATGGGAAGCACCTGAAAAGCTCTTCAAAAGCACCTAAAAGCGCCCGAAAAGGGCCCGAAATATGCATGAAAAACACTTAGTGTTTTACTGGCTGTTTAGAAGCCCCTCAGTGTGAAAGGGCTTTTAGGGTTAACCATATATTATGATTTTAAACTTGTACCTTTCATTGTACAGTAGCCAGGGAATGACAGGTCTAAACCCAGAAATTACCAACTCTTTGTCACTTGCAAGTTTTTGTCATCGCAGAGAAGATTTTGAGCCATGAGCTTGCTTTAACCCCTTGACTACTAGGATGATTATAATCATACCTTGGTAGGCAAGGGGTTAAAGGATGAGTGTCACTACATCCTATGGAAGTTACATCCAAACTTTTGTGGACAGGAATCAAAATCTGCATTCCTTGTTGCATAAACATGAACTTTACCCGCATCAAAGGTGAACTCAAAACAGATATTAAAAAAACACACCACTTAATATAGTTTCATAATCACTAAAAATATTTTGATGTATTTTTTTTTTTTTTAAGCTTGCTTGAATACCTACATTTGATTTGATAATAGCCTCTTGTAATACTCTGTGGATCAATTAGATTGGTAGAGGAGGCAGCACTAGCATTGTCATCTTACTATAATTAAATTGTTATCCAGATAGAAAGCAATTTTGCTGCAAATTTGAAAATGACTTGCTAAGCTATTGCTGGACTTGCCAGGCTTTACAACTTTGTTGCACAATTGCAGCAAGTCCAAATTGCATGACTCCAGATCAAATTTCTTTGTAAACATTGTGCAAGTCTGCTTAAGATCTGGTTCAGTTATTTTGTGCAATAGTCATCCTACCACAGGGGTCGCTGTGGCTGACTTTTCATGCTGTAGACTTGCAGTGCTGTTGCTGTAGACTCATCACTGCAATTTTGCCCTTGCTAGAAACTTGCTTCGCACATTTGATATAAAATTGGAAAAATGTTAACTAGAACTTGGGCTTCAAGTGCTTTACAAGTGTACAACTTGCCAGTGAAAATGTGCAGCAAGTTAAAAGACTTACAATTCAACACTTATCACAACAAGTTATCTTAGCTGTCTGGGTACTAAACCCACAACATTAAAATCAGTCTCTATATGCAGTAACGCATGGATGTTATACTCACTGTGGAACCTAAGGGGTTAATCCTCCTCATAGTGTAAAAAATGCTGTTTGATCCTGTTTTCTATGGTCCTCCCTTTTATTCCACTGTACCCAATCCATATCCTGATAAGACAGAGCCTTTGGATTCACTCTGCACATGCTCAGTTTGGTGTATGTTTTTAGAGAGTTTTTTTTCTTCAATCAACACTATCCAGAAAGAGGGTCAGGGGTCCTACAGCCTCATAGGACAGTCGGAGTAGAATGAAAACTCCTCCTACAAGCTTTGCCCAAACACTGATAGAAGTCACAAGACTGCTATATACTGCTGATGAGAAAAGGTATTTAGCAGTTTATATTTAATAAAGTATTTGCATTCCTATGCTCTGTGTACTGTGGGAGACCAGATATAGTGAATGCAGGCTCCTTGGTTTAATAGCACTTTAATGTAATCACCTTTTAATTCCTCTAATTTCCCAGAGATCTGGCCCAGCCATCTTTCATACATAGTTGCCATGTACGTATCTGATATTTTGTAAACACCTTATCCATAAGACCGCATTCACACTGGTACGACTTGGACCGCGACTTGTCAGTCTGACAAGTCGCGGTCCTCACGCTCCCATTGTGTATTACAGGAGCCGTTCTAATAGGAGCGACACAAGTCGCTCCGACTTAGAAAAAGGGTCCTGTACTAGTTCGGGGCGACCTGTAGGCGACTTGCATTGACTTCCATTATGTGAAGTCCCGCGCAAGTCGCGCTGCACGCGACTTCACAGGTCGCCCCCTAAGTCGGAGCGACGTAGTGGGAACCGAGCCTTACAATGCTTTATTATGTTCCTAAAGCATTTATAGGAGAAAGGAGTGGCATTACAAACCACACCTCTAGAAGCCTCAACCAGGAGGTGTTGTATCAGGCGGTGCAATTTGCATACTGCATTTCATCTTGCCTCATTGAAGTGTTCCATAAAAAAAAACAATTTTGAAATGTTGGTAACTTTACCTATTAGGGAATGATTGACTCACTACCACAAACTTATGGTACTGTAAAGTATATCACTAGGCAAAACTTTTTTTTAGCTTTGAGTAGTGTGGGTAAGGTTTAGGATCTTTTTCCAGTTGTTTTTCCTGTCTGTGTCCCCATTGGGAAGATTCATCTCTCTTATTGCAGAAGTGACCATTGTCTTCAACAAAGAAAGTGATAGGAAATTCACATTTTTAGAGTTGTTCCCAATACAAGGGGTAAGGGGAAATCTTCCAATGGGGATGCCTGTCTCAAGGACAGCTGTAAAAAAAAAGTGCAGGGAAAATTTTCCTAATGGCACATAGACAGTAGAACAAAATATGGCAAGGATGTAATTTTTCCCTACTCTATCCAAAAAAAAAGCTAAAAAAAAAAAAAAAAAGTTTGTCTATACATAACTTTTACCACACCAGCTTCTCTTAAACCACAGCTTTTTTTTTCAATTAGTGAAATGGAAAGCTGCAATAATAAAGAACCAGCAGGTGGAGAACTTGTTGGTCCCAATAGGTGGCAGCACATTGGGTGTTTGTTGTGGATAAGAGCTCCACTGCTGATTATTAATACAGGAAGCAGAACTGAATAGCAGAAACAAACAAGAACCAGCTGAATAGGAACAGGGAGTGTCTGATATGGATTGGAAAGAAGCCTAGGTAGGTAATCGTAGGTAATCCAATTGGCTGTGATGATGTCACATGTAAAAGGGTGTGGCAATGCATTTCTGGTGGAATTACCTTTATCAAGACACAGTGGCTTGAGAAAGGGGACTCTGCCCTGAAACGCATTGCCACACTCTCTTTATATGTGACGTCTTTGTGACCAGTTAGATGGCCGATGGTTGCTTCCTTGCAGTCCATAGCAGCCACTTCCTGTGCCTATTCAGCCGGTTCTTCCTGGTTCCTACTATTTAGTGCTCCTTCCTGTATTAATACTCCACCAGAGGAGCTCTTATCCACAGCATACACCTATGTGCTGCCGCCTATTGGAACCAAGAAGTTTGCCACCTACTGGTACCTTTTTATTATTGCAGCTCTCCATTTTATGACATGTGAGTGCATTTTTGTCTATTTATCATTATGATTTTAATAAAATACTACACTGAGAGTGGCACGCTCTCAGTTTATATCTTTTTTTCCTATCAATGTCTACTGGAGATATCTGGGAGAATGCCCACTGCTGAATATCCTGCAGACCATTTTTTACATTCCTTATCTACCTGATCTCAAGTGCATTACTTTACTTTTCACCTGTGTGTTGTCACACATGCTACACTCAGACAGCTTTCTCTCCTTCCCTTTTTATGTTTTTTATTTGACATGGTTGTGGGTAGAAAGTACTTCAGACTCTACCTGGAGGAGAGGCTGCAGATATTGCTGATGTGTTAGTTCCTTTATGAACTTTTACATATTTCTATGGGCAGTAAAAACTACTATGAATATTTTCTGATAGTTCTTTTATTGATGATTATACTTTAGACCTATTGCCTTTGATAAGCTATACTAAGGTTACTCTTTTTTTTTTGCACAGGGCAGTTAAAATACATTCCCATCCTTTAGGGTAACAAAAGTATACAGTACTCACTAACTTTTTAGCCTATATGTTGAATATATATATATATATATATATATATATATATATAAATATAGAGAACTGCAAATAACCAACAATTGGCAGTTCCATATCCATAGCAATTTGAAGAACACTTTGAAGACCACTGTAAGCTTTTGGTCCTATATATCTTTACAGTGTGATTTTTGTTCTGTTTTGTTCTGTGTATATATATATATATATATATATATATATATATATATATATATATATTTTTTTTTTTTTTTTTTGCTTTTACGTACATATTTAGTATGAAGAGGACCCAGGGCTGGCCCAAGAGATTGTGCTACCTGGGTCCAAGAATGAAATCCTGCCCCCCCCCCCCAGAAAAAAAAACACCCCCTGCTGAAAGGCCCCATATTTATTATCAGGAAGTCAGATTTACATGCAACAGCACCTTGTCTATAGGCAAAATTATATGACACATGTTTAATTCCAAACCACAAATTCCATATTAGAGACTCCCCTCATCACAGACCATCCCATCACAGATCCCCCCCCCCCATCACAGATCCCCCCATCACAGACTTCCCTCATCACAAAAAATAAATCTTCTTGGTCGTAAATTTGCGGCCCCTCTCAAAGTTCAGCCTGGGTCCAATGGACCCAGCAGGACCCATGGTAGGGCCGGCCCTGAGAGGACCCAGTTATATTACAGCACGTCAACACTTTTTTTACAATATCTGCTTTGAACAGAAATGGTGGGGAAGGTATTATATTTCCCTCCCTGCAGAAAATTCTACTTACAAAAATGCAAGAATAGGCTGTATGATAAATTTGGGTATTCGTGTGTACTATACGTGCCTAACAATTCTTATAGCTTTTCTTCAGTTATGTCTATTGGGCGCACATGCATATATACATGTATACATACATATGTGAGTAAAATATTGTTCAGCAACACAGAATTTTGTAGTTTTTTTTTACTGATCTATATCTAGTGCAAGTTTATGCACCTGCCACAAAATATGAAAAAAAAGTGAAGAAATCGGACATAATGAACAGCTGATTCTAACTGAGTTTTGTTATTAATAGGTCCCTGTTCTTAAAAAAAAAATCTGTTCATGCCTGCATAGTTAGGAGATGTTAAGAAGATGAAATAGGTTTATCTTTAAGACAAATTTTAGCTCATACCGTAGATGAGCAATACATTTTACAGTATGTTAGAACAAAGAAAATAAGAGCTGACAAAATGCACATGAAACCATGCAGAAAGTGCTAGCCTTTCAGAAAGCTTTTATGATACACTAGCTACGGAAACCTTAATTACATTATAGCAAAGGTAAAGTTGGCTGCACGCTGACATAACTTGCACAGACAATGATGCTGCCGCTGATTAACTATACAGCAAATATTACACCTGTACTTGTCACTAATGTTTTGAGAAGTTGCAAAATAATTGCTGGTTCACCCAGAGGCTGTGCTCATTTCCATTAGTCAAGTCTCAAAGGATGCTCGATAAATGTTAGGAAGTTGTGGTAAACAGAAGTATGCTAAGAATTATAGGACGGGTAAGATAAATATTACTGACCTCTGTGATCCTCAGTGACTGAAGTGTGTTTATTGGGAATTTCTGTGCCATGTTAATATGACACCTTTCCACTTAAAAAATCAATTCCAGAAAAGTTGAATGGCAGCAGCTACGAAAACCATGTGTGAGCAAAATTGTTTGCATTCCTTTGCAATGTGTTTGACCCTTTGAAGAGGTGTGTGGTTTAATGCTTTTGTGTATATCCACTTTTTTCATTACAGTCCGTATAGTAATATACATCTGCTTCATCGTAAAAGCAAATATACATCTGATGAATCATAAAATATGTATATATGTTTTTCCAATTGTGGTATGATAGGTTTTTATTATATCACTTTTTATAACTGATAACTTTTATGATTTCAGTTCTTCTGTAAGTATGTGATGGTTTGTATAAACGCTATATGGGCCCTGGCACAGGATGACAAAGATTTAAGGTACAGCAGTTTGCATATTGGGTCATTTTTTACATTTATAAATTACTTACATTATGCTTTGCATGCACTAGTAAGCATTGCAGCCATAACAATTTGAAGTCAGGGGGTTAGCACCATAAAATGGATGGCATTAATACCAGCTTTAAAGTGTTCCTGTTTTTGTTTATTACGGTTTCCTACACAAACTAGCCATCGCCATGGTAAGAACCACTCAGAATAAAGCATTTGTTTTAACTGATATCTCTTTAAAAACTGTGTTTTCCTTTTAGAAAGGTGCTCCACACTTATGCATACATGGTTACTGACCTGTAGGTACTATAGGATATGACACTCATCTGAGCAAGAACTGGCCATACTGTGGTCTTCTAAGGTGCTAGATTTTGGGTCTATATCAGGTCTCTCAAACTAGCTGTTGCAGAACTATAAGTCCCATCATGCCTTTGCCTATGGGAGTCATGCTTGTAGCAGTCAGCCTTGAAATGCCTCATAGGAATTGTAGTTCTTCAACAGCTGGAGGGCCACCAGTTAGAGACCCCCGGTCTACATCCAGAGCCAATTGCTGCTGCTCCAGTGGAAGAGGCAAAGCTGAGCCAATTCTCCTGGTGTAATCTGTTACACTTAGCTGTCAGTTTTAGAGCCGATTCACACTGAGCCGACACGACTCCTTACTACTTTGGGGGCGACTTGTGCAGTCCCGTGCACCACGACTTCGGAGCGACTTGCAGGGACTTCACATAATGAAAGTCTATGCAAGTCGCTCCGAGGTCGCCCCAAAGTAGTACAGGACCCTTTTTCTAAGTCGGAGCGTCTTGTGTCGCTCCTATTAGAACGGCTCCTGTAGCGGTCAATGGACCGCGAGGGAGCGCGACTTGTCAGGCTGACAAGTCGCCTGACAAGTCACGCTAGTGTGAACCGACTCTTATAGCCGGATCCCACTCTGTGTATTAGAAATGCTGGCTGAGGCTTATGTATGAACAAAGCTAGCAAATAGCGGTTACAGGTTTCATTCATATATTTTTGTCCCATAAAAGCAACATTTTGACAGCAATTAGTCACATCCTTTATTAGGTCCTAAGCACATCAAAACAATGTTTATTTGTGTCATTTAATTTCAAACAACACATAATCCACTTTGTAAAAATACAAATAATACCAAATCCACTGTCAAGTCCATCCAAATGACTCTTACCTCATTTTAATGTCCTTACTTCAGCAGACAGCCACAGTTTTTCCTGTTGCTGTGTCTGCTAGTCCATTTTTAGTACTTCAAGGTTGTCAGGTCAGCAACCCTCGATTCTGTGCAGTGCATGTAGCTAGAATGAGGAAAGCAGAAAGAACTTCTCACTGTGCTCACATATCTTCTACAATTGTAATCAAACTGTCCATTTTGTATAACTGCTGTCCGTCCTTCTTTGTTTATTTATTTATTTTTTTATATTGCCCTCAATTTATGTAACATTTTATATATTTATTTTATATTCACATCAGTCCCTGCTCATAAGGATACAATCTCAGGTCTCTAATGGCACTTTTCCCCTGCAAGTACCGGCTCGGCTCTACTCAGCCCTGCTTGGCCTGGTTTGCTTTTCCACTGCTAGTACCGCATGGTACGGTGTTGGAACGGTTCGGTACGGTACGGTATGGTTTGCTTTTCCACTAAAGTAGTACTAAAGTTAAGTGGGTGGGATGTGGGTGGGATAACAACAATTCTCTGACCAATCAGTGGCTAGTGGTGACTGCATGCAAAGGATTGTGGGATATGGTACCGGGTATGGTATCTCTTGGAACCACAATCGAGGTGGTACTGTTTTTGAGAGTGGTACCGTTCGGTTCCATGCAGTGGAAAAGTGCCGCTGTACCGTACCGAACCGTTCCTACACCGTACCATGCGGTACCAGCAGTGGAAAAGCACAAAAACGAGCCGAACCATTCGGTTCCATGCAGTGGAAAAGCGCCATAAGTCATACATACACATAGTAGGGCCAATTTAGACAGGAGGCAATTAACCTAACAGCATGTCTTTGAAGTGTGGGAGGAAAACCACCACAATCTCAGCGAGAACATACAAACTCCAGGCAGGTAGTATTGTGGTTAGGATTGGAACCGACAACCCTAGTGTTGTTAGGCGAAGTGACACTGTGCTTCCTTATTAGATAAAGTTTGCACAGTATCGGTCTCCTAACCCTCTAATCTTTTTTAATCTGCTTGATACCAATAAATTTCAAGTATGCCAGATTGCAGCCTTGTTTTTGAATGCAATTGGCTGAAACAAGCAAATCTTGAGCCCTTTTCATATATTTCTAACATGTTCAACAATGCATACAATGAATGGTCTTATTGTCATACCTATGTATTATTGGAAACAATCCATTCAAAGAGGTACAGCACCCTCTCTGAACTGCATGTTATGCATAGATTAATTTAACATTTCTTCCCAGTCAATAGTGAATGACATGTTTTAATGAGTGTATTGTGCATTTTTTTGTTTTTTTACATGCATCTTCATCTTTAAAACTTTCAACTCTCCAAACTTCTGCTACATTGTTGTCTCTAATGTACTTCTTAAAACGTTCTTGTCCCTAATTTAACATTTTATAATTCTTTTCCCCTGAAATGTATACCAATTTTTTTTGCAGTGTTGTTGACCTCTTCTATTATCATCCAAAAATCTGTAATTAACATATTGTTTTCACTTGTTTCCTGGGTGTCCTTATCCACCAAAAACATTCCTTTCTTTATTTTGGCATCTTTAAATGCTTTCTTAACTATTCCATGTTAAATAACCCATTTTTTTATATAACATTTTAGCCATTTCCTCACCCTGTTTGAAAACTTCATTAAAATTCCATCTAATTCCATAAAATTATGGTGGCACCTTTTTTCTCACAATAGGTCATTGCAAGCAGTAGATTTCTGAAACATTCTGGTTACAAGTCTCATTTCTTTTGATTCAATTTTCATTTCCAAAAAATTGACTCCTTCTGTACTTTGTGTGCTACAAAATTCCAAATGCCAATCTTGGTTATTTAATTGAAACAGAAATTGTTACAGAAATTATTCTTTACACCTTCTCAAAATTGCTATACTGTCATCTGTTCAATTGTGCCAAAGTATTTCATGTTTTGACAGTGCTGGATGCAATGAAATGTTTCACCCACATTTCCATTATCAATATGGATTTCGAGGTGCAAATTTGTAGCCCAGCAAATTGCCCATCATACCAAAAATAGTTGTTATTCAAAAGAAATCCCACACAGTTTTTGTATTTTTTTCCTGCACATGGATGATGAAGGTCAGCAGAGCTTTATCTTTTTCACTAAAGAAAAATGTATCCGCAAAGCGAAAATTCCCTTGCAAAATGAACAGTATATGCCAATTTGACTAATAGTCAATTCCATAGTGTTTTAGCACATTTTGCTATATAAAGCATGTTTGCAATCCGGCATACTTCAAATTTATTAGTATCTAGCAGATAATAAAAGATTGGAGAGGAGGAGATACTGTTGAACCTTATCTCAAAATAAAGGACAGTGGTTGTACAAAATGGATACTTTCAACCTAAATGAATATAGAGTTCGATTTAAGCTGCTTCCTGTGAGGGAGTTGACCTTTTTAGGGATAATTATGAGTGGAGCAAACGTATAGACCAAGTTATCTGAAGAAGTGTGCAGGTTGCATGTGTTAAAACAAAGTCTATTGTGTTCTTAAGTTTCGAGGTTTCGGACATGAGTGGGGTTACCTATGGCAAAAGGACAGGCTAGTGGTGCTGAAGGTGCAAGACAAGAAGAGAGAAGACCGGGCGCCAATCTAAGTGTAGCAATAAAACATTTATTAACAATAGAAGGAGTACTACTCACAGGAGTACGATAAAAACAGGCATCTCAATAGAGTGGTGGGTATGCAGAGTTCGTCCAAGGGGTCCTCCCGAGGTCCTGTAGGAGCTGGTGCTGCGGGGGATAAGCTGCGGTCTCCTGAAGAAGGAGCGCATGCTCCGCAACGCGTCGCCGTTCGAGCACACAGAGTCGACCAGGAAGTGACATCACGGCCCTCCATCCTACGGACTCACGCTGCCGAACCACCACAGAGCGATCAGCGCGTCCCGCACCAGGAGACCGCAGCTTATCCCCCACAGCACCAGCTCCGACAGGACCTCGGGAGGACCCCCTGGACGAACTCTGCATACCCACCACTCTATTGAGATGCCTGTATTTATCGTACTCCTGTAAGTAGTACTCCTTCTATTGTTAATAAATGTTTTATTGCTACACTTAGATCGGCGCCCGGTCTTCTCTCTTCTTGTCTTGGATCATACAGGGTTACTTCACCCTTCACTGGAGGCAGCCATCGAAGTGTATAGCAAGCCACACCGGACTTTGTGTACCGAAGCCCACCTTGCCATATTTTGCTCTATGCATAGATACTGCACGCAGTTCTGACCATCTGATTGCGCCAATCTCTCCTCTCCTCCGTGCTGAAGGTGCAGTTCCTGTTTACCTCCTATTAACTTCTCCCTTAAAATGCATCTGTAGCAAGGTTTCCAGGCCTGTGGCCTGAGGTGGGTCTGCCATTGATACTGGTTACCTCTCCAGCCCATGTGAGCTACGGCCCTGGGTGTGAGAACTGACACATTGACAACTCTGGCATTCTTTGTTTGGTTGTTTTATTGTAGTTTTAGGGGGTGGGAGAAGGGAATGAGTGGGATACTCCTTTAGGCTCAACTAAGTACATCTTCGGACTTTCTCAGGAAAATGTCTGTTAACGCTGTCTTGACGCCAGCCGATGCCAGCCAACGCTCACTGACGCTCAGAACACACTGTAACTTGAATGAAGTGCTAGATCCTCGACCTTGAGTCTAGAAGATCCAGGACTGTAGAACAATGAGCTACGGACACTGCTGTACTTCAAAGTCACTAACTTCCTCCCCCAGCCTTGCACTGGCTTGAGGTAGACTGTTGTGAAATCCTGTATGACTGCAACTCTCAACGAAGATACTGCCCACTGTCTCTTCAGGGCCCAAACTGCAGGTGCCCCCTTTAACTCTTCATGGTCGCCTGACTAGGTACCCCCTCTGTCACTTCAGGGTCCTCTGACTAGATACCCCCTTTTTCCGCTAGCTGACACTTGGATCCTAGAACCCTCTCCGGAGTGGTCCCCACTGTCTCTAGCAATCCTTAGTACTCACAACCTGTGTAGGCTTTCCTGGGACTGGACCCCTCTCGCTCTCCGCTGGTTCTCGGCACACTGGATCCCCCTCAGCTCAACTCAGCACTCTCTGGATTCCCAGGCAGCACCCGAGACATCCACCTCCTCTGACAGTAGGAGAGACAGCCGTCCTCTCCCTTCTGGGACTCTGCTTCCCGCCAAAGACAATGAGTCATGCTCTCCCTCAAACTTATAGCCACTCCCAGAATCCTTTGCTGCAGAATCTGCTTTCTGAGGTAGTTACAAGCCTGAATGTATCCCTGATTGGGTTTCCTCCACTGCCCTATGAGAAGCCTCTCACAGAGCCAGTGGGGAGACTCCCCCTTCAGCAGACACACCTGGAAACCATGACACCCTACTAAAAGAAATCATGGCCCTGCTGTTAGGCAGACAAAGCCCACTATACATTTACCTAGCACCTACCTGTAGGGTGCTACACATCTAAAGTCAGACTTGATTTTTTTTTAGATTTACAAAGTGTTAGCTAGTTGACACAAGAGGAGTTCCTACTTGCCAGACAAAGGTTATAACTCTTCCACACTGCCAATAAAATTTGTCCCATCCATTCCTGTTCCTGTAACAAAAATTTTGGACAACCCAGCACTGTGTCTCTTGGACAGGTAGACAAAGTGTAAGAGAACTGCTGTGGCATATCAGGCACATGCACATGCTCATACCATCGCCCATAGAATAGTGCACAAGGGAACAAATATTAGCAGGAGTATGAATGCATGTGAGCATGCGTGCAATATTGCGAGCACTCACGTGAGCACGTCCACTGTCTCCATTGGTGCCAGACAGCCTATTTAAAGGCTGCTCTGACTCCCACTGACTGGTTCTCAGTTGTTTCTTTGTGCCCTGCTTGAATCCTGCTTGATATCCGTTGCCAACCTGACTTGGCATTTATCTGACCTTGGATTCCATTTATACTTTTGATCATTAGTTCCTGAATTTGGCTTACTCCTGACCTTGCTCCTGTCTGATAACTTGGTACCTTGTTGCCTTCTGATTGCTTACTCTGGCTATCCTTCTGACTATGCTTCTGTCTACTGTTTGGCTTCACGTTACCTCTGAGTGCCTGCGCTGGCTGCCCCTCATATCAGCTCTGGTGGACACAGTGTGCTCCTGTCTAAAGCCTGCAAGGAGCTCCAGCAAGCCACATGTCCTGAACCTGCAAGCTGATCTACCCAGCATCATAGCACTTCCTGACCTGATGGTCTGCCTGAATCCCAATTCCTGCCACAAGCTTTGCAATAAACACCTACAGGCACTCGTGTTCCTTCTGTCCCTTGGCACCATCTGTTTCACTCTAAGTGGGGTCTGGGCTGGAGATACAAGAGAGGCCAACCTCATCATTTCAATCTGCTATCAGGTACGTGACATAAAGGGTAAACTACGGACAGTTGTAAAACCAGACAATTGTGTTATAATAACCCTTATCGCAGCCATCTTCACCACAGAGTTACAACCCTTATACTAAACTGCCAGGTCAGCCAGTGCGGAAAATAAATATATATAAAAAATAAATAAATAAATATATATATATATATATATATATATATATATATATATATATATATTGTGGGATTGATTAGCTCGGTGGCGGGTGTGGATGACCCCTTGGGGGGGGGGGGGTGCGTTTACACAGGGAGATAGCCGAGAGGTGGTTGCAAACAACAGTTTGGTTTATTCTTGCAATTTTCTTCACACAAGTGCAAGCCTCAAAAACATCAAAATAAAAATAAAACACAAAATAAATCCTTGCCACTGTGGGCGGCTACCTTCTCACATACAGGAACCTACCTACGGAGTCTGTCTCCAACCTACTGTTGGGCAAACTTTGCTGATCCTACAGCAGACACTCAATAGTCCATTTATTTTCTCTTCACATAACAAATGTCCATTGAACATGTCCCTTTTCCTCTTCACATTGAACATGTCCCTTTGACTCTTCACATTGAACATGTCCATTTGCTTTTCTCTTCACATAGCAAACAGTTCATTTATTTCTTCCACATAGAAATAGTTCATTTTCTCACCTTGAGAAGTCTTCACACTTTTTACCCTCCTCAGAGCACATCGCTCCAGGAGGTCTTCGCACTTTTTATCCTCCTCAGCGCACATCGCTCCAGGAGGTCTTCTCCCATGCTCACACAGCGTCGGGAGGCACACATCTGACTGTCCTCCTCTCCCCAGCTTCACACAGCGTCAGGAGGCAGCCATCCATAGACTTCCTTTGGACAAATTATAGAGGCCTTAACTTCCTCATTCTGAACAGCTGAAGTCTGTTCCACGTCCTTAGACAGTTCTGGCTACCTTTTCAGCCGACACCCTATAGTAATTGGTGAATTGTCTAAACCAGGTGGAAATGTATCTCCTGTCTGTGACTACATCCACAGATTTACCTGACTTCCTGTCACAATATATATATATATATATATATATATATATATATATATATATGTGTGTATTCACATACACTGTATCTCACAAAAGTAAGTACACTCCTCCCATTTTTGCAAATATTTTAATATATCTTTTCATGTGACAACACTGAAGAAATTACACTTTGCTACAATGTAAAGTAGTGAGTGTACAGCTTATATAGCAGTGTAAATTTGCTGTCCCCTCAAAATAACTTGACACACAGCCATTAATGTCTAAACCACTGGCAACAAAAGTTAGTACACCTCTAAGTGAATGTCCAAATTGGGCCCAAAGTGTCAATATTTTGTGTGGCCCCCATTATTTTCCAGAACTGCCTTAACCCTCTTGGGTTTTTAGTTCACCAGAGCTTAACAGTTTGCTACTGGAGTCCTCTTCCATTCCTCCATGATGACATCACGGAGCTGGTGGATGTTAGAGCCTTGCGCTCCTCCATCTTCCATTTGAGGATGCCTCCACAGATGCCTAATAGGGTTTAGGTCTGGAGACATGCTTGGCCAGTCCATCACCTTTACCCTCAGCTTCTTAAGCAAGGCAGTGGTCATATTCTAGGTGTGTTTGGGCTCATTATCATGTTGGAATACTGCCCTGCAGCCCAGTCTCAGAACGGAGGGGATCATGCTTCAGTATGTTGTTGGCATTCATGGTTCCCGTAATGAACTGTCGCTCCCCAGTTCAACAGCACTCATGCAGCGTCAGATCATGACACTCCCACCACCATGCTTGACTGTAGGCAAGACACACTTGTCTTTGTATCCCTCACCTGGATGCCGCCTCACAGGCTTGACACCATCTGAAGCAAATACGTTTTTCTTGGTCTTATTTGACCACAGGACATGGTTCCAGTAATCCATGTTCTAAAGCCCCGTACACACGTACCGATTGTCGGCCGTAAATATTCGGCCGAAGACCGATCAGCCGATTGTAGGCTTGTTAGTATAATGCTTCCGACAGCCGACAGCGCATTTTCGGCCGAACAGAATCGGGTGTGCAGGCATTAAAATTTTTGTTGGCCAACACCAGAATGGCCGATTGTTCGCCAGTCAGTACAGAATTCGGCCGACAGACAGCAGATTAGCAAGACTGGGGATGCTCAGAAAAGAAAAAAGACAATGAAAGTTAACCATCACATGACATCACTTCTGCAGTCGGCTGTTGTTGGCCGACAAAATTCGTGTGCAGTCTTTTGCAGTTTTCAACAGACACGACAGCCCTGGACAAAAGAGGGCCGATCGTTCGGCCGACGATCAGTACGTGTGTACGGGGCTTTAGTCTACTTGTCTTCAGCAAACTGTTTGCGGGCTTTCTTGTGCATAATATTTAAAAGAGGCTGCCTTCTGGGACGACAGCCATGCAGATCAATTTGATGCAGTGTGCGGCGCATAGTCTGAGCACTGACAGGCTGACCCCACACCCTTTCAACCTCTGCTGCACTCATACTTCTGTTTCCCAAAGACAACATCTAGATATGATATGGAGCAGGTGCACTTAACTCCTTTGGTCTACCATGGCGAAGCCTGTTCTGAGTGGAACCTGTCCTGTTAAACCGCTGTATGGTCTTGTGTATGCACCATGCTGCAGCTCATTTTCAGGGTCTTGGCAAAATTCTTATAGACTAGGCCAACATTATGTAGAGCAACAATTCTTTTTTCAGATCCTCTAAGAGTTCTTTGCCATGAGGTGTTGAACTTCCAGTGACCAGTTTGAGAGAGTGGGAGCGATAACACAAAATTTAACACACCTGCTCCCCATTCACACCTGAGACCTTGTAACACTAACAAGTCACAAGATACGGGGAAGGGAAAATGGCAAATTGGGCCCAATTTGGACATTTTCACTAAGGGGTGTACTCACTTTTGTGGCCAGCAGTTTAGACATTAATGGCTGTGTGTTGAGTTATTTTGAGGGGACAGAACATTTACTCTGTTATACAAGCTGTACACTCACTAATTTACATTGTAGCAAAGTGTCATTTCTTCAGAGTTGTCACATGAAAAGATATAATAAAATATTTACAAAAATGTGAGGGGTGTAAGCACTTTTGTGAGTTACTGTGTATGTATGTGTATATATATATATGTATGTGTGTGTGTGTGTATATATATATATATATATATACACACACTGTATATATATTATACACACATGTGCTCACCACATTGCTGAGCTGAAATCTGTTTGACATCTAATAGCCTGTTAATCTTCCTAAAATGCAACAGTAGTTGAATGTAATTTTCAATTTTAAGAAATAAATGTCAGCCTTTAATGGCTTTAGACTGAGCATGGAAATTGCTAGAGTCTCTGTACCTCTTCATAAGCAATGGAAGCCATGCCCAGACCCCCAGCAGGAGATTATATAAACTGACATGATCTCCTGTCAGCAAAGAACCATTTGGCTTTCATCTCAATTTTAGGTTTTGCGCAAAACACAAAGTCTTACTTCTGGAGACGTAAATGTTTTTAAGAAGGTGTCATTTTTCCAACATAGTCCTCCTCTGAGACTTTATGAAAGGCTAAATAGAATGCAAGTCAATGGTTACATTTTACTACAAGAGCGAATATATATCACCTGTCAGACTCTCTGGGGATTATCAGCTAACACTGCAGGCGAGATAAGTAGAAGAAATAAGATTAAACCTATTCCTTTTTTACTCTGAAAATAATTTGAGTTTCAATGTGGCAGCATTTTAGGCATCATTAAAGAATGACTCTAGGAAGCAAATAGAAGTAATTATTAAACTGCTAATGCTTTCCAGGAGTTGCTGTCATTTTCTGTAGTCAGAACTCCCACCCCATCTCCCTGTGATGAATAAACTCAGAACATTTTTAGAGAGAACATATTTTCACTTTTTAATTTCATATTTTCACATTGCTTTTTTTGCAATATTTACCCTAAAGAATTTCTTAGGTGATTTTCACATTGTTTCATAATGCTTATTATGGTAACTGTATTAAATATTTATTGTTATACATATTTTTAATTTAGCCATCAGAGACCGGGTTAGGTAGCATAATGTTCCTGCCTAACTGTTTAACAACTGTTAGGATAATTACATGATAATGATCTCAGTCACATAGGGAATGCATCTTTTTTCCTGACCTGTATTGTGTGAAGAAACTGTAAAGCACAACCTTTGTGTAGCACTGTAATGTAGGGAGCAAAATCTGATTTTATAATGAGCAAGTAATTATTACAAATAATGGTAAAATGTGCATAGATACAAGATTAAAAAAATATATATATATATTAAGATATAATAATAACAATATGATAAAATTATTTCAATAAATCAGTTCTCTTCCACTAAAATAGTTATAAAACTATTCTTTTTAATCTATGTTTTATAATAGCACCTACCATGCTCCAATGTGTGAGTGAGTCGGAAATGGAGAATGTGGACAGGGTTCTGGCGTTAGGATTTTTTTGCTGAGACAACTAGTAGGAGCTGAAATCTTAAATTCATCAATTAGGTAGCATAAGCTAGCTTTAGAAATATATTTATTAAACAGTATACGTGTAGAAAACGTATGCTTACACACAGAGATGTATGGTAACTAAGTAGAACTACTTCACTACTGTACTTAAGTATCGAAAGGCGGTATCTGAACTTTCCTAGAGTAGAGTTTTTTTCTCCTACTTCCACTTTTACTTCACTACATTTTTTCAATGATTTCAATACTTCTGCTCCGATATTTTTTTTTGTGCTGCATAGTTACTCGTTACAATTATAAAAATTACCACTGCCAGAACAGTAGATGGCAGGTTTCATGAAGCTCAAATCATGTGTATTATCAGCGCATACGAAAATAAAATACTGTATGTATAAATAAAAGCTGCATTTGAAATAATAAAAAACAATATGATGTTCAAACTTTTGACTTCTTTCTTTAATAACTACATAATACAGTACTTGTACTTTTACTTTCAGTACTTGAGTAGACATTTTTTTTTCAAAACTACTGGTACTTTTACTTTCAGTACTTGAGTAGCAAAATATACAAAAAAACTACTTGCAATACTTAAGTACAAAAAATGTTGAATACTTTAGTACTTCTACTCAAGTCACTTTTTGATCGAGTGCTTCCACTTCTACTCAAGTCACTTTTTGATCGAGCACTTGTACTTTTACTCAAGTATGGGTTTCGAGTACTTTATACAACTCTGCTTACACATGATAGGAATTCTGTAGCAAAACACTCAGATGTTATTCTTCCACTTTATTGTATTAAGTGAGAGATAAGGTGAAAGCAAACCCTCTGAACTAAAACCTGGTGGATGGATTTTAATCTTCCAGTTAGCCTGTTAACACAAGTTGAGTCTTTGCTCAGGGTGGGCTTTCCTATCTGATCTGGTCTGCACTGCTTAAGTTGTTACCTTTGTTACCCTCTGACCTTCATGAGCACCCCTACTAGGATAGGTTGAAGGATAATAACTTATTAATGGATGGTGGCTACTATGAAAATGATTGGATGAAGGTGATATACCAAAATGCACAAATAGGAGAGCCAAAGTAAAATAAACCACAGGGAATTTTTTTTTTTTTTTTTTTTACCACCCTACCCCTGTTGCCACTAGACATATATGCTAAAATCCGGGGGCAGAACTTGGAAAAGAAAGGAGGGGAGGGGGCAAGGGGTATACAGCAATCAAACTGCTTACCTCCACTATTTGTTTAGCCAGTTAGAGCTAGGAATACTATTTGGCTGGTATTAGGGTCAGATGAGCTTTTGAAATTACATATAAAAGCTGTTCGGTCCTTTAGGTATTTATTCTCAGTGAGGTTATGATTACAAGGATAAATAAAGAGGGTCAATTTTCCCAATCCTGTCAGCAGTTTAAGCCTGAATAAAAAGAGAAGAAACTGGTGCAGTTTCCCATTTTAACGTAGTGATGCAAACCTTATGTCAGAAATTGTTAAATATCAAGTCTCAGTAAATCGCTGTTCTTTCCTACTCCTAAATTAAAAAAGAAAAAAAAAAATAGCTATACATGCACATTAAAGAGACACTGTCAAGTTGCTCCTTTCTGTTCTGGAAAGTGACAGTCACCTTACCGGTGATCCCTGACTTCTCCTTACCTCTTCACAGCAGACACTGAAATGACTGGCTTTAGTGACCCAGGGGAGAGATGATGTCACTTTCCAAGTCATGTGACAGTGTGTGGACCTAGTGATTGGCTGCTAGCCAAAATCACTGGCAGATGCTTTTGGATTCCATTGGCCAGAATATTAATTAAGTTGGCTTGAGAAAGCCAACTTACTGAAATCCTATTTAAACGTATTCTTCTTCTTCTTATTATTATTATTTTTCTGGCCGCAAAATTTTTGGACACTAACTCCTCCTAGACCGTTCAAGCTACATACTCCAAACTCGGGTCAGACCTTCATACTGTTCTGACTCGGTGTGCTATATCTTTTTCAGACTGGTTTGAGTTACGGTTTTCTTAAAAATTAATATTAAAAATCATAAAAATGCCCATAGACTTTCATTGACAGGATGTTCAGATGACCCAAGCTCCAAATCCCATTAGACTCAATCAACATGCTAGTAACTTTGATAATCATGCTAGCGACATGGCTAGTCACTTGCTAATTATGCTAGCGACATGCTAGCAACATGCTAATCATGCTAGAAACATGCTAGTCACATGCTAATCATGCTAGCAACATGTTAGCCGCATGATAATCATGTTAGAAACATGCTAGAGAAATGCTAGTCACTTGCTAATTATGCTAGTGACATGCTAGATACCTTGCTAATCATGCTAAGTACATGCTAGTCACTTGCTAATCATGCTAGCAACATGCTAGCAACTTTGCTAATCATACTAATGATG
The DNA here is from genome assembly GCF_965119305.1 of Pelophylax lessonae. Lineage (NCBI taxonomy): Eukaryota > Metazoa > Chordata > Amphibia > Anura > Ranidae > Pelophylax > Pelophylax lessonae. The sequence goes on from NC_138769.1 coordinate 196,186,469, forward strand.
GTAGTCACTTGCTTGTAATGCTAGCAATATGTTTTAAACTTCTTAAACTTTTAAATCTTTTTAAACTTTTTAAACTTTTCACATTTTCAAACTTTTCAAACTTTCTAAACTTTCTAAACTTTTCAAACTTTCTGGTCAGGCTTTCTCAAGCCAACTTAAAGTTTGTCTCGGCAAACTTTTTTTTCTAGTTTATTCTTGCCACTGGAATAAATGAATATTCCTAGCAAGAGAAATGATGCTTAAAGCGGAAGTATCGTCGCTTTTTACCTTTTACTTACAGGTAAACCTATAATAAGGCTTACCTGTAGGTATAATTAATATCTCTGCAAGGTTTAGGAGATATTGGCCCTGCATGCAGCCGCTGAAACCAGCGGCGCATGTGCTCTGAAGGTCTGGCGGACCTTCAGAGCTCTTTGCCGGATCCTTGCCGGAAAAGTATAATCCCAGCACTCTCTGCATGCGCAAGGAGTGACGTCATCGTGGCTCCGGCCACTCACAGCGCCGGAGCCGTCGAACCAGGAAGAGACGCCGAGGGAACATGACAGCTCCCTCAGCGTTGTCCGGGCAATCGTATTGGTGCTTCGTTTTAAGGAAAGTATTTCATAATGAGCTAGTATGCAATGCACTAGCTCATTATGCCTTTGTCCTGCAGGGTTTGTTTTCTTTTTGTTTTTGTGAGGATACAACCCCTTTAATAAACGTACCTAAAGCTGCATTTTGTACAGAGTTTGAATGCTTATGGATTCCATTGGCCAGAATATTAATTTATTCTTGCCACTGGAATAAATGAATACTCAAGCGCTAAACTACATGCCTTGAGTTTGCATGTTCTCCCTGTGCCTGCATAGGTTTCCTGTGGGTGCTCCGGTTTCCTCCAACACTCCAAAGAGCATATCAGCATATAGGTTAATTGGCTCCTGTCTAAACTGGCCTTAGTATGTGTTTGCATGAATGGGAGTTAGGGACCTTAAATGATAAGCTCCTTAAAGGGCAGGGGCGATGTAAATGTGCAATATAAATGTGAAGCGCTGTGTAAATTGATGACACTATACAAGTACCTGAAATGAATAAAAATAAATGTGTCTACTGTTTACGCACATTTAGAAACAGCATGTACAGTATATGGGTGTCAAGTATTTTTTCTGCCCAAAATCTCCTCTTCCGTGCCAATGATTGTTTTTTTTTGTTTTTTTTCCAGCCTCAAAGTGCTTCTTCTCTAACATGCCTGTAAGCGCCTATGTGTTCATGGACACATAGCCTAACATGGAGGTGCTTTACAGGCAGAAAAAAAAAAAACATCAAAAGCATGTAAAAGTGGCATTTAAGCCCGGTGTGCATAAGCCCTAATATTCTTTAAATGTATATTTTATTTGAAGGAAGACATGAAGAATATTTATCTGCATTTCACGTATAAAGACATTACAACAGTACATGCTAATGAGGATTGTCTTGAAGGAAACGGAATATATTGGATCTGACAGCTTAGATAGCCAGACAAATCTCCAGATTAATCAAGCACACTTATTTCCATATTTAAAAGTTAAGTGGTAGAAACGTATAAATGTATGCAATTTACAAGAAGGTACATTGTAGGAAAGGGGAAATTAACTTGACCTCTTTAGAGTGCCTTCCAACAGAAAATGGAATCAGCATTTAAGAATGAGTTGATCAGAATACAGTGGCCTTGTTGAAAAAGTATAGCTGTACCTGTTCTTGTAGCTAATTTTTTAAATTATGTTGCCAATCTGAAGAGGACTAAGTGATACAACAACAAATAAACATAATAAAAAAGATAATTAAGATAATATAAATGTTCGTTATATGTAGACCCTAAAGCAAAATAAACAGAGCATAAACAGTAACATGTACTTTATGGCAGAACACGTTTCTACACTATTAGATGCAAAAGTAAACCTAATGAACCTCTTTTGAAAGTATTTCAGAAAACAACTACAAATCCTGCACACTAGAGAACTTTTGACTTTATTATGATAAATATTTAGTCAGTACACCTGACTTGTGTATCCACACAGGCACTTGCTTTAAACTTAATTTATTATACTTTCTCTTCTCTAGTCATTTTGCTGCCAGTGCCATTTTTGCATCTTTTTTTAGACACTTTCTACATTTTAGGCCTGAAGATTTGTTAAAGCCCCACAAACTTTACATCTTTTCTAAAAACAGAGACCCGGAAGAATAAAATGGTGGCAGCTGTATATTTTATGTCACACAATATTAGAGCAACTGTTTATCAAACCCACATTTTCAATAACATATACAATAAAGAAAATTTAGTGTGTACAAACATAGAATATTAGCTTTAAAAAAAAAAAAAATGTAAAAGGTAAAGTCCAACAAATAAGCGCCAAATATATCAAGTCTTAAAAGTTGTGCATAATAGTGAAACAGACCCAAAATTATCTATAGGTAATGCTGCCTTACTGGCCATCAGTTTAGAGTTAACCACTTCAATACCGGGCGCTTTCACCCCCTTCCTGCCCAGGCAAATTTTTAGCGCTGTTGCATTTTGAATAACAATTGCGCGGCCATGCAACACTGTACCTAAACCAAATTTATGTCATTTTTCCCCATAAATAGAGCTTTCTTTTGGTGGTATTTGATCACCGCAAGGTTTTTTCTTTTTTTGCTAAACAAATAAAAAAAAGACCAAAAAATTTGAAAAAAAAAATGCGTTGTTTATGTTATACAATTTTGTAAATAGATACGTTTTTTCCTGCACTGATGAGCACTTATGAGGCTGCACTGACAGGCACTGATGAGGAGGCACTGATGGGGTGGCACTGATGGGGTGGCACTAATATGCAGCACTGATAGGCAGCACTGATGGGCACTGATATGTGACACTGATAGGTAGCACTGATATACAGCATTGGTGGGCACTGATAGGTGGCACTGCTGGGCACTGATAGACAGCATTGATGGGCACTGAAATGGTGGCACTGATGAGCACTGATAGGTGGCACTGATGGGCACTGATATGCGGCACCGATGGGCACTGATAGGTGGCAATGATTGGCACTGGTGGGCAGCACTGATGGGGAGGGCACTGGCGGGCAGCACTGATGGGGAGGGCACTGGCGGGCTCACTAAGCCCTGATTGCCATCCCTGGTGGCCATGGTGGGCATCCCTGGGGGTCATGGGTGGGCATCCCTGGTGGTTCTAGTGGCACCCCCCCCCCAAGGGTCTGCACTGGTAATCAATGATCTAATTACCAGTGCAGACCCCCCCCCCCCCCCTGTCAGGAGAGCCACAGACCTTTTCATGCATGCGGCAAATGCATAGTATGTTGTCATGCTTGTAAAAATCAGAAAAAGAGGAAAATGTTCAGAGCCAACAGTACAGGCAAAGAATATCAGATTAAAGATCTGATCACCTGCTCGACTGTAGCAGTGGTTTACATGCTGGAGTGTGGCTGTGGGCTCCAGTATGTTGGTCGCACTTCGAGACCCTTGAATGTGAGGCTAGCAGAGCATGTTAAGAATATTAAGAAAGGTGAAACCTCGCATAATGTCTCTAAACATTTCCGGGAAGTACATGACAGAAAACCTGATACCTTGCAATTCTGGGGGATCGAGCATGTATCCAAACATTGGAGAGGGGGTCACTATATAAGACAGTTGAGTAGAAGAGAATCCTTTTGGGTGTATGAGACCAAAGTATTGTCACCTAGAGGTCTCAACATCGATTTCGACCTCAACTGCTTTATTAGCGATAGATAAAGCATTCTGGAATGATTTTAGACATCATTTTTTATTGATAGCTTTTTATCTGTATTTTTAATGATGATCTTCTGGTTCTGCAAGATTTGATGCATTTCTGTTTTAGTCATGGGGATTTTTCTGATATATGCATTTTATTGTTTTTTTATGCGTTTTAAAAGCTGATGCGTTTTTAGATTCCAATATATGCACCTTTATAGATTTAATGCGTTTTTAATCAATTAGAAGTTTTATCATATATTTATATATTTATTATGAATTGTCATTTAATAAAGTGTAATATTGGTAAAAGATCGGTATATACCAGGAAGAGATGAGCTCCGGCATGCAGTCTCTGATAAATGTAAAGCGATAGATGCATTGCATTTGCTCTATTCTCTATTCAATCCGGTATAGCGACGTGGCACCAGGGAATGAATGTGAATATTCTTATTTCCTGGGGTCCTGAGCTGCATAGAAGGCTCAGGGAGGGCAATTTGTAAATAGATCCAATCAGCTTCATGTAATCCAGCCCATCCACTTAAGGCGCAGCACACCATGCAGTCTCCACCCCTACTGAGGAAGTCAATGCCTGTGGTTGGGCTTCGACTTCACGCGTATAGGGACAGAGCCTGCGTGCTGGAAGCTGTCTCTTCCTAGACACCGTTTATGCTGATTGCTATGTGCTCTGGAAGCGCCACCTTTGTGAGTACTATTCCTTTTACTCAATAAAGCGGTTTACTGCAAAAATACAGAGAGCACTAGATCTCTTCCTTTGTTCCCCCTTTATGTTTATCGGTGAGAATCCCTCTGGAGGTGATAGGCTAGCCATAGCCTTTACTATCTGAAGGTCCCTGTGTATATACAACGCTGTGATTGACCCAGCAGTGGGTCTATAGTGGAGGTGAGAGACCAATTCACCTGGTGGTGGGATTGCACTAATCACGAAAGCACTAATTAAGTTTTGCACAAGATTTTTTGGACACGTGGATTCTACGTTTATTTGATTGATTGTATGGACATTGGAACATGTATGGACACTGATTATGAGTTTTATTAAACTATGTGTGCACATGACTGGTGCAACACTACTTTTTGGTTTATATTGATTTTGAAGATCAGTTGCATCCTCTGACCAAGGATTTTCAGGACACTACTCGGCTGACCAGGGCTTTGGAAGCAAGGGCTGAAGACATAGAGAATCGCCTTAGGCGGAATAATGTCAGGATTGTTGGTCTCCCGGAAAAGGTGGAGGGCAGGGACCCCATGGGTTTCATTGAACTTTGGTTGACTGACATTTTTGGTAAAAATGCTTTTTCTCCTCTATATGCAGTTGAGAGGGCTCACAGGGTCCCCTCTCGCCCCCTGCAACCGGGCCGCCCCCCACGCACAATGCTTGCATGCCTTCTTAATTACACTGATAAAGAGACTGTACTGCGTCTCGCAAGAGAACGCCGTGATGTACAGTATAATGGAGTAAGAGTTTCATTTTATCCAGACTTCTCGGCGGAGGTTTAAAGGAGTAGAGAAAAGTTCTCTGCAGTTAAACAACGCTTGAGGCAAATGCAGGTGATATATGCCATGCTATACCCAGCTAAACTGAGCATTACTGCGGGGGCCAGAGTCACTTTTTTGAAAATCCTACTGAGGCCTCTACCTGGATTGACCGCAATGACCATCTCCTGCACCCTCGTCCACCTCCACTTGAGGGTGATGGTTGAAGTAGGCATGTCTACAATTGTTGGCTGAGAGGGGGGTTGAAGTGGTGCATTCTTATTTTTTCTAAATATGCTCCCGTGGAACCATGATGGGAACGTTTACTTATTTTTTCTATTTTTTGAGCTCAGGGATCTGACCATTCCGCGGACCTTTGGTTCAACTAATTACTTTCATTTTTTTGTTTTTTAAACAGACTGTTATTTAACATTCTGTCTTTGATATGCATTTACTGGGTTTGGTAGTTACGAAAAATGAGCTGCAGCTTGTGCTGGAGAGTTCTTCAGCCTTTTTTGCTCTGGTGCTAAGTGGACTGGGCCCTGAGATTAAGGGCTTGCTTTACAGCCCGGGGCACATGTCCCCTAGCACCTTTGAAGGTATTAGTTTTATGTTATGTTTATTGGCCCTGTTGGCCATTACAGTTGTCCAACCGGGGCCCGCCTCGGATATCTTCCATGCATCGATGGATATACTCCCTCCTTCTATGTGCCTTATAATCTGACTGTGATAGGATGGGACCTGCACTTCAGGTCCCATCGTTTCACCGCAATGCTTGCATTCCAGCGGCCATTACATAATTGCCAGTGGTCTCATGGAATGTAAGAGGCTTGAACGACCCGCTTAAACTCACTATGGTCTCCTCTGTGCTACGGGGCCATTTACAGGCAATTTGTTCACTACAAGAGACTCATTTAACTGCGGATTCTCAGGCTTGCTTACGATTTGCTTGGTTGGAATACCACTCTACACATTCCTCCTATTCTAGGGGGGGGTCAGTGTATGGATCCATAGATCCCTAGATTACCAGGAACATCACTCTAAGGTGGATGGGGAAGGGAGATATGTTTTTTTATATTGCAAATTGTATACTGTGCATTGTGTATTGGCTTTTATCTATGTGCCACCTCCCTTTTATAGCGAAATCCTTCGGGACTTGGTGGCATACTTGATGAAACACCCTGAAGTGCCGTTGTATATCATCGGGGACTTTAATTGTGTCTGTGACAATAATCTTAACAGACATTCTGTCACGGCGGGGGGCGGAGGCACGGGTCGTACGATTCTGGCTAAAATTGCTGAGGAGATGGGTTGGGTAGATCCTTGGCGACTTCGATATCAGGCCAAAAAGGCGTTTTCATGCTTTTCTAAAACTCATATGTCGTTCTCTCATATCGACCTGTGCCTCTGCTCCACAGATGCGCACAGATATGTCTCCAATATTAGATATGGTTTGAGGAGTGTGTCAGATCACTCCCCCCTTATTTTGCACCTAGAGGTGCGATCTTGTGCCACTTTGCGGAGGGCCTCGTGGAAGCTGAATGCCTTTTGGTTAAACCTGTTCCCGTCCCATGATAAAGTTAGAATTAAGCTTCAGCAGTACTGGCAAGTGAACATGGGGGAGGGAGATTTGGGTATGAGGTGGGAGGCCTTCAAGGCGTACATGAGGGGCCTATTTATAACTGAGGTCCAGTCTATCAAACAAAATACATCTGCGCAGGGGGTTCAGGCCGAGCAATTAGTTGGTCGCCTGGAGGCTCGGTTTATTGCTGACCCCTCGGAGACCAATCGTGATAGCTGGGTAGCAGCGCAGGAGGCCCTCCTGCATATTAATACTTCTGGGGCTGAAAGGAAGCGTTTTTTTAATCGGCAGGCATTCCACGAGGAGGGGGAGTGTACAGTTTGACTTTTAGCCAAAATCGCCCATTTTAATCAGTCCTCTCCCCCTATTGGTGCTGTAAGGGGGAGCGGGGGAAGGGTGGTCAGCACCCCGGATGCTGTTATGGAAGTTCTAGTATCATATTACTCTACATTGTATCAGTCAAGACAGGCCCACTCGGAGATGGACCTGCTGGAATATGTGGAGGTTATTCCATTGGTGTTCCTCTCTGAGTCGGAGAGGGAACTTTTGGATGCCCCTTTGACTCTAGAGGAGCTGTAACATGCTACTTCTTTATTCTCTAACACTAAGGCCCTGGGTGAGGATGGAATCCCGATTTAAGTTTATAAAATATATTCAGAGGAGACATTACCACACCTCCTGGAGGTTTTTCAGGAGACGAAACAGACCATGCGACTGCCTCCCTCAATGCGTAAAGCTAATATTATCCTTCTTTTAAAACCGGGTAAGGATAAGCTGGACCCGGGATCATATAGACCTATATCCCTGCTGCAAAGTGACATTAAAAGATTAGTGAAAGTGCTGGAGTTACGTTTGAATAAGGTGATTGCCTCCATTGTAGGTAATGGACTCCGTGCTTATGGAATATACGGATGTAAATGAATGGGAAAATTTGTTTTAGACTGCAGCCTCCCTAAATTATAGTCAGAAGACTATAAAAAGTGTGAGAGGGGGGTGGGGAGAGTGGCGCTGTCTAATAATGAAGCATATGTAAAAACCTATATGCTAAAAGTGGCAATAAATAGTAAAAATGATATTAAATGCCAAGATGAAGGAGAGAGATATAAAAGGTGAAAATGTAAAAATATGAATGGTGTAACAATAAGAAGCGAAAATCAAAATAAAAATATAAATATAAAGTGCCTGGTGCATAAACAATTAATGAATATATATAACCATCAACTATAATAGTGATAATATGGCGTGTCTCGTCACTTCCGGTGACTATGCTGAGTCGTGGACCGCAATGCGTTCCACACGCTGATTTTCACCGCTCGTATTGTACTTTATCCATGTGAGTACCCTTGATCTTATTTTGTGCATAATAAAAACCCCTATTTGGCAATATTACACTATGTGCCTTTTCTCTGTACTTTGAACACCTGTTTCACCGATACCCCACGGACATCTGGAGCACATAGCCCTTAGCCCTGGGACACCACCAGACCCCAACTTCCCCCAGGAATCCTTTCATCTGGATATTCCCACAGACGTCCAATTCAGGACCTGGAAAGGAGAATAAGATCCATCCATCTGATTACTACACATACCCGCTCTATACCCCTGTGTGGGGTGGGTATTTCTGGTGAGTGTGCCATTTATCAGAGGGGTCACCAAGCACCTCACTACCCACCACGGGGTCACTTATTGTGTTTTATCCACACGAAGATTGCCATTTCTTTATTCATCTGTCATCTCCTGGACGTTTCCAGTCACTTTATATATTTTACACTGGACTTCTTTTTCTATCACTATTTATATATTTATTTATATACGGCACCAGTATAAGTTGGCATACACCTATTCCTACCTTGCATTTTGGCACTTTGAGCTTATTGGGTTTTTTTGCCCATTGGTTTATATGCACGTGTCACTTTGATTTATGAATACTTGTATTATTATCCATATCACATATCACTTGTGACCACCTATGCACCTTTTTTATTATCACTATTATAGTTGATGGTTATATATATTCATTAACTGTTTATGCACCAGGCACTTTATATTTATATTTTTATTTTGATTTGCGCTTCTTATTGTTACACCATTCATATTTTTACATTTTCACCTTTTATATCTCTCTCCCATTATTAGAACTAACCAGAAGATTGTGGGTTTTAGGTATGGTACAGTGGAGGAAAAGATCCTGCTTTATGCAGATGATGCCATGCTGTTATTAGGAGACACGTCCCAGTCCCTGGTGGAGGCGATGTATGTTATTACAGACTTTGGCTCTTATTCTGGCCTCCTGATCAATTGGACGAAGTCCTCGTTGATGTTTATTGATGAGTCCTCTGATGGCAGGTCCTCACCCGATACGGGAATTCCTGTGTCGGGGGAGTTCGATATTTGGGTATACAGATTACTCCTAAATTGCTAGATTTTATAGGTCTTAACGTGACCCCCTTGTTGGCTAAATTTCGGGAAAAGGTTAGGGTTTGGTCCAGGCTTTGCATGTCGTTAGCAGGCCAGGCCAATCTAATCAAAATTATTCTTATGCCACAGTTATATGTTCTTCACAACTCTCAGGTGGTTATACCCCATAGAGTATTCCGCATTGTTAATTCCATTTTTAGGTCCCTTTTATGGCTGTCTAAGAAACCTAGGATCAAGCTGGAGCATCTCCAGCGTCCAAAAGATCTTGGGGGGCTGGCACTCCCAAATCCGTGGCTTTACTATTTGGCATCTCAGCTGCAGCATATAGCTAGGCCCATGGGATGCAGGAGGGGGAGTCCGCTGCCCTACTTATGACCCATACGGTGGGCCCAGGTTGGTTGGCTGCTCTTCTGGAATCCCAAATTTACAGCAAATCGAATAAACTCTTTCCCACGTATGCTCTCATTCAGAAAAAGGAACAAAGCCTGGCAGCTTCAGCAGGTGGTGGGGTTTACTAGTTTCAGTCCAATCTGGAACAATTCTAGGTATTCTGAACTGGCCAAGGTGCCCCATGGGGCTAGATGGCAGTTGCATGGTGTTACCTTCCTGAAACATATTATTTGTAACGGCACCCTCAGGTCCTTTGATGACCTAAGGGAATAGTATAATTTACCTATATATATGAAATTGTACTATTTGCAGCTTAGGCACGCAGTTAGAGCCCAGGGAGGGGTGGACATATGGGTGCAGTCCCCCACCCCTGTCTTTCACTTTATGTCAGAAGTGGACTCTCTTAACCATCTTAGCGGTTTTCCAGAGCATGGCCCGGGGTTAAATTTCAGAGCCAAAAGCGGTAACCCCGAGCTACACTCGGGGTACCACCAGAAGCATCGCTGGATCCTGAAAGCGGGGTTACTTACCTTTTCACCGGGATCCAGCGATGTATCCCGTCGGTGTCTGGTGGCGGTTCTTCCTCCCGGTCCTTTCCGTGCCCCGGCTTTTTTATTATATTATAATTTATGATTTTGTGTTTCAAACTTTATCATACCCGAGATGTTATAAGGAAGAACGCACAGTAAAAAAAAAAATCATATGTAAATAGTTGGTTTGGGCTGCTCATTCTTAAGAATTACATGCAAAATAATGGTACCGCTTTCAGCACCTAAAATCCGAAAGAATCATACCGCCAGGGAGGTTAAAGGGTTTATATCACACTGCTACTCATTGTTACTGGGTTCCTTTCTGAATCAATACCCTTTACGCATGATTGCCATCTGGGAAAGGGATGTTGGATCTTTTGAGGAAGAGCAGTAGGAGGAAGCTTTGCAGGCAGTACAGGCAAGTTCCTTGAACGTGGCACAAAGGCTGTCTCAGCTGTATATACTTCACAGGGCTCACTATACTCCTGCATGATTGCATAGAATGGGCAGACGTGACACTGCCCTGTGCACTAGATGTCTGAGGGACCATGGGGATTTGATAATTCTATTGTGGAGGTGCCCGAAGCTTCATATGTATTGGAGGGAGGAGCTTCGTACATTGTCGAGGGTGTTTGGAATTACGTTGCAGGAGGACCCTAAACTATGTTGGGTATTTTGGGGGAGGTACAGGTTCTTGAGATCACCAAACAGGCCATTCTGCGGGCATTGTTTCAAGCCCGGAAGTTGATCTTGAGACACTGGATCTCTCCAAACCCTCAGACGATTAAGGAATGGATCACTCAGGTGGGGGAAACGATTAGGTTGGAGAAGTATATTCATCTGCATAGGGGAAATATGGGCAAATTCGACAAACTGTGGGCCCCCTGGTTAGCTGTGCCAGGGTTGGCACTGATGGACCTGGTACTGGACAGGCTGCTGGCGGGTGGTAGGTAAATGCTGGAGAAATCCTAGCGAAAGAGGAAGTTGATGACTAGTATGGTAGATGAGAACTGGTAGGTCTCAACACTGTAGGTCGCTATTAGAAGAGGAAAAAAGGAAGTTGTTAATCATTGGTATTATTTACAATTGTTGATTGGGTGTTGGAGGGAATTGATATTAGTATTATTTGTAAGCAATGAGGGGGCGTGTCAGCCTCAGACTCAGCTACTGTTATGTTCTATATGTGAATGTTTAAATAAAGTTTCTCTTGATAAAAAAAAAAAAACTCATCTGCCTTCATCCACCTACTTCAGAAGCAGCAGCAGGTGAGCCCAGGCAGACAGCAGACACAGTCAGAGTCTGAGACAAAACCAGTCTTGGCACCTGGCAGATACCATCCCATGCTGCCCCATCTCCCTGCCCCCTGGGACATCACCCACAGCCGCTCTCAGGCTGAAAATAAGCCAGGAGAGCAGTGCGGTGCGCTGCATATACAAGACAGGAAAAAACCCAAGGGAGTGGCAATAATGACAATGCAGAGATTTTATAATACCACATCTGTACAATATCAATGCTGTTTGAGCATCATTTGCCCGCGGCACGACACACAGGGCACCCAGTTTTTAGGAAGGTTTACTTCCAACATTCTGTGTCTTCCAACTCCATGAGAGGCAGAACATGGAGGGGTAGGTTCGGCGGGGGGGGGGATATACTTGCAGCAAACAAAGTACTTACCAACTGCAATCAATAGGTGGCCTGGCACATGGCCGAAAAAGAACACTTCAGTTGGGGGAGGGGCTGTCTTTTATTTAGCTAGGAAGAGGTGATCCTGTGGGCTCCAGAGGAGATGTTAACCTGTTGTGTGCTGACGTTAGGTGGGCCAGGAATATATATACAGTACAGACCAAAAGTTTGGACCCACCTTCTCATTCAAAGAGTTTTCTTTATTTTCATGACTATGAAAATTGTAGATTCACACTGAAGGCATCAAAACTATGAATTAACATATGTGGAATTATATACATAACATAAAAGTGTGAAACAACTGAAAATATGTCATATTCTAGGTTCTTCAAAGTAGCCACCTTTTGCTTTGATTACTGCTTTGCACACTCTTGGCATTCTCTTGATGAGCTTCAAGAGGTCTTCCAACAGTCTTGAAGGAGTTCCCAGAGATGCCTAGCACTTGTTGGCCCTTTTGCCTTCACTCCGCGGTCCAGCTCACCCCAAACCATCTCGATTGTGTTCAGGTCCGGTGACTGTGGAGGCCAGGTCATCTGGCGCAGCACCCCATCACTCTCCTTCTTGGTCAAATAGCCCTTACACAGCCTGGAGGTGTGTTTGGGGTCATTGTCCTGTTGAAAAATAAATGATGGTCCAACTAAACGCAAACCGGATGGAATAGCATGCCGCTGCAAGATGCTGTGGTAGCCATGCTGGTTCAGCATGCCTTCAATTTTGAATAAATCCCCAACAGTGTCACCAGCAAAGCACCCCCACACCATCACACCTCCTCCTCCATGCTTCACGGTGGGAACCAGGCATGTAGAGTCCATCCGTTCACCTTTTCTGCGTCGCACAAAGTCACGGTGGTTGGAACCAAAGATCTCAAATTTGGACTCATCAGACCAAAGCACAGATTTCCACTGGTCTAATGTCCATTCCTTGTGTTCTTTAGCCCAAACAAGTCTCTTCTGCCACTCGTTTTCCTGTACTTAGCTGCTTTTTTCTTGCTATAATACAAATTCTAACCAGGGCCGTCTTTATTCTTGATTGGACCCTGGGCAAAAATTTTCTTGGGCCCTCTTTAATCCACTTATCAACTATTTGGGGGCTCAAGGGGCAGCTGCTTTGGGCCCCACAACAATGACTAGACCCAGGCAGCTGCCCCTTTTGCCCTGTGTTAAAGATTTCCCCGATTCTAACAGTCTATTCAGTAGGACTATCAGCTGTGTATCCACCTGACTTCTGCACAACACAACTGATGGTCCCAACCCCATTTATAAGGCAATAAATCACACTTATTAAACCTGACAGGGCACACCTGTGAAGTTAAAACCATTTCAGGTGACTACCTCTTGTAGTGTGACTCTACAGTTTTCATAGTCATGAAAATAAAGAAAACTCTTTGAATGAGAAGGTGGGTCCATATCTGTGTGTATGTATGTATGTATGAGTGTATATATATATATATAGTGCCTTGCGAAAGTATTCGGCCCCCTTGAACTTTTCAACCTTTTGCCACATTTCAGGCTTCAAACATAAGGATATAAAACTGTAATTTTTTGTGAAGAATCAAAAACAAGTGGGACACAATCATGAAGTGGAACGAAATTTATTGGATATTTCAAACTTTGTTAACAAATAAAAAACTGAAAAATTGGGCGTGCAAAATTATTCAGCCCCTTTACATTCAGTGCAGCAAACTCTCTCCAGAAGTTCAGTGAGGATCTCTGAATGATCCAATGTTGACCTAAATGACTAATGATGATAAATAGAATCCACCTGTGTGTAATCAAGTCTCCGTATAAATGCACCTGCACTGTGATAGTCTCAGAGGTCCGTTTAAAGCACAGAGAGCATCAAGAAGAACAAGGAACACACCAGGCAGGTCCGAGATACTGTTGTGGAGAAGTTTAAAGCTGGATTTGGATACAAAAAGATTTCCCAAGCTTTAAACATCCCAATGAGCACTGTGCAAGTGATAATATTGAAATGGAAGGAGTATCAGACCACTGCAAATCTATGAAAACCTGGCCGTCCCTCTAAACTTTCAGCTCATACAAGGAGAAAACTGATCAGAGATGCAGCCAAGAGGCCCATGATCACTCTGCATGAACTGCAGAGATCTACAGCTGAGGTGGGAGACTCTGTCCATAGGACAACAATCAGTCGTATACTGCACAAATCTGGCCTTTATGGAAGAGTGGCAAGAAGAAAGCCATTTCTTAAAGATATCCATAAAAAGTGTTGTTTAAAGTTTGCCACAAGCCACCTGGGAGACACACCAAACATGTGGAAGAAGGTGCTCTGGTCAGATGAAATCAAAATTGAACTTTTTGGCAACAATGCAAAACGTTATGTTTGGCGTAAAAGCAACACAGCTCATCACCCTGAACACACCATCCCCACTGTCAAACATGGTGGTGGCAGCATCATGGTTTGGGCCTGCTTTTCTTCAGCAGGGACAGGGAAGATGGTTAAAATTGATGGGAAGATGGATGGAGCCAAATACAGGACCATTCTGGAAGAAAACCTGATGGAGTCTGCAAAAGACCTGAGACTGGGATGGAGATTTGTCTTCCAACAAGACAATGATCCAAAACATAAAAGCAAAATCTACAATGGAATGGTTCACAAATAAACATATCCAGGTGTTAGAATGGCCAAGTCAAAGTCCAGACCTGAATCCAATCGAAAATCTGTGGAAAGAACTGAAAACTGCTGTTCACAAACGCTCTCCATCCATCCTCACTGAGCTCGAGCTGTTTTGCAAGGAGAAATGAGCAAAAATTTCAGTCTCTCGATGTGCAAAACTGATAGAGACATACCCCAAGCAAATTACAGCTGTAATCGCAGCAAAAGGTGGCGCTACAAAGTATTAATTTAACCACTTTACGACCGGCGCACGACGATCTACGTCGGCACTCAGCCCCGGCCAGGCAAACTGACGTAGGCCTACGTCAGCACAATTTGCCGGCCCTGTGCGCGCTCCCGCGCGTCCCCGCCGCCGATGATGACTCGATTGGGTTCAGAACCGATCAGTCATCAGGTCCAGGCCAATCATTTTTGGTCTGGACCTGTTGATCGGTCCTGCCCAATCAGATCATCCTCTAAGCCTGTGAAATGTAAACACAGGCTTAGAGGAGATGTGCCCTCCCCCCACAACGGTCTTTTTGGATCCAGCGTGAGAGGAGAGCACATCTTACTGTGAGTACTGCACCAAGCACACCCACACACAGTTAGATAGGCACATTTCACCCCCGATCGCCCCCCCAATTAACCCCTACAGCACCTGACACAACACACACTATATACAGCATATAGCATATACCTATATACCTGTATAAGTGTGATTTGTGAACAGGTGTAGCCCTTGCGACCCCCCCTTTTCCACTCAAATTACCCCCCACCCCCCCCTAATAAAGATTTAACCCACTGATCCCCCCTGAACCCCCCCTGATCACCGCCGTTAACCCCTACACCCTCTGTCACATCAGCACTAATACAAACGCAATATACGGTGTTATTGTATTTTTGTATTAGTGTCATTGTGATCAGAATTAGCGCAGGCGACTAAGTTTCTGTCCCAAGAAGGTTTAGGGTCCCCGCCACCCGCCCAATAAAGATTTAAGCCCCTGACCCCCCCCTGATCACCCCTACACCCCCTGCCATAACACACACCGTATACAGTATATAGCATTTTGCTATATACCCGTATAAGTGTGATTTGTGGTCAGGTCTAGCGCTTGCGACCCCCCTTTTTCCACTTGAATTACCCGCCACCCCCCCCTAATAAAGATTTAAGCCCCTGATCCCACCTGATCCCCCCCTGATCACCGCTAGTTAACCCCTACACCCTCTGTCACATCAGCACTAATACAAACGTAATATACTGTGTTTTTGTATTTTTGTATTAGTGTCATTGTGATCAGAATTAGCGCAGGCGACTAAGTTTGTGTCCCAAGCAGGTTTAGGGTCCCCCCCACCCGCCCAATAAAGATTTAATCCCCTGATCCCCTCCTGATCACCCCTACACCCCCTGCCACAACGCACACTGTATACAGTATATAGCATTTTCTATATACCCGTATAAGTGTGACTTGTGACCAGGTTTAGCGCTTGCCACCGTTCCTTTTATCCTTAGGATACCCGCCAGTCCCTTCCAATAAAGATTTAAACCCCTGATCCCCCCCTGATCACATCCCGTTAACCCCTACACCCTCTGTCACATTAGCACTAATACACACATAATATACTGTTTTTACTGTATTTTGTATTGGTGTCATTGTGACTTGAGGTTGCGCTAGCTAGCTAGTTTCTTTCCCAAAGGAGGTTTAGGGTCCCCGCCACCCCCCCCCAGATCCCCAGCGCATAGTTTAGAAGTAACCCCTTGATTGCCACACACGCACGCACGCACGCACCTACACTTCCATTTCTAGTATAGTGTTTGAACAGATCAATATCTGATCTGATCAGAACTATACTAGCGCCCCCATAGTTTAGGGTTCCCAAAACGCGGTGTTTGCACGATCAGTACTGATTCCGGCCAGCACCTGCGTTTAACCCTTTCACCCAGGCAAGTGTAGTAATCAATAGATTACTGTCACTTGCAAAAAAACACAAGACACAAAACCGCTGTGTTAGCAGAGTCAGGCCTGATCCCTGCTAGCATTAGCAGTTTTTTTTGTAGCGCTTGAAATAGTCTTCGACAACCAGGTGCTTTTATTACCTGTGAGTCGCATCACTGTACGAGTAAATTTAGTTGCCAAAATGACCAAACGTTCGTACAGGGATGAAGAGCTTCTCAGTTATATGCTGACCGAGTCATCTGATAGCGAAGGGGAAGCTACAATGACCGAATTAGTGTCAGTATATGAACCTGATGACGGCAGCGGCTCCCTGACAGATAGCTCCGACGACAGATGGGTCCCTGTTAGACCCAGGCGTACCCGACCCCATTCTGAAGTTGTTGTGATGCAGGAATCGCAGGGTGCTCGTATGGAGCAGAGTGTGGGTACTAGTGCCGCTCATCCTTCTGGCGACCTGGCAAGCGCCAGCGGCCTAGTACAACCTGGACCTAGTACAACCAGCACTGCAGTAAGACCTGGTGACGTGGCGAGTCCCCTAAGTGCAGTTGAAGCTGGTGCGGTGGCTAGCACAAGTAGTGGCCCGCAGCCACCGCGTATTCGAAGACAGGCCCGTAGAGCCCATAGTGCCCTCCCTGATGCGCTGGCATTTCCTAATTGGCAACCCACCGATACTACAGCGCCAGTACTTCCCCCATTCACCGCCCAACCTGGAATCCACGTGGAGACAGCTGGTTTTACGCCCCTGAACTTTTTTGAGCTGTTCTTCACGGAAGATCTTTACAGATCTATTGTGGATCAATCAAATTTGTATGCACAACAGTTCATCGCCGCCAACCCAAATTCACACCTTGCCAGACAATTCGGCTGGAAACCTATAACGGTTTCCGAATTTAAGATCTTTCTGGGCCTTTCCCTCCACATGGGCATAACTAAACAGAGTGAATTGCGGCTATATTGGTCCACTAGCCCAATTCACCATATGCGCATGTACTCTGCCTCTATGTCCAGGACGAGATACGAGCAAATTCTGCGATTTATGCATTTCAGCGACAATGAACTCTGTCGTCCTCGGGGAGACCCTGCATACGATCGGCTCCACAAAATTCGGCCCCTCATAGACCACTTCAATCAGCGGTTTGCAGCCTTGTTTACCCCCGAACAAGTTGTCTGCGTTGACGAGTCCCTGATTAAATTTACTGGCCGCCTTGCTATGAAACAGTACCTCCCCAGCAAGCGTGCCAAGTACGGGGTCAAACTGTATAAATTGTGTGACAGGGCCACAGGCTATACAGTTAGTTTCCGGGTCTATGAGGGAAAAGATAGCTGTGTGGAGCCCCCCAACTGCCCAGACTACATAGGGAGCAGCGGTAAGATCGTTTGGGACTTGGTGTCACCCTTATCCGGAAAGGGGTACCATTTGTACGTGGATAACTTTTATACAAGCGTGCCACTATTTAGTCACCTTCTTGATTTACAAATTGGCGCATGTGGCACCGTGCGACCTAATCGCCGGGGCTTCCCCCAACGGCTTGTAGATTCCCGTCTTAGTCGGGGGGCGAGAGCCTGCTTGAAAACGGACAAATTACTTGCGGTGAAGTGGAAGGATACACGGGATGTTTATGTTCTGTCCTCCCTTCACCCAGACACGACGATCCAAATTCCTACGGCAACTGGCGTTATGGAGAAACCCCTCTGTGTCCACGAATATAACCTTAACATGGGAGGGGTGGACCTTAACGACCAGCTTTTGGCGCCGTATTTAGTTGCCCGTAAAGCCAGACGCTGGTACAAAAAAGTGTCTGTTTACCTATACCAATTGGCTATGCTGAACGCCTTTGTCCTATACAGGGCGTCAGGACGAACTGGATCTTTCCGGGAATTCCAGGAAGAGATCATCCTTGCCTACCTGTACCCAGGAGGCATGCCTGCCCAACTTCCCCTTCCAGATGCAGTGAGCCGGCTGCATGAGAGGCATTTTTCACATGTCCTCCCGAGTACCCCTACCCAAAGATGGCCCCAAAGAAGATGTCGTGTCTGTAGCAAGCGCGGATTTAGGCGTGACACCCGTTATTATTGTCCCAAATGTCCTGACCAACCTGGTCTCTGCATCGGGGAATGTTTCGAGCGCTACCATACACTAGTGGATTATTAGCGTAGGGTACAGCACGACACAGTGTAGGGCACATAAACACAGGGTCTCGAAGGATGTTGGATGTCCATCGACATTTTGAGAGACCCAAGCTGGAAGAGAAGATCGCAGATGATCGCAGTCCCTCCCAAATCAAGAAGTAAAGGAACAGTTAGAAAGAAAAATAAAAGGATCCAAAAACTGTTGTGGTGTCAGTAATTTTATATGTCCTTCTACTCCTTCCTACTATACTTTTTTTCAATGTCCTTTGTTTGTTTTTTCATTCTTTTGTGACCTGTTTCTCTTGCAGGTCCCTCGTCGGCTACCACGCATTGATTTTATATATTCTGACACAAACAGCGTTTGCGCTCAGCATATATGGATACCTTTGCTGATAGCAGCTGTGGTGATTTTCTGATTTCAGCACTGCAGTTAAAATCCTATTTTGGTATACGTGGATAGCGCCGTGTATACCCATCATTAAATTCAGTGGGTGGTTGTTTGGGCGGTTAATGATGAAAATCCAAAAACTGTTGTTGTCAGTCATTTTATATGTCCTTCTACTCCTTCCTACTATACTTTTTTTCAATGTCCTTTGTTTGTTTTTTCATTCTTTTGTGACCTGTTTCTCTTGCAGGTCCCTCGTCGGCTACCACGCATTGATTTTATATATTCTGACACAAACAGCGTTTGCGCTCAGCATATATGGATACCTTTGCTGATAGCAGCTGTGGTGATTTTCTGATTTCAGCACTGCAGTTAAAATCCTATTTTGGTATACGTGGATAGCGCCGTGTATACCCATCATTAAATTCAGTGGGTGGTTGTTTGGGCGGTTAATGATGAAAATCCAAAAACTGTTGTTGTCAGTCATTTTATATGTCCTTCTACTCCTTCCTACTATACTTTTTTTCAATGTCCTTTGTTTGTTTTTTCATTCTTTTGTGACCTGTTTCTCTTGCAGGTCCCTCGTCGGCTACCACGCATTGATTTTATATATTCTGACACAAACAGCGTTTGCGCTCAGCATATATGGATACCTTTGCTGATAGCAGCTGTGGTGATTTTCTGATTTCAGCACTGCAGTTAAAATCCTATTTTGGTATACGTGGATAGTGTCGTGTATACCCATCATTAAATTCAGTGGGTGGTTGTTTGGGCGGTTAATGATGAGTAATACTACGCATTATTCCTGTGCTGATTTCTGATAGGTTCTCTTTTTTTCCGTTCAGCCCACAGGCTGCATGAAAAAAAAAAAAACCTATATGCCAAACAAGGACCAGCAATGTACTGGTACGTTGCTGGACTTTGAGTGGTTATACCAGGATGATGCCTGCAGATTTAGGCATCATCTTGGTATCGTTTTTTACAGCCAGCGGTCGGCTTACATGTAAAAGCAATTCTAGCAGGTAATTGGCCGCTAGACTGCTTTTACATGCAGTGGGAGGGGCCTCCCCCCCCCCCACCGCCGCCTTCCGCAGCCTTCCATGGTTTTTCTCTGGCTCTCCTGTCCCACCGGTTAACCCGAGAGTGCAGCCGGTGGTTCAATTATCTAACCATAGAGCTAATTGGAGATGAGAATGGCTCCAATCATCTCTATGGCCTAAGATGCCGGAGGCTACGAGCATTTTATGACTTCTGTTTCGCCAGAAATAAACAGGGCCATTGGGAAATTGGGAAAGTATTTTATCACACCAATTTTGGTGTGGTCAGATGCGTTAAGGTCAGAGGAGAGATCTAGAGTCTAAAAGACCCCAATTTTTTTTAAAAAGAGTACCTGTCACTACAGATTGCTATCATAGGGGATATTTAAATTCACTATGATAACAATAAAAATGATTTAAAAAAAAAAAAAATTAAAGGAAAGGTGTCAAAATAACATAAAAAAGCAAAAGAAAAAAAAAAAAAAAAAAAAAAAATTGAGCCCCCCCCCTTACCCCCGGTGCTTGCGCGCAATGGCGCACGCAAGCGGTGGTCTACTGTCATATGTAAACCACAATTGCAGCATGCATGTGAGGTATCGCCGCGATCGCCAGATCGAGTGCAGTAATTCTTGCAGTAGACCTCCTCTGTAAGTCTAAAGTGGTAACCTGTAGAGACTTTTAAAGGTTTTCAAAAATGTACATACGTTTTTGTCGCTGCGCAGGCATGCGCAATTTTTAAAGCATGTCATGTTAGGTGTCTATGAACTCGGCATAAGATCATCTTTTAAATTTTACCAAAAAAATTGGAATTATATAGTGTATTTGTGCAATAAATTAAAAAAAAATGTATTTTTTTCGCAAAAATTGCGTTTGGAAAATCTGTGCGCAAATACCGTGTGACAAAAAAATTTGCAACATCCACCATTTTATTCTATAGGGCCTCTGCTTTAAAAAAATATATAATGTTTGGGGGTTCAAAGTAATTTTCTAGTAAAAAAAAAATATTTTTTCATGTAAACAAAAAGGCACAGAAAAGGCTTGGTTTTCAAGTGGTTAGAAGAGTGGGTGATGTGTGGATAAGATTGAGTATAAAATGCCGGAACTGTTCAAACACCCCCCTAATGACCCCTTTTTGAAAAGTAGACACCCAAAGCTTTTTTCTGAGAGGCATGGTGAGTCCATGGAGTATTTTATATTTTGCCACAAGTTTCGGGAAAATTATTATTTTTTTTTTTTTTGTTGTTTTTTTACAGAAAGTTGTCACTAAATGATATATTGCTCATGCATGCCATGGGAATATGTGAAATGACACCCCAAAATACATTCTTTTGCTTCTCCTGAGTACAGGGATACCACATGTGTGAGACTTTTTGGGAGCCTAGCTGTGTACGCGCCCCCGAAAACCAATCCACATCTTCAGGTTTTCTAATGGCGTAAATTGCTGATTTTACCCCTGACTACCTGTCACAGTTTCAGAGGCCCTGAAATTTCAAGATGGCACAAAACCCCCCCAAATGACCCCATTTTGCAAAGTAGACACTCCAAGCTACTGGCTGAGAAGTATGGTGAGTCCATGGAATAGTTTATATTTTGCCACAAGTTTCGAGGAAAAAAATTTTTTTTATTTTTTTTTATTTTTTTACACAAAGTTGTCAGTAAATGATATATTGCTCACACAGGCCATGGGTATATGTGAAATGACACCCCAAAATACATTCTGCTGCTTCTCCTGAGTACAATGATACCCCATGTGTGAGACTTTTTGCCAGTCTAGCCGCGTACAGGACCCGGAAAACCAATGCGCACCTTTAGGCTTTCTAAGGGCGTAAATTGTTGATCTCACTCCTTACTACCTATCACAGTTTTGAAGTCCATAAAAAGCCAAGATTGCACAAACCCCCCCCAAATGACCCCATTTTGCAAAGTAGACACTCCAATCTATTTGCTGAGAGGCATGGTGAGTATTTTGCAGCTCTAATTTTTTTTGGAAAATGAAGAAAAAACAGGAAAATGCATTTTTTTTCCTCTTTTTTCAATTTCCAAAACTTTGTGACAAAAAGTGAGATCTGCAAAACACTCAACATGCCTCTCTGCAAATAGCTCAGGGTGTCTACTTTCCGAAAAGGGGTCATTTGGGGGGGGGTTGTGCTGTCTTGGCATTTCATGGCCTCCAAAACTGTGATAGGTAGTCAGGAGTGAAATCAACAATTTACGCCCTTGGAAAGCCTGAAGGCGATGATTGGTTTTCGGGGTCCTGTACTCGGCTAGACTGCAAAAAAGTCTCACACATGGGGTATCCCTATACTCAGGAGAAGCAGCAGAATGTATTTTGGGGTGTCAGTTCACATATACCCATGGCATGTGTGAGCAATATATCATTTACTGACAACTTTGTGTAAAAAAAAAAAAAAAATATATATATATATATATATTTCCCGGAACTTGTGGCAAAATATAAAATATTCCATGGACTCACCATGCCTCTCAGCAAATAGCTTGGGGTGTCTACTTTCCAAAATGGGGTCATTTGGGGGGGTTTTGTGCTATCTTGGAATTTTAGGGCCTCCGAAACTGTGATAGGTAGTCAGGAGTGAAATCAACAATTTACGCCCTTGGAAAGCCTGAAAGTGGGGACTGGTTTTCGGGGACCTGTACTCGGCTAGACTGCAAAAAAGTCTCACACATGGGGTATCCCTGTACTCAGGAGAAGCAGAAGAATGTATTTTGGGGTGTCATTTCACATATACCCATGGCATGTGTGAGCAATATTTCATTTACTGACAACTTTGTGAAAAAAAAAAAAAATATATATATATATATATATTTCCCGGAACTTGTGGCAAAATATAAAATATTCCATGGACTCACCATGCCTCTCAGCAAATAGCTTGGGGTGTCTACTTTCCAAAATGGGGTCATTTGGGGGGGTTTTGTGCTATCTTGGAATTTTAGGGCCTCCGAAACTGTGATAGGTAGTCAGGAGTGAAATCAACAATTTACGCCCTTGGAAAGCCTGAAAGCGGGGACTGGTTTTCGGGGACCTGTACTCGGCTAGACTGCAAAAAAGTCTCACACATGGGGTATCCCTGTACTCAGGAGAAGCAGCAGAATGTATTTTGGGGTGTCATTTCACATATACCCATGGCATGTGTGAGCAATATTTCATTTACTGACAACTTTGTGAAAAAAAAAAAAAAAATATATATATATATGTATTTCCCGGAACTTGTGGCAGAATATAAAATATTCCATGGACTCACCATGCCTCTCAGCAAATAGCTTGGGGTGTCTACTTTCCAAAATGGGGTCATTTGGGGGGGGTTTGTGCTATCTTGGAATTTTAGGGCCTCCGAAACTGTGACAGGTAGTGCAGAGGTGACATGCACAATTTACGCCATTAGAAAACCTGGGAGTGTTGATTGGTTTTCGCGGTCCTGTACACAGCTAGGCTCCCAAAAAGTCTCACACATGGGGCATCCCCATACTCAGGAGAAGTGGCAGAATGTATTTTGGGGTGTAATTCCACATATACCCATGTCATGTGTGAGAATTTTATCTTTTAGTGACAACGTTGTGTAAAAAAAAAAAATAAAAAAAAAAAATAGTAATATTCCCAAAACTTGTGGTAAAATATAAAATATTCCATGGACTCACCATGCCTCTTAGCAAACAGCTTGGGGTGTCTACTTTCCAAAATGGGGTCATTTGGGGGGGTTTTGTGGTATCTTGACATTTCAGGGCCTCCTAAACCGTTAGAGGTAGTGAGAAAATGCAATGAAAAATGTACGCCCTTTGAAATTCTGATGGTGGGGATTTGTTTTTGTGGTCCCGTACACAGCTAGGCTCCCAAAAAGTCCCACATATGTGGTATCCCTGTACTCAGGAGAAGCAGCAGAATATATTTTGGGGTGTAATTACACATATACCCATGGCATGTGTGAGCAATATATCATTTCAATGACAACTTTGTGTAAAAAAAAAAAAAAAAAATTTTTAGTCATTTTTCAAACACCTGTGACAAAAAAATGAAATATTCAATGAGCTCAACATGCCTCTCAGAACATTCCTTAGGATGTCTACTTTCCAAAAAGTGGTAGTTTGGGGGGGTTTTGTACTGCCCTGCCATTTTAGCACTTCATGAAATGAGATAGGCAGTCAAAAATTAAAGCTGCGTAAATTTCTGTATTTACACCATAGTTTGTAGACGCTATAACTTTTGCGCAAACCAATAAAAATACGCTCATTGAATTTTTTTTTGTCAAAGACATGTAGCTAAATATATTTTGGCCAAAAAAAAATACATAAATTGAGTATATTGGATATTTTTTAAAAGACAAAGTTGAAAATGTCATTTTTTTGCAAAATTTTCGCTCTTTTTTTATTAATATCGCAAAAAATAAAAAGCGCAGAGGTGATCAAATACCACCAAAAGAAAGCTCTGTTTGTGGGAAAAAAAGGACGTAAATTTCGTTTGGGTACCACATTGCATGACCGCACAATTGTCAGTTAAAGTCACGCAGTGCCGAGTCGTAAAATACCCCCTGGTCGGAATGGGGGTAAAATCTTCCGGGGCTTAAGTGGTTAAGGGGGCTGAATAATTTTGTACGCCCAATTTTTCAGTTTTTTATTTGTTAACAAAGTTTGAAATATCTAATAAATTTTGTTCCACTTCATGATTGTGTCCCATTTGTTGTTGATTCTTCACAAAATATTATAGTTTTATATCTTTATGTTTGAAGCCTGAAATGTGGCAAAAGGTCAAAAAGTTCAAGGGGGCCGAATACTTTCGCAAGGCACTGTCTATATATTTATTTATTTATTTATTTATTTTTTTAAAGGGTTCCATTGGAAATGTTTTATACTCCAATGAAAACATATTTTCAACATTCAAGTGTTTTATTGAAAATGTTTTTTTTTCTCCACTGAAACGTTTAGACATATAACCTCCCACACACACTTGTCTATTGCCACAAAGAAATATATGCTCTGTTGTTTGGCTTACTGCTATATTTATTTATCGATACAATTTCCTCTTGCACAAAATAAAGTACTCTTGTGGTATCAAACACATAATTTGCAAACCATATATAAAATCCTGGGTTTGATTCACAGGGTTTTGTCAAATACTCTGTGAAGTCCAGAAATCTCAAGCTTAACCACTTCCCCTCTAAAACGTTTTTATTTTATTTATTTTTTTTTTCATTTTTTCACACACATTAAAGTCTGCATTTTTGGATATAAAATGACCCCCAGAAGAATTATATATTTTCTAAAAGCAGAGGTCCAGTAAAGTAAAAAAATCATAGTTGCAGTTTTGTATGTTGCAGGATATCTTTGCAGCTTAATATCAAGTCTATATTTTCAGGAAAATATACACTAAATGAATTTCAGTGCACACAAACACAATTTAACCCCACAGTTTTTCATATAAAATAGAAGATGAAATAGTGTAGGGTGAAAAGATATCAAATGTGTCAAGCCTCAAAAGTGTGTGCACTTGTGAAATGGCAAAAAATGACGGTACCCCAAATTATCAGTAGGTGATGTTTTAAATGCCTTTACAACTCTTTAGAGTAAACTTTAAATGATGGCCCTAGAGTGATTAACATTGGGGTGAGATATAGAGGGTGAGATACATTAGGCAGCTAGTGAACATGTTGTCCCTGGAGTTGATGTGTTAAAAGCAGAAACAATGGGCAACCCTAAGGATTTGAGTGACTGACAAGGGCCAAATTGCGATTGCGAGATGACTTGGTCAGAGCATCTCCAAAACTGCAGTTCTTGTGGGATTTTCCCAGCCTGCTGTGGCCATGACCTACCAAAAGTGGTCCAAGGAAGGAAAACTGGTGAACCAAAGACAGGGGGTAACGGGTGGCGAAGGCTCATGGATGCATATTAGGAGTGAAGGCTGGTCCGTGTAGTCCAATAGGCTGGTTTCAAAACACACAGAACATTGCAGTTTGTTGTGTATGTGGCTGCATATCTCCTGTCATATGCTGGCTGCTCCTCTTTCCCTATCACCGCGCTCACCTGTCAGTGAGTCCAAGCTCCCTCCTCCGGCATCGATCCTGGGTGAGTTGGTCCTCTTGCCAACGCCTTGAAAGCCACCTGTGCCTCCTCGCTCTCCCATGACTTGCAGCAGCATGACTTTCTCTGCGTGCAGCGTGCTTCTCACAGCTCTCCTGCACAGAGGTTAATATTAGTAACATTTTCTTTGCTTACATACTTAAATATTAACCTCCTAATAACTATTTGACCCATATGTATGTGGCAACAGGAAAAGTGGGCTTTAATGCCAATCCGCTGAGGTTGTTTGCTTAGAGCAAGCTTGCTATTCATTCTCAGCACGCTGACTGATCTGTCCCCGAAAGCTTCCGGTCACTGCTTTTGGTTGGGAGCTAGCGTAATGAGCTCCTGATCATGTGACCACTGTAAGAACCAGTCACAGCAGTCACCTGATAGAGAAGCCATGCGGCCTATGGTGTTAAAGCCCACATAGAGAGCTGTTGAGTGAAAGCATGAAGAAAATAATTAAATCTGTTAAAGCAGTAGAATACGTTGCAACCCTAGACTACAGTCTGCGTAGATGTTCTACCTTGTAGCTTTTCTGTATCAAATGCCTTAGCAAAATCTAGGTACACCACATCCACTGGTCTGCCCCTATCTAGCTCACAGCTCACCTCCTCGTAGAATGTTTAGAGATTGGTTTGACAAGAACGCCCATTTGTAAACCCGTGCTGGTTACTACTGATGATGCTGTTGTCCTTAGCAAACTCTACGATATAGTCCCTTATCATCCCCTCCAGAAGTTTACATACTACTGATGTCAGACTGACAGGCCTATAATTTCCCGGTATATGCCTCTGACCCTTTTTGAATATCGGAATCACGTTTGCTTTCCTCCACTCCCCTTGTACATCTCCTGTCCTAATACTGTCCGCAAAGATCAGGAACAGTGGTCTGGATATAACCTTACTGAGTTCCTTGAGTACTCTCGGATGTACGCCATCCGGGCCTGGTGATTTGTTTGTGTTAAGTTTATCCAGCCTTTCCCTGATTTCACCCTCTGTTAGCCATAGTGGCAAGTCCTGTGTATTACTACTAACCATACAGTCACGGTCAGTGTACCCCTCCGTTTCCTGTGTAAAGACTGACGAGAAAAAAGCATTCAGCACGGTTGCTTTTTCAGTGTCCTCTGTAACCATCCTCCCATCATCGCTAATTATGTAAGCAATATGCTCTGCCTTAGTTTTTTTGCTGTTGATATACTTAAAGAATTTCTTTGTTTTTTTTTTTTTTTCTATCCTCTGCTATTTGTCTCTCAAAGTCTATTTTAGCCATCTTGATTTCGTGTTTACACTTCCTATTTGCCTCCTTGTATTGGTCGAAAGCCAATACCTATTGCCTTCTGATTTATATTTCCTGAAGGCCAATTTTTTTCCCCTAATAAGTTTTTTAACGCTACGGTTTAGCCAGCCAGGTTTGGCTTTGTCTCTTCTAAATTTATTTCTCATAGGAATGCACTGCAAGATGCCTTTGCTTAATATATTCCTAAAGCATTCCCATTTTTCCTCTGTGGTCAGGGATCCCAGAGTTCGGTCCCAGTTTACCCTTTCCATCAACGAGTACAATTTTGGAAAGTCTGCCCTTCTGAAGTTAAGGGTTCTTATGTTCCCTACTTGCCTTGTTATATTGTTATTACGCTAAATTACTGACAAGTTTTTATTTAAGGGAAGTAAGGGAATTTTTTTCCCTTCCTGCCTCTGTGACACACATACATAAAAATTAGATGGGAATATTGTCCCCAGGACGTGAAGGCAAGGATAGCAAATCAAATCATTGTCAGAACTTCAGTGCCAACTTCTGTGTCTGTGTCACTTTACTAAAAGTGTAGTCTTGTTTTTATCTGTGTCCCTGTTGGAGAGATTTTCTGTCACTTCCTGTCCTGAAAAGGAGTTGGGGAAGCTTGCCTTTAGAGACAAAGAGGGCAATAAAAACCGACAGGTACGTAGATGACAGTAAAAACAGGGGCTCCAAACCTTGCTCGAAGTGGGATTTTACCTGTTTTAGTTATTTTTGCCTGTTGCTTTTTAAGCAGAATAGCTCAAGTTTCGAATACACACATAGCTAAATGAGCCTGAGGAGTGACTCATCCCCTCTCCTTCTGCTTTGTACAGGTCAGTATAGAGTTTTAGTTAGTCAAAGTCAGCGCCAAACTATTTTATTTTACTTGTAGTGTAAAACTAGAGTCATTTTTTCTGGAAAATAATCAGCCTAAATATTTCAGGTTTGAAATATACTCCAATGGAAGCTGAAGACCCCATGTGGCTTAATGTAGCAAAGCAAGACTTTAAAGTAATTTTAGGAACAATAACATTTTCTTCATGAGAAAGGTTTATGACATGGAGACTAAGAACACGTTTGAATTTTTTCAACTCCAAATCAATCTTCTGCTGCTCTGTCTCTTCCATACATTGTTATAGACAACAGCAGGCTGGCTGGCATTTTTTTTTTTAAAAGATTATCTCTTAAACTGCAGTGTAAGCTGGGGCTCACTTTACAATCAGCAGGGGCATTCATAAGCTTCCATAAGTCTCAAATAATTGTCTTTTCATTAAGTTTTAAGAATAAGAATGTAAGAAAACAATGGACAAAATCAAAACTGTAGGCTTCCAAAAACAGCAATGAAAGGATTCATAATATACTGTACATATACACTACATACATTACTGCATGTATAATATGGAAAATATCACAATCAATTAGGATATAGTAAATCTCAAAAGGAAAGATACATCACAGTTATCAGGTTTCATAGGATCTGGTATCATGTTAATTATACATGTATACACAGGTAAAAGAAAACGGTTTATAAATATAAGGAGAGGGAAAAGAAACAGTGATCAGTTCAAGTGTTAAGTAAATATGAATGCCTGCAGTCTAATGGACAGCAGTGAAGGGTTAGAACTTGCAAGGCCACCAACCACAGTTACCATAGCTTGTTGGTTTGATTTAGTTTTCCCCACGCTTGTGAACATAAGAACAATGCAATTGAATCAAATCTATTGTTTCTAATGTAGTAGGGGGTGTAGGGGATTTCCAGTGCCTAGTGATGGTAAGCCATGCTGCTAGAAGTATATGTATAATTGTGTGTTGTGTTATAGGTGGTAAGAATTCAGTATCCAGATTTAAAAATTCCAGTCCTGGTGAGGGGGAGATAGTGACCTGGGAGATGTTGAAAATGAGAATAAATATAGCCAGCCAATTGGGTTTAAGTTTAGTGCAACCCCAGAATATGTGGAGAATGTAAACTTTTTGGCCACAATTTCTCCAACAACAGCTGGATATGTGTCCACTAAACTGTGAAATTGTATTCAGTGTTAAGTATAAGTACCATCTTAATATGATTTTCTGAGAAAGCTCCCATAAGGTGGAGCAGGGTGTTACTTTGTTTTTTTTTTGTTTTTTTAAATATTTTTTATTGGATTTTCAGAAAGTAAAGGGAGTGTACAAACATCGCAATGAAAATATGCCATATACATGTAAATAACAGCAGATAACTCTGGACGTGAAACTCACATCCACAAACTTACATACTTCTACTTGAATAATTGCCAATACACTGCATTGCAACAACATTCTATTGAGCAAATGAATTCGCTACAATATGCACTTACATATTTTAAAACCGCCTAGGCCCCCCAGCATGGTTGGTTCCCATGCGGCCCCCAATTGGGAACATTACGCGCCACGTAGGGCCGACCAAGCCCAGGCCCTGTATAAAGGCGGGTAACAACACAGAAAGGGGACAGAAAGGGTAAGAAAGGACACTTTAAGAGAGCAAGTGAGGTAGTAGAGCATAAAATAATTCACTTAAGAAGCTCTATAAGCTTCCCACAACTTCCATCTAGCTTTGAAGCTTTGAAACATCAAAGTGGAACTTGACAGAATACTTTCATATTCATGAGATTCATCTACAATTTGAATGACCTCACGAAGGGAAGGTGATACATTGCTCTTCCAGTTGCGAGCGATGACCAATCTTGCTGCATATAAAATGTGCTGTACAACTACTCTGCACATCGGTGGGTGCCAATCCAGCCCAATACCCAATAGTGCTAGCTCAGGGTTCAATTTATTCAGGATACCTGTGACCTCTGCTATCAGTCTGTGTACCGAGGACCAATAACTCCTCAGTGACATGCATGTCCAAAGCATATGGAAGAGCGTCCCCACTTGTCCACAATCTCGCCAGCACAAATTAGAGTAAGATCGATGGAACTTTGCTACAATGTACGGGGTCCTGTACCATCTCAAATGTTTTTTCATCGCTCCTTCTCTAAAGTTAACACACTTAGTCAATGAGTAATTCAATCTAAAAGCTTTTAGCCACTGTGCATCAGTGAATGTCCTGTTCAAGTCTCTTTCCCATTTCAGTTGGTGATATGACTTGGTAAACTGCATACGGTCCTGCATGGCATTGTAGAATACACCAATTCCATGTTTGGATGAGGGAGCAGTGAAACAGTACTCGAAAACTTGTCTTGGGAAAGGAATATATGTGTTGGGTAAAGTTTGAGCGATGTGTAAGATACGTTTGTAAGTCAAGTACTCTGTCTTAAAGTCCGGGAATTTGGCACAAAGATCCGAGAACAGGATGTAATCGGATTGGGAGTGTAAGTCTGAGATTAAAGATAAACCATATTCAGCCCAGTGAGTCACATACAAGTCTGGTGATAGTGCCTGAAGTATGGATAGTGGGATAGGCATACGGTGGGGGTCAGTGGAGTTGGAAGCTTTCTCCCAAAAATATTTCCAAGCCAGTAATGTAGCGGAAATGGTAGGGTGGGGGTCCAATGGCCGTTTACTAGTCAGATTCACGGCCAACACTAAGTCAGCCAATTTCACTTGCGGAACACTGAACTGTCCCAGGGGGCACCACAATGGCAGGTTGACATCGGAGAACCAGGATTTAGACTGTGCTAGAATGGCCGCCATGTGATAGTCTCTCACGTCTGGGACTCCCAATCCTCCCACCCGAACATGTTTGGTCAATGTCTTATGGGACGTCCTGGGTCTTTTGTCCATCCACAAGTATTTACTAACCGAGGATTGCAATGCCCTATAGAAGGCAGTCAGAGCTATGATAGGGAGGGCCCTGAACACATATAGGAGTCTTGGTAAGATCAGCATTTTGAATGCCTCGTTCCTCCCTGACCAAGAAAGGAAAAATTTCCTCAATCTCAGAAGATCCTGCGTCGTGGCGTGGAACAAGGGGGAAAAATTGGTCCTGTAAAGAGTATCCGGAGATCTAGTCAGTTTAATACCCAAATAGTATAATGATGCCATTTGCCACTGATAATGTACTACCCGTTGGATTCGTGTCTGCATACTGTGTCCCACATGTATTACCAAGGAGATTGGACTTAAGCTCATTGACTTTGTAGTAAGAGACTGATTGGAACTCTCCCAGAATGCTCTGAACATGCAATAGAGACTTCTCGGGGTTCGTGCAGGCCAATATGACGTCATCTACGAATAGTGAGATAACATGAGGGGGGGAGTCTGCCGGTTTAACACCCGTGACACCCGGGTGGGATCTTATTTTTTCAGCCAAGGGTTCCATGAGCATGGCAAAAATCAGGGGCGACAATGGACACCCCTGACGAGTGCCGTCCGTAATATGAAAACTTTCCGAAAATTAACCCTCTGTGAAGACCCTAGCAGACGGGACCGTGTATAAGGCCATGATGGCCTGGATAATCTCCCCCTCAAAGCCGAACTTCTCCAATACCTGCCGCAGGTATCCCCAATGTATCCGGTCAAACGCCTTTTTGGCGTCTAACGACAGGAGCACAGTGGGGATCCCGCGGGCATCCACATGATGAATAAGGCCCACCAGTCATCTAGTGGCATCCGTGGCCTGCCGTCTGGCCACAAATCCCACCTGATCTGACTTGATGAGATCTGGGAGACACTGGGAGATACAGTTGGCAATGACCCTAGCGTACACCTTCAAATCCACATTTAGTAACGAGATGGGTCGGAAATTTTGCGGTTTATTAGGCTCCTTACCGAGTTTTGTCAGTGTGACCACCGTGGCCTCTAACATCTCGGCTGGAAAAGTAGCCGTAGTCAGGGCCTGATGAAACACCTTGCCAAGATAAGGGGCCAAGATTTCCAAGAATGAGCCATAGTACTCGGAGGAGAAGCCGTCCGGCCCGGAGACTTCCCCTTCGGTAAAGATCTAATAACTTTCATAATTTCCTGATTGGTGATAGGGGCATTCAATTGTGCCAATTGAGAGGGGTTTAGGCTCAGGAGGGAGATAGAAGACAAAAAGGTTTGGATGTCCGATGGGGTTGGTTGCGGCATCGAACCGTCTAAGTGTAGGTTATATAGCGAACCATAATACTGACTAAAGGCATCCGCTATGTCCTTCGGGTTGGTGAGCCTCTCCCCTGTGGCATGATGTAGTAAGTACTGAATTTTTTGTTTTCATATCTTGTCTTTCAATTGGGCCGCTAACCTCCGACCCGCTTTATTGCCATGAGAATAATGGGAGGCCTTGAGCCTACGAAAAGCTCTGGAGTGCTGACCAACTAGAAGGACCCTCAGCTCTGCCTGGAGTTTGGAAAGCTGTTCCGCACCGGCTGCAGTGGGATTACTTTTATTAAGTTGCTCTATATGTTTAATGGAATTAAGGATAGTATCCAATTGTTGTCTTCTACTCCTCCGTTCCCTTGCCCCCTCTGACAGCAATAAACCTCGCATAAATGCCTTATGGGCATTCCACGGTGCAAAAGGACACTTTACGGAGCCATCATTAATTGCAAAAAATTCAGTGAGTTTAGAGCACATATTCCTCCGGATCTCTGGTTTGTCAAGCAAACTGGCATCAAATCGCCATCTGTTGGCCCTTGTGGTAAAGGACACATCCCTGATTTGAATAACAGGGGCGTGGTCCGGCCACGTTATGGAACCCACAGACGCGCGAGAGATCCGCTGCAGCAAAAATTTGTTAGTGAGAAAGAGATCTATCCGCGAGTAAGAGTGATGGGTTTTAGAATAGAAGGAGTAGTCTCTCTCTCTCACGAATTGTGGCAACGCCATACATCATAAAGTTCCGTTGCAGATAGGAAATTTGCCAGGTCCGCACGATGGAAGCGCCTTGGGTAGTTCATTGATACATCCAGTTGGAAATTGGGGACAGCATTAAAGTCACCACAAAGAAGAATATGGCCCTGGATACGAGGTTGAATTTGTTTCCAAAGCCGTTTCAGGAAAGAGATTTGACCCGTATTGGGAGCATATACCGCCACTATGGTGTAGGTGGCTTTGTTGATAGTACATGATTGTACGAAGAAGCGGCCTTCTGGGTCTGCAAATTGAGACAGCAAGCTAAAGTCCAAGGATTCCCTGACCATTATTGCCACTCCACACTTCTTCTTAGGGCCGTTAGCATAGTACACTTGGGGATAATCTTTAGATGAGATTTGTGGGTGATTGCCAGCCATAAAATGGGTCTCCTGTATAACTGCCAGTTCACATTTCAAGGTCTTAAGTTCTCTCCAGAGCATATGTCTTTTATGAGGACTTTTCAGGCCATTGACATTGAACGAAAGTACTTGAAATGACATGGTGAGGGATGGGGTGAAGCAGAATCCGCACAAATAACTGAGAGGCACTTACTGGTATCGCGTAGATGTGAAAGTCCTGATTCCGAACACACTGGATGAGCTGGTTGGTGAGGAGTAGCCGATGAGGGCAACCACCCGTGAAGTCCAGTGGCGTATCCGAATCACCGAGAAAAAAAAAGAGCAGGTTTGAGTACAGAGTCTAACAAGAAAGTAACAAAAGGGAGTCAGGGAAAGAGTGCCCTCCGCAGGTGGCACGTAAAGGGTAAAAAAAGGCGACTCCGCAGGGGGGTCTGTACTGTATGGAACCGTTTGGGGAGGGGGTATAGAGAAACAATCGTTAGCCGAGCATGTCTTCTGGAGCATGGTTGCTGGGAAGTGAGAATGGAAAGGGTCACCACAATTAGTAAGAGGAATGATAAGTAGCCCGATTTCATTCCACTTGGGAGGGGTTTGACTCTCCGTCCGGATCCAGTATCCCCCATTTTTTCAGCAAAGCTAGGCCATCTTCCAGCGAGGAAATCCTGTAATCCCTGTCACCTCTGGTTACCACTAAAGTTGTTGGGTAATTCCATCGGTACGGAATATGGTGGTTCCTGAGGGGTTTGGTAACTGTAAAAAGATTACGTCTTCTGTTCATTGTATGCGCAGATAAATCGGCATAGAAGGAAAGGTTGTTTAGAGCAGGGGGAAGATCAGTGCCTTTCCTCACCAGGGACATGGATTTCTCCTTTACCGTGTAGAAGTGAACACGAGCTATAGTGTCTCTGGGCAGGGAGGCAGCAATATGTTTCGGCTTAGGCAGCCTATGAATGCGATCAATTGCCATGTCGCACAGGGGAACATCTGGAAGCGCCTCCTGCATGATGTTGGTGAGAAATTCAGCCAGCTCATGAGGTTTCACTGTTTCAGGAATCCCTCTAATTTTGATATTGTTGCGTCTAGACCTATCCTCAAGGTCCGCAACTTTCCCTTTAAGCCAGGTGATGTCGTCCTCATGTTCATTATGGGCATCCACCATGCTATTAAAGGTGTCAGCAAACTCCCCCATTTTGGTCTCCACATGATCTACCCTGTCACTGACTGCTGCGACCACTGTATTGCAGCGGGACATAAGTTGAAGCATGTCAGCATGAATTGAACTCCTTAAAGACATCATCATTTCTTTTAGTAAAGAGTCCATGACAGGTTTGCCTGTTGTGGGGAACGAGGATATGGTGTCATGAAACACCAGAGTGTCATCTATGCTTTCTCCCTGAGCTCCCTCATTTTCTGGAAGTTGCAGTCTGATTTTTGATTTGGCCGGGCTGGCACATGCAGATCTAAGGGTGGATACTGCCTGCATCCCCTCACAAGTGGCCGAGGATTCCGTAGGCGACAGCTGTGGTCCCTTAGACTGTGCTGTTGTAGGGGATGTGTGAGGAGGAGGCTGCGAGGCGCCGCTAGAAGAAGCGCCAGCGCCATCTTGGCCTTGCATCCCGCCCGCAGGAAAGAAGTTGAGGAGCTTACCAGGCTTGATTTTCACCTTACCCTTCCCCGGGACCTGCGGCGACTTCCATGCATCCTGAGGTGTAGTTTGTGCCGAGCTGCGGTGACCCTCCGCGGTTATAATGGCTCCGTTCGGACTGCTTGGCGAGGAGCTGTGCTGTTAAGCGTCCATCTCTCTCACCGGCCGGCTCCGCCCCCAGCAGGGTGTTACTTTGTAAGTTGCTCGACATGTTCTTATCCCTTGAGTATCATTATATGTGTGTCCTAGATCAGAAGAGACGATAAACAATGGACCGTGTGAATATAGAGGAAACAATCACTATATGTTAGCTGATAGTCATCCTGGAGCTGTGGAAAAGATTCAGGAGTGTCATTGTCAAGCAAATAATTTATATTGTAAATATTTTAACCACTTTACCGCTGCTCACTGAGCTGCTACTGCGGCAAAGTGGCTCGATAACGTCTGGCGACGTAGACCTACGTCGCCAGACATCCCCCTCTCTCGGTGGTGCGTGCGCCGCCGGAGGCTCACTCCCGCTGTATTCAGTCACAGTGGGAGTCGGGCCAGGGGAGGAGCGGCGGTGATCAACGCCGCTCTTCCCCGATCGTCGGGAAATCGAGTGTGGAGATCCGCCTGCTTGTGTAAACACAAGCGGGCGGATCTCCTAAGTGACAGGCAGGGTCAGATTGCAGGGTTCAGCATAGCTGAACCTGCGATCTGTCCCTGTGTCACTCAGTCACCTCCCCCCACACACGACCGTAAGCACCAGGCATACATTAACCTCTTGATCACCAATAAAAATGAACCCCTTCCCTGCCAGTGTCATTTTTACAGTAACAGTGCATATGTATAGCACTGATTACTGTAGTAATGTCACTGGTACCCCCAAAAGTGTCAGAAATGTCAGTCAAGGGTCCGATCTGTCCGCCGCAATGTCGCAGTTCCGCAAAAAAAAAAATCGCAGATAGCCACCATTACTCGTTAAAAAAAAAAACACCAAAAATGACAGAAATCTTTCCCTTAGTTAGTAAACGCAATAACTTTTGCGCAAACTAATCAATATACGCTTATTGCAATTTTTTTTACCAAAAATATGTAGCAGAAAACAAATTGGCCTAAAATGATAAAACATTTTGATTTTTACATTTTTTTGGGGGGAATTTCATATAAAAAAATGTGAAAAATATTGTTATTTTTTCAAAATTGTTGCTCTTTTTTTGTTTGTAGCACAAAAAGTAAAAATTGCACAGGTATTTAAATACCACCAAAAGAAAGCTCTGTTTGTGGGAAAATAAGGACGTAAATTTCGTTTAGGTACGGCATTGCATGACCGCGCAATTGTCAGTTAAAATTGCACAGTGCCGAATCGCAAAAAGTGGCCCAGACGTAAGACAGCAAAATGGTAAAGTGGTTAAGATGATCAGGTGGTGAAGTACGAGTCCTCTATGAGATTATGAAGGGCTGATATCAGTATTTTGAGACATGAGTTGGTGGGTATGTGTGAGCCTATGTGACAAGTTTTTGCCACGCCTTTATTAAAGCTGTCATAGGTGGAGAGATATAGGAGGGGACAGGGGCCCCCAAGTAGCCATGGCAGTAAACATTGTCTAGAAGTGTAGGAAGATTCTACAGTACCCCATAATGTGCCGGGAGAGGGTAGAAACCATTCTTTAAGTTGTGTAAGGACAGTGGCTGAGTAGTAGTCATGGAAATCAAAATAGCCAGTTCCCCCCACTGAGCGAGGCTCAATTAGTTTGTTATGTGCACATCTCAGTCTTTTCGCTTGCCACTTACATCCAGCCAAAATAAATTGTAAGGATCCAAAATAGCTAATTGGGATTGGGATTGGAAGCATCTTAAAGAGGTATAGAAGTTGAGGAAGATGCATCATTTTAAATGCAGCAAGTTTTCTGCCCAGGGGAATTCATGTTTGCTTAGATCCTGTTGTAATTTGGTACAAAATGATATATAATTGGTTTGATATATTAGTTTTTGCCCAAGCATATGGGAATTTTTGCTGGAGTAAGTTTTTAGTGGTACCATCTAGCCCCATCTCTAAAATAAAGGATTGTGTGTCATTAACCTTGTAGTATGAGTCTTTGCTGAATACATTTAAGGTTTGTTGTACCTTAGCCAGAGAAATTGTCGGATCAGTTAGCATGAGGATCATATCATCAGCAAATAAGCTGATCTTGTGCTCTTGAGATGTGATGTAAACCCAGAGATTTTCTTGTTTGCTGTGATGTGTTTTGCTAAGGGCTCCATTAAAAGATTAAAAATTAATAGGGAGAGGGGGCAGCCCTCTCTTGTGCCATCAGTAATTTGAAAGGGTGCTGACAGGATATCTGACGTATACAACTGGGCTGATGGGGTAGTGTATACAGCCATTATTGCATTAGGAATTTGTCCTTGAAAACCAAACTTTTTGAGTACCATATGGAGGTATTTCCTATGAACTCTCTTGAACACCTTCTCTGCGTCCAGAGAAAGGAGCAGAGAGGGGGTAACTGTAGTCTCAGCATGATGAATGATTTTGATCAGCCTTCTTGTGGCATCTGAGGTTTGATGGCCCTTTGTAAAGCCTGAATAATCCATATGGATCAAAGTTGGTAAGATATCCACTAATCTATTTGGCTATTAGTTTAGTGTATATCTTAAGATCGATATTAAGAAGCGAGATCAGGCGAAAATTTTGAGGAGATCTTTCACTGGCTTTGGTAACGTAACCACGAGTGCACTAAACATTCCAGTAAGAGGAGGCAGCAATTTTGAATATTTAACATAGACGCGGGGCTAAAATATGTTGGAATTGTTTATAGTGTTTACCTGTTAACCTGTATGGGCCAGGTGATTTACAGTTGGTTAGGCCGTTGATTACCCTTTTAATTTCATCTACAGTAAATGGAAAATTTAGATTTGATAGTTGTGAAGTTAGTTTGGGAAGTGCTATGTGATCGGGGAACGATTCAATCCCCTCTTGGGAAGGTTGGTGCATAGTACTCTCATTCGGAACATTGTAAAGATTGCTATAATAGAGACTGATTGCATCACAATAGATTGGGGGTTTAAAAGCTTTTCTTTGGTAGTTGGATGATATACAGTAGGTATGCTATTTGAAATTTTATACATTGACCTTTGATATGAAGGGCCATAGCTTTCCCTTCCTTTTTACTAGTAATTTATGTGGTAGCTATTCATTTATGTTGAGTTTTCAAAGGATTGCATATGCAGAGATTTAAGTTATTGGCGTGATGTAAATAATTTGGAGGTTAAAATTGGGGAAAGATTCAACTTATTTTGTTCATCTGCAGTTTTGATAGCAGCTGAGATGGCATCTAGATGATGCGTCCTCTTTGCCCCGTATTAATCCTGGAAATAGAATAAGAAAGTCAATATTTGAAAAATACGAAAAGGGTCACAATGCCTTAAACTGAGTTGAAAAATAAGAGAAAAAGTAAACAGAGCAGCCAAATAGTCGGTTAAGCCTCTAGGTAGAACTAGGGGTAAATTCCACTGAAGAGATGCATTTGAGCTGAATACCGGACAGCAGAAAAGAACAAAGCTAAGTGGTGTGAGTGCGGGACCCGTCATTTGTACTGTATCTGGATCCATATTTCTTAGAATGATGTTGGTTGCTCTGCAGCAACTTGCCCTAATTGAAGGAGATGGTGTGTCCCATGATGTGTCTGTTATAATGCCCCAGGAGTGCAAGAGCTTCATGCATATGTCCAGGCTTGCAATACACCATTGTGAGTAATTAGTAATGTAGTGGGATAGTGCCATCTGTAGGTAATTTTATGGTTGATTTGTGACTGTTTTCAGTTGTCTTCTCAACTGTAGTGTATACTGTAATAATTCTGCACACATTTGTACATCCTTATAGAGTGCTGGAAGCGTATTGAGCTTTGGAGAGTAGTTGTTCCTTCACTGGGAAAAAATGAATTTGCTTAAGGATATCTCTAGGAACGGAATCCACCAGAAGTCTGGGCTAAGGAATCCTGTGGATGCAATAGATGGTAGATGGTCAGCTTCACTGGTCACAGATCCAGTAGTAGAGAGGATATCAGTTCACGGGCATAGTCATGTAGATCCTGAAGGGGGTACAGATTCTGGCACTCCCTGCAGTTTAACATTATTATGCCTTGAGCGGTCCTCCAGATTTGCTAGTTTTGCCTTTATCCAAAAGTTGTAATCTTTTCCTTCCTCATAGACATCAACCAAGTCCTTAACTTTGTTAGTACATTCTCCCATTTTGCCCTCCCTCAACCATAGTTTGTATGTTAGCAGAAAACTTGTGGATGAGGGAGGAAAAATCAGCCATAAGGAAAGACTGAAGTGATAAAAACATATCCTTCATGGTTGTATCTAGGACAGGTTGTGGGGAAAGCAGCTATGGAGGATTGTAAAGCATTGTCAATGTGAACTCACCACTGAGGAGGACTGGTGTTAGGAGTCCATCCTCATCCTAGCTTTAGCAGGGCTCCCAGAGACAGGGCTGTTGACTGCCAAGTGTTGTGGGGAGAAAGGTGCTGTCCCTGTGCCAGAGTCTCCCAAGTCAGCAACAGGCAGATCAGTGTAGGAAGAAGGAAAGCACACGGAATGCCCGTCAGCACCATCTTGGCCCTCTCAGTGGTACCAGGTGAAGAAAGAAGGTTATTAGCTTTTGTGGCCGTCGGTCTTCTTTTCTTTTGCTGGACATATGCAAACCCTACAACTACAGTTGTCATCAGACCAGTCACAATTGCTGGTATTAGGGATTTTTGTGAGTTTCAGCAGCTCCAGAATCTCTAGCACATGGCATTGCACTTCCTTTGTGCATAAAAACACCTAGTGGTTGGATGGGTGATTTACATCTGTAGAGATTTTGTCTACATGCCTGAAGTGAAATGCATAGGAAGAAGGGAGTCACACAGACATTTTTTTTCTAATTTCTATGAGTCTTATTGTACTGTATGTTAGAGACCAATGCTCCCTCAAAAGCAAATAGTGTATTCCCTGGTCGTTTATTTCTGTAAAAACTCAGTATAGTTTTGATAAGGAAAAAGTTAAAAAATTCTGACATTCTTCTTTAACCACTTGCCACCACATCACATACTTCTACATCATTGGCTTCAAGTAGTTGTACTGAGGTGATGCCTGCAGCTTCAAAGCTCGCTCAGGCTCTCCTGTCCCACCTGAGCCACCAGCCAGCATTTCCCCTGGCTGGCTAGAGACTTGAAGAGAGCAAGAACCAGCTTTGATCGGGTCTCAGGATATAGACCCCCGAAAGCAACATCACAGCGTCACTTCAGGTTATCTCCGCCAGTTTAAAAAAATCCAAACTATTCAAAAACGCTGATCTTGACATTTTGAATACTTTCAAGTGGAGAGAAGGGGTTTGGAGTCTTTTGGACCCCAGATCCCTCCATAAAGAGTATCTGTCACTGCCTATTACTGTAACAAGGGATGCTTACATTCCTCGTGACAGCAATAAAAGTGATCAGAATAATTTTTTTAAAGGGACAGTGTTAAAATATATATATATATATATATATATATATATATATATATATATAAATATATACAGTGCCTTGCAAAAGTATTCGCCCCCCTTGAACTTTGCGACCTTTTGCCACATTTCAGGCTTCAAACATAACGATACAAAACTGTAATTTTTTGCGAAGAATAAACAACAAGTGGGACACAATCATTAAGTGGAACAACATTTATTGGATATTTCAAACTTTGTTAACAAATAAAAAACTAAAAAATTGGGCGTGCAAAATTATTCAGCCCCTTTACTTTCAGTGCAGCAAACTCTCTCCAGAAGTTCAGTGAGGATCTCTGAATGATCCAGTGTTGACCTAAATGACTAATGATGATAAATAGAATCTACCTCTGTGTAATAAAGTCTCCGTATAAATGCACCTGCACTGTGATAGTCTCAGAGGTACGTTTAAAGCGCAGAGAGCATCATGAAGAACAAGGAACACACCAGGCAGGTCCGAGATACTGTTGTGGAGAAGTTTAAAGCCGGATTTGGATACAAAAAGATTTCCCAAGCTTTAAACATCCCAAGGAGCACTGTGCAAGCAATAATATTGAAATGGAAGGAGTATCAGACCACTGCAAATCTACGAAGACCTGGCCGTCCCTCTAAACTTTTAGCTCATACAAGGAGAAGACTGATCAGAGATGCAGCCAAGAGGCCCATGATCACTCTGGATGAACTGCAGAGATCTACAGCTGAGGTGGGAGACTCTGTCCATAGGACAACATTCAGTCGTATACTGCACAAATCTGGCCTTTATGGAAGAGTGGCAAGAAGAAAGCCATTTCTTAAAGATATTCATAAAAAGTGTCGTTTAAAGTTTGCCACGAGCCACCTGGGAGACACACCAAACATGTGGAAGAAGGTGCTCTGGTCAGATGAAACCAAAATCGAACTTTTTGGCAACAATGCAAAACGTTATGTTTGGCGTAAAAGCAACACAGCTCATCACCCTGAACGCACCATCCCCACTGTCAAACATGGTGGTGGCAGCATCATGGTTTGGGCCTGCTTTTCTTCAGCAGGGACAGGGAAGATGGTTAAATTGATGGGAAGATGGATGGAGCCAAATACAGGACCATTCTGGAAGAAAACCTGATGGAGTCTGCAAAAGACCCGAG
The DNA here is from genome assembly GCF_965119305.1 of Pelophylax lessonae. Lineage (NCBI taxonomy): Eukaryota > Metazoa > Chordata > Amphibia > Anura > Ranidae > Pelophylax > Pelophylax lessonae. Next base: position 196,228,183 of record NC_138769.1, read on the forward strand.
ACTGGGACGGAGATTTGTCTTCCAACAAGACAATGATCCAAAACATAAAGCAAAATCTACAATGGAATGGTTCACAAATAAACATATCCAGGTGTTAGAATGGCCAAGTCAAAGTCCAGATCTGAATTCAATCGAGCATCTGTGGAAAGAACTGAAAACTGCTGCTCAAAAATGCCCTTCATCCAACCTCACTGAGCTTGAGCTGTTTTGCAAGGAGGAATGGGCAAAAATTTCAGTCTCTCGATGTGCAAAACTGATAGAGACATACCCCAAGCGACTTACAGCTGTAATCGCAGCAAAAGGTGGCACTACAAAGTATTAACTTAAGGGGGCTAAATAATATTGCACGCCCATTTTTTCAGTTTTTTATTTGTTAAAAAGGTTTGAAATATCCAATAAATTTTGTTCCACTTCATGATTGTGTCCCACTTGTTGTTGATTCTTCACAAAAAATTACAGTTTTATATCTTTATGTTTGAAGCCTGAAATGTAGCAAAAGGTCGCCAAGTTCAAGGGGGCCGAATACTTTCGCAAGGCACTGTATATATACTGTATGTATATATATATATAAAAGAGAAAATATCCTTCTGTGCTCGCTGGCCAAAACAAAGGCATACGTAAGTCGTGCCCACAAATGTAAACAGTGTTCAAACCACACATGTGAGGTATTACCACAATCGTTAGAGTGAGAGCCATAATTCTAATGCAAGTACCATCGTGTGTCGCCTATCCACGAGTGTGTGCAGTTTTAAATCTTGACATGTTAGGTATCTATTTACTCGATGTAATAAAAAATTATTTCACGTTATACAAAAAAATTGGGCTAACTTTACTGTTTTGTTTTTTTAATTCATTGAAGTGTTCTTTTTACAAATACATTGGGTTTCAAAGACTGCTGCGCAAATATAGTGTGAAATAAAATATTGCAACAACAGCCATTTTATTCTCTAGGGTCTCTGTAAAAAATATAGATATAATGTTTGGGGGTTCTAAGTAATTTTATAGGAAAAAAAAAATAGATTTTAACTTGTAAGCAACAAATTTCAGAAATAGGCCTGGTCTTCAAGTGGTTAAAAATATATGAAATTACAATTATAAAATAACAATAATTACAAAAATAATAATAATAATCATTATTAATAATATTATCATCACTACAAAGGTTCACTTTCCATTTTTTAGCTCACACAGTACTACACAGTATAGTGTGTGTAGTATGGATACTGATGATCTCCAAATCCTCAAAGTGCAGGCTTTCATGCTTTCTTTTGTGTTTCACTGCAGTACTGTCAACCATCCTTCAGTAAAAGCAGAGCAGCACAGATATCTATAGTATCTGTCAGTTTGTCAGCAGTTAGGTAGATACTAATTTTCCTATTATTAACTTTCTCAGAACTAGATAGCTAAAAGGCTGTCACTGAAATTACATGTATAGATGTTAACAACTTCATTCCAGTTTATAAAAAGGGTATTATTTAGACTGTTCTTTTTGAATGCACCAATGGCTCACATCACATTTTCTGTTATTAGTCCTTATCCAACAGCTTAGGAATCATTGTAACTATGCAACAATGTTTTTGTAGCGATTTAATTCCTGGATATAGAATTATATGTCTTATAACAATAATTCTACAAACTGAAAATATGTCTATAGAAGTGGACAATATATGGTGATCTGCTAAATTGTATCATCTTAGAATTTTGGTAGCAACTCTTTAAAATGAATATGTTATCTGTAGTTGAAGGATATAATTAAAGATTCCTCTGAATGCCAACACTACTGATATAACATTGCCCTTCAATCCCCGCCTCTCCATTCCCAAAAGAAAAAAGTTTTATTATAGGTGGGACCTGAGGAAGGAGGCTCCGCCTCCGAAACGCGTTGTCCGTAGTAACAGCAGAGGCAGTGCACCCGTGTCTTGAATCTCCCACCTCGCAGCTCCGTACAACTTGTGGCTCCGGCTTTGGCTGAGGCTCTCCTGAGGCGCCGTAGATCACGTCGGTATAGTGTGCAGGCGCGCTAGAACCGGCATCCGGTGACCAGGCAACACAGGAAGTGAAGGATAGCGGGGAAATAGCGGCGGCAGCCGCGAATGAGGAGACCGCAGAGTCACCATCTGGAGGGACGGGAGGAGCGAGTAGCTCCAGTTGGAATGCTGTAAAGCGATTGTCTTAAAGGAAAAGTGTGAGTGCAATTCCAATGTACTGTGTTATTGTCCTTTATTAAAGCGTTATTGCCCGAGGTTGCGTGCGCTTTTCTTTACAGATTTGAATTGTTTTGATCTGCCCCCCCCCCCCCCCAGTGGAGTGAGAGAGGAACAGCAGCAACCAGGACATTTCAGCTATAAAACATACAAACAAAGGAGGTGAACACATGGACAGCGCCATGGGCTGGTGAAGTACTCCTCTTTGTACTTGTTGTATATCAGCATGTGCAGGATCTGTCCTTTTTGATTATTATAGGTTTGACGCCTGTTTGGATGATGCTTATGGAGGGTTAAGGATTCTCTCAATACCCCCACTTGATAGTTCTGGAACCAAGTGTCTGGCTGTTGAGGCACCCAGCACTGCTACATGTGGAAAGTTGAAAGGGTCATAACTCCTTATACCTTGAGGCTCCATTCACACTTGAGCGTATTGTTTTCAGGCGTTTTTTTTTTTTGGGGTGTTTTTTGAGTGTTTTTTCATTTTTCAGCCTTTTTTCGGACGTTTATTGCAGGTGTTTGGAGGCAGGCATTGAAATCTAAGAAAAACGCTTGTAATCTGCCAAAAAGTAAGCTCATGTACATTTTTGAGCTCCAGGCGTTTTGCTTCAGGCGACAAAACACTCATATGTGAACAGGGGCCATTGAAATGGATGGAAACATGCTTGTTGTGCGTTTTGAGACTTCAGAGATTAGCGTTTTACAAGCTGAAAAATGCTCAGGTGTGAACAGGGCCTAAAGGTTCTATGTACCATGTGTATCTTTTTGCTAAGGGCTGTAAAACGCAGTGGTGAAAAAACATGAGTGTTTCCAGGAAGGAAAGAGGGGGGAGGGGATCCATGGCAGAACCCAGTTATCCAAAGTAACATGGATTCAGCCATAGAAATAAATAGGCCAAACAGCAAGGGCTGTGTGTGGTTGGGTCTTGGATAAGGACTTGGAAACAGTTGAGTTTTTTAGTAGGTGGATGCAATTCAGGGAGGTGGAAGCAGAATTTAAAGGGCAACTTCAATAAAGTTATTGTCCTTAACCCCTTGCCGACTGCCGTACGACTATTTACTGCGGCAGTCAGCCTCTCCTGGGCAAAGTGACGTAGTACTACGTCGTTCACCCCTGAGCCTGTAGGGGGCGAGCGCGTACCGCCAGCAGCGCGCTCCCACCCCCGCTCATTCCCTGCCTAGCCAGCGCGTGAGAGCGGCGGCTCCGATGTCCGCCGGCCACTCGCGATCTCCCGCAGGAGAGGGAGAAAGACAGACAGCTGTGTTTACATACATTCTCCCTGAAGTAATGACAGAGGCTATGCGATCCTGCTATGTAGGATCGTATGTCTCTGTGATTGCTTCACTAGCCACGCCCCCTAACAGTTAGAATCACACCCCTAGGGACACACTTAACCCCTTGATCACCAATAAAGTTAACCCATTCCCTGCCAGTGTCGTTTTTACAGTACCAGTGCATATTTATAGCACTGATTACTGTAGCAATGTCACTGGTACCCCCAAAAGTGTCAAAAATGTCAGTCAGGGGTTCGATCTGTCTGCCACAATGTTGCAGTCCCGCAAAAAAAAAAATCGCAGATCGCCGGCATTACTAGTTAAAAAAAAAAAACAATAAAAATTACATAAATCTTTCCCGTAGTTAGTAAACGCAATAAATTTTGCGCAAACCAATTAAAATATGCGTATTGCGATTTTTTTTTTTACCACAAATATGAAGCAGAAAACAAATTGGCCTAAATTGTTAAAAAATTTTGATTTTTACTTTGTTTTTTTGAGAATTACATGTAAAAAATGTGAAAAATATTGTTATTTTTACAAAATTTACGCTTTTTTTTTTGTTTATAGCGCAAAAAATAAAAATCGCACAGGTAATCAAATACCACCAAAAGAAAGCTCTGTTTGTGGGAAAAAAAGGACATCAATTTAATTTGGGCACATCATCGCACAACCGCGCAATTGTCCATTAAAGTCACGCAGTGCCGAATCGCAAAATAGGGCCTGGTCTTTGAGCAGATAAATCCTCTGGGGCTTAAGTGGTTATTATTAACTTATGCCCCATACACACGTGCAGATTATCTGCAGACATTTGTCTGCAGACTTACCAAAACCATATAATATGAGGTCAAATCTAAACACTTTCAATTTGTATGCAATCCGGCAGGCCCTTGCACTACATAGAAAAGGTAAGTCTGCAGACAAAAGTCTGCAGATAGTCTGCACGTGTGTATGGGGCATTAGTACAGCCCTAGTTATTTATTAAAAAATAAAAAATAAAATCAAGCAGAAGAGGGTGCCTCCATCTAAATGCAAGGAGTAATAAAAAGTGACATTTGAAAAATATTGCACTCGCTAGATATAGATAGGTAATTTGTATGTTATCCTTATGAGTGTGGTTATCAGAGGAACAAGCTGCCGATCTCTGCAGTTCCTCTGATGATGACACCCCTAAGGATGACATGCACACGTATATCTAGTGAGTGCAATAATTGTATTCTTAATGCCACTTTTTGTTACAGCTTGCATTTAGATGGAGGCGCCCTCTTCTGCTTGTTTTTCTTCATGTGTATTAGGTTCTCAGGACCTGGTTAAGGGGAGCAGCCACCATTCAATTGGATTGAATTCATTTTTCCTGCACATTAACTCTCACTTCCATTTGGTAGTCGTCTGTGTGTTTCAGTAGCACTGTAGTTTTGCTTACTTCTACAGCCCTGATTATAACTGAGTGTAGAATGGGTTGAGTGATTAAGGTGAAATTGGTTTTACTTTCAAATTACTATTTTTTTTTTTTTTGTTTTGTTTAATGGTTGTATTTGGGGTAGATTAGTTACATTTAATTTAGTGCTGTGTGTTCTTTCAGAGAAAATACACTTTACAAATAAACCCTCTAATGGTTAACAAATGGCCTTTTTGGTACAAGAACAAGTCCATGTCAGTTAAAAAGACATGAACGAGCGAGTTTGGGGTGGAGGAACATGACTGACCTGCACAGAGTCCTGACCTCAACCCGATAGAACGCCTTTGGGCTAAATTAGAGCGCAGACTGCAAGCCAGGCCTTCTCGTCCACATCAGTGCCAGACCTCACAAATGTGCTTCTGGAAGAATGGTCTAACATTCACGTAAACACACTCCTAAACCTTGTGGACAGCCTTCCCAGAAGAGTTGAAGCTGTTATAGCTGCAAAGGGTGGGCCAACTCAATATTGAACCCTACTGACTAAGACGCCAAGTTAATTTGCGTGTAAAGGCAGGTGTCCCAATAATTTTGGTAATATAGTGTATATTAGAATGTTACCAATTATGTTAGCATGCCATTCCAATACAAAATGATTACTGGCTGGAGTTGCAGTGTCTCTTTTGACTCCCTATACTTCATGGGTTTGCAGTACAAGATTATTTTGGCTACTCTCATCAAACACAAGACCAGATTTGCCATTCCAAGCAGTTCTCTAATTTTCCATTTATTTAAAGTCATTTTATAACAAAAACCTTTTGCCTAAATAACAGTATTTTTATTTCATACTTCCTGCAACAACGTAAGAAATGTTATATACATCCTAAAAAACTATACTGTATGGGGATAATGCTGAAAATAAACATACAGGCTGCAGTTTTTCGTTTTTCCTTTAGGGGGTGCTATATCACAACAAAAAAAGCATTTGAAAAGCATAAACCTTTCTTCCAGCACAGTACATCTAAATTGCACAGGCTTCTATTCACAGAGTGAATAGTATATAACACCTCCTCTGCTTTTTTAAAATGAAAAGTATATAACACCCTTCTCCATCTTTAAAGTTTAATAAACATAGCCATAGCAAAATCTTCTAGTTTTTACTTTCTGTGCAGAAGTGAGGTTGTATATTTAATGATATATGATAATCTGTATTAAAAATTTGAACAAAGGTTCTGAGAATTTCTTTATGGAAAATTGTAAGGCACTGTAGCAAAAAAAATAAATGCCTATTTTTTTTTAATTGGAGAACTCTAAAGATGCACCTGGTTACTTAGCATTTATCTTAACTGCAAAATGCACTTTTATGCTGAGCTAACAGCCCATATATATATATATATATATATATATACATATATATATATATATATATATACACACACACACACACAGTATCTCGCAAAAGTGGGTACACCCCTCACATTTTTGTAAATATTTTATTAATCTTTTCACGTGACAACACTGAAGAAATGAAACTTTGCTACAATGTAAAGTAGTGAGTGTACAGCTTGTATAACAGTGTAAATTTTCTGTCGCCTCAAAATAACTCAACATACAGCCATTAATGTCTAAACCGCTGGCAACAAAAGTGAGTACACCCCTAAATGAAAATGTCCACATTGGCCCAAAGTGTCAATATTTTGTGTGGTCACCATTATTTTCCAGCACTACCCTAACCCTCTTTGGCATGGAGTTCATCAGAGCTTCACAGGTTGCCACTGGAGCCCTCTTCCACTCCTCTATGACGACATCACGGAGGTGGTGGATGTTGGAGTTCCAGTAATCCATGTCCTTCATCTGCTTGTCTTCAGCAAACTGTTTGCGGGCTTTCTTGTGCATCATTTTTAGAAGAGGCTTCCTTCTGGGACGACAGCCATGCAGATCAAATTGATGCAGAGTGCGGCATATGGTCTGAGCCCTGACAGGCTGACCCCCCCCCCCCCCCTTCAACCTCTGAAGCAATGCTGGCAGCACTCATACGTCTATTTTCCAAAGACAACCTCTGGATATGACGCTGAGCACGTGCACTCAACTTCTTTGGTCAACCATAGTGAGGCCTGTTCTGAGTGGAACCTGTCCTGTTGAACTGCCGTATGGTCTTGGCCATCGTGCTGCAGCTCAGTTTGAGGGTCTTGGCAATCTTCTTATAGCCTAGGCCATCTTTTTATGTAGAGCAACATTTCTTTTTTTCAGATGCTCAGAGAGTTCTTTGCCATGAGGTGCCATGTTGAACTTCCAAAGACCAGTATGAGAGAGTGAGAGTGATAACACCAAATTTAACACACCTACTCCCCATTCACACCTGAGACCTTGTAACACTAACAAGTCACATGACACCGGGGAGGGAAAATGGCTAATTGAGCCCAATTTGGGCATTTTCACTTATGGGGTGTACTCACTTTTGTTGCCAGCAGTTTAGACATTAATGGCTGTGTGTTGATTTATTTTGAGGGGACAGCAAATTTACACTGTTATACAAGCTGTACACTCACTACTTTACATTAGCAAAGTGTGATTTCTTCAGTGTTGTCACATGAAAATATATATTAAAATATTTACAAAAATGTGAGGGGTGTACTCACTTTTGTGAGATACTGTATATGTATATGTGTATATATATATATATATATATATATATATATACACACACACATTATATATATATATACACACACACACACACACACTATATATATATATATATATATATATATATATTTTTTTTTTTTTTTTTAGATAAAGTAGGAAAAGCTGACCAGCTTACAACCTTATTCAGGTTCTAAATACTTGCAATGTCTATTTTCCGCGAGGTATCACTCCACATTCTATTGTGTCTGACACCCATCAGACAGAAAGTGACAACACAGCAACGGCTCAAACTCTTCCCCACTGTACTAAAAACCTTTTGGGATGGGGCTAGGCTTGTATGTATGAAAAGCCAAGACATTTTTTTATTGAATGTACTTTTTTTAAAGGATGAGCACACCTTCACCCTAATCCCCATGTAACAGGGCACAGGTTTAGTGGTAGTTAAACTGTTGGGGTGGAGTGATGATGTATGTACTATAGTAAGGTGTTTGTTTTTTGAAGGGCTGCAAAAGCAAATTAGGATAGAGGGGGAAGTAGCAAATGTCAAAAACTACATCTTGCCACACTTTTCTGGATATGCCCCGAATACAGATTTACTTTAGCCATCTCCCTACAGGTCATTATAGTAAATTGGCCAGTAGAGTAGTTGTTTTGAGTGGATATTTAAAATTCTCTCTCTGTTTACTAGTCATGCGTGCACCTGGGCTTGCAAAATGCTTCTGATCTCTGTGTTATTAGACAACAGAGATCATGGGCAAAAGGTACAGAGCCAATCAGAGTGACTTTGTACCTTGCAATTGTTTTAATAGCCAATAACAGCAATCACAAATGTAAACAGTGCTGTTTTTTATTTATGTTTTTATGTGTAAGCCCTTCCCTTCATCTTTAATTGGAGAAAGGGATAGTAGGATGATTACAGCCTGATTTAAGGAGAGTAGAAAAGACTGCAGCACAGAGAAGGCTGAAGAAGAAAGGCTTTATTCAAGGTGGAGGTTTTTAAAGTGCTGACCATCAGTGTTGTGATATTGTTTTGGAAGGGGTTTAAAGTTCCACTAAACACCAATGATCGGGGTGGTGTTCAAAATGTCGCTAAGCACCAATGACTCTGGGATAGTTGTTTGGGGGATTTAAAGAGTGTTTTGATTTTATCCATGACATTTAGGTTGTTGCACACAATGCAAGTTCAGTGCAATGCAAGTTCTCCCTCCTATTTTTACTTTTAGATATATATTTAAGCTCCTGATGAGTGGACGGAGGTCCACGAAACGCGTAAAGCCTACAATTACTCAAATGTTTCATCCAATCATGATATATTCAAAGACTATGAGCACACAAAGCATTTATATGTTGATGTATCCATTGTGTTCTTGAGTGATCCAGTTTTTGGTCCTATAAATATTGTATTAATTTTGGATTTATTATGCATTGTTGTATCTGCTATGTGCTGCATCTCTGTATATGTATATGTTACAGTGATTTTTTACCATATTTATTATTATTATTAAAATATTCCATGTCCAGCTGTACCTCAATCAAAGTCCCATACCTCCTTTTTTTTTGTCCATATTTACACATAGGGATGGAGGCAACTGGACATCCTTTATGTGGCAAATCTTATATACCTCTTTTTCTTCCTCCAGGAAACTTTCTTCCACTTGTGAAATAAGACTTGCACTTGAATTGGGTGACTTTTAAAGTACAGCTTAACCACCTCAATATATTTCCAATATGTTTCCTAATTTCCGAAAAAAAAAAAAAAGGGCAACAAATAAAATCCCCTTGTGGTGTACATTTTCCAAAAGGGTTCAGTTTAGAGGTGTTTCTATTGCCTTGGCATTTTTATTTGATGTATTTTATAACAGAAAATAGGGGAAGTTTATTTTTTTAAAGTTTTATTCTTTTTTCTTTATATAGTAAAAAAACAATAACCCGGTGGTTATTAGAGCAGAACTCCATCCAAAAAAAGAAAGTTCCACTTTAAGGCCTCCCCTCCTCCTCATTAACATTTGGCACATATTCAGGGGGAGGGGAGAAGGACAGGTACCTGTTTCTTGACAGATACCCGCTCCCACTTCCGCTCAAAGCGCCTAAGCGATCGAAGCGGGAGTTCCCCTTCCCCCTCCCTCCCCGTCCATTTAAAATGTGCAGTGGGCTCACGCATGTGCAGAGGGCAGCCAACTGTGAAGCTGCAAAATGTCACAGTTGGGTGCCCACAGATAAGATGCTGGGGTCGGGGACCATCTTCAGGTGAGCACAGCACTGGATCCTGACAAGTGAGTGTCTATTTATTAAAAGTTAGCAGCTACAGCTTTTGTAGCTGCTGACTTAAATTTTTATACACGTAAGAATGACTGGAGCTGCACTCTGTATTCAGCTCCAATGTAGGATAAATGAAAGACAGGCTTCAGTTCACATCTCAACCCATCGGTCACGCCCCTCTGACATGTTTCATCCACATTGGGCTTAATCATAGGAGTACATTTATGATTAAGCCTAATGTGGCGAAAACACGTGAGAAGGGTATGACCAATGTGCTGTAATCTGAGCTGAAGCCTGTCTTTCATTTACCTTAGATTGGAGTTGTAGTGGTACCTGCATGCCACATCATATTTTGGCATGAGATGTGCTCTATCACTGCCAGCACCTGAATACAGAGTGTAAGCCTGGGAGACTGATACCGCAAACATGGAGCAGTGCTAGTCTGTTATGGTATTAGAAAATTCACCACGTCACTCAAACTTTGACATCAAAGAAAAGTGGCCTGGTAACGAAAGGAGTGTACCAATTTAAATGTAATATATTATAAATATATAGTAATAGCACAAGAAAACAATCCCTGTAGAATACCAATTTGATAATACTACTCTAAGTGTTAAGATATAACACACTCTCTAGAATACAAGAGGTTAACATGTTTAAAAACGCATACAGTTTGTTATCTGACACGTACATGTATATTAATAAATGTGGTCACCACAGCAATGACTGATTGCGTGTGATTGTCATTAACTGTGATTCACCGAGGAAGGAACACGGCTAATTTTTATCTGAATCAGTGTGAATATTTATCTAGACCTAATAGCTCACTGGCCAGAATACTTTTAGACAAATAAATGTGTAATGAATACAAGTAACATTTCTCAGTACAGCCAGCTTGATTCCTCCTAGAAATAGCAATTAATTTAATATCCTAGAATTTTCGGGATGAAGATACAGAATATAGTACAGTTCAGAATATATATATATATATATATATATATATATATATATATATATATATATATATATACACACACTTATATACCAAAAGTATTGGGATGCCTGTCATTACACGCATATTACTTTAACCACTTGCCGACCGCCGCCCGACTATATACAGCGGCGGTCAGCCCCTCCCAGGCAAAGTGATGTACCGGTACGTCACTAGCCTGGGAGCAAATAGGGGGTGAGCGTGCGTCGCCGCAGGCCCGCTCCCGCCCCCGCTCGTACCCGAAGAAGCCGGCGCGTGTGACCGGCGGACCCGATGTCCGCCGGTCACTCGTGATCGTCGGGTGGAGAGGGAGAAAGGCAGGCGGCTAATGTAAACATAGCCGCCTGTCATTCTCCCCTGTGTAAAAGCACTGATCACTCGGTCCTGCTATGTAGGACTGTTGATCTGTGCTGTTACACACAAAGCCACATCCAATCACAGTAAGAAACACGCCTCTAGGGACACACTTAACCCCTCCCTCTCCAATAAAGTTAACCCCTTCCCTCCCAGTGTAATTTTTACAGTAACAGTGCATATGTATAGCACTGTTTACTGTAGTAATGTCACTGGTACCCCCAAAAGTCTCAAAAATGTCAGTCAAGGGTCCGATCTGTCCGCCGCAATGTCACAACAAAAATTGCTGTCGCCGCCATTACTCGTTAAAAAAAAAAAAAACAATAAAAATGACAAAAATCTTTCCCTTAGTTAGTAAACACAATAACGTTTGCGCAAACCAATCAAAATACGCTTTTTGCGATTTTTTTTTTTTTTTACCAAACATATGTAGCAGAAAACAAATCGGCCTAAAATGTTAAATTTTGATTTTTACATTTTTTTGGGGGGGAATTTCATATAAAAAAATGTGAAAAATATTGTTATTTTTGCAAAATTGTCGCTCTTTTTTTGTTTATAGAGCATGATCAAAAAATCGCACAGGTGATCAAATACCACCAAAAGTAAGCTCTGTTTGTGGGAAAAAAAGGACTTCAAATTAGTTTAGGTACAGTGTCGCACGACCGCGCAATTGTCCGTTAAAATCACGCAGTGCCGAATCGCAAAATAGGCCCTGGTCAGGAAGGGGGTAAAATCTTCCGGGGCTTAAGTGGTTAAAATAAAAATAAATAAACAGTGTTGTCAAGCCAAAAACTGTAGAACGGGCATCTATAAAACACAACGGCTGCATGATCTCAGTATAATCAGTTTTCTGAAAATGGACCAAAACCTGGAATCCCCAAATATGAATCTCAAACATTTTTCTTGTAAAGTAATGTCAGCTATTTCTTATTGTTATTATATTCTCATACTGATAATCAGAGATGTATAGTAACGAAGTAGAACTACTTAAGTACTGTACTTAAGTACCGAAATGCGGTATCTGTACTTTCCTAGAGTAGAATTTTTTTCTCCTACTTCTACTTTTACTTCACTACATTTTTTCGATGATTTCGATACTTCTACTCAAGTATTTTTTTTTTGTGCTGCATAGTTACTCGTTACTTTTAAAAAAATTACCACTGCCAGAACAGTAGATGGCAGGTTGCATAAAGCTCAAAAAAATGTGTATAATGTCATTTGTAAATCAGCGCATACGAAAATAAAGGCTGTGTATAATAAAAGCTGCTATACCAAATCTTTCCAATAAAAAGAAAATATGAAACAAACAAATAAATGGTGCTACAGCGCTTAAAGTGCATCAAGAAACTACTAACAAACACAGGTTAATCATTTGAATAAATCATTTGAAATAATAAAAAACAATATGATGTTCAAACTTTTGACTTCTTTCTTTAATAACTACATAACACAGTACTTGTACTTCTACTTTCAGTACTTGAGTAGAATTTTTTTTTCAAAACTACTGGTACTTTTTACTTTTAGTACTTAAGTAGCAAATTTTTTGAAAAAACTACTTGCAATACTTAAGTAAAAAAAATGTTGAATACTTTAGTACTTCTACTTAAGTAACTTTTTCTGTGAGCACTTCCACTTCTACTCAAGTCACTTTTTGATCGAGCACTTGTACTTTTACTCAAGTAGAAATTTCGAGTACTTTATACAAGTCTGCTGATAATACAGTATGTTAGCCACTTTTAATAACCAGAATTATTGTATGTTGTAAAGCACTGAATAAACTGTTGACACTATAGAAATCCTGAATAATAATAATTAATAATATAGTATATTTATGTGTGTTATTGCTGTGCCATGAACTGAAAAGACAAATAAAGCATAGGTTCTGAATTACATTTTATCCCAACTACAGTAAAAGATTTTCTATAACTTGGATGTGTCGTGCTCAAAATTTTGTCAGTATTTTCCTGCTCTGTGACACGACAGGGTAGTATAAAATGCTAAAGTCCCACTATAAGCGTCAGATCTTTTATTGATTAAAACGTCACAGCATTGGACAGTGACAGCTATGATTAGGGCTTTTTAGCCCAAACACACTAGTGGTATTTTCACTGACTAGTGCTGTGAAACTTTATTCAATAAAGGATCTGAAGTTTATAGTCTGACCAGTGGCGGCCTGTGCATAGGGGGCGCCAGGGCGCTGCCCCCCCTAAAAAAAGAAAAGAAAAAAAAAATTACAAAAAGATCAATAAAGTTTTCAAAAAAAAAAATTGTGTTCGCCGGCCTATGTGGAGGCTGTGGGGGGGTGGGGTTTACGACCCAGAAGAGGCGCCGATTGGCTGCCTTCTGGGGCGTAACCTGGGCACAGGGCACAGCGCTAGGAAACCCCCACTTTCGGAATGTCCTGGCTGTGATTGGTCCAGTCTCCAGCCTGGACCAATCATCATCCAGGACATCCGATGCTGACCCGTGACCCCGCTGACGTCGCGTACGTCAGTCACGAGTCAGTGCGGTGGACGGACGGTCACTGCAGAGCGGAGCGGACTCAGCGGAGAGCAGACCGGAATCGGCTTCAGAGACGGACGACCCGACCAGTCACCTCACCAGGCCGCAGCCACGCAGCGTCTCGAGAGGAGCGGAGGTCATCTGGACTGGAAGAGAAGACTCGATCACCACCGGTAAGTGAGTCCTTCTCAGCGGCCGGCAATGGAGGTTCACGTCACGAGTGTGTTTACTCCGCTCAGCTGGCACTCTTCTCATTTGTGGGGTGGAGATGGTAATTAACTGAAGAGGAAACCGGAGTCAGAACTTGGAAAATCTGTACACAGCTCTGTGTCACCAGACTATTCCAAAAATTTGCATCTTCAACAAACTCCGCTCATTGTGTTTTGTCCCTAACTTGTTGTCATGCAGTTCCACTTTACACACTCCATCAGAATGCATTGGGTTCACCTTGGAGATCATTGCTCCCTATTGTGAACACAGAGGTCAGTACACACCACTACAAGAAGCTCAATGCTAGAGTAGCGCCATGTACTCAGAGCTCTTCTTTGGAAATAAACTGTATTTTGCAGATGCAAGACTGGCAGATCAAGACGACGGCTCTGCAGTCCCAACATCGCTTGACACCGAACACACAGAGTTCACATCCACACTTCGGCTCCAGAGTCCTGCCATATTATAAGCTTCCATCATTGTACTGTATACAGAGTCACCATTGCTTGTTATAAGGCTCTGCCTGAACACTGCCTGCCTCCATTATTATATTCTACAATTCTCTCTGCCTGTTATTATTTGCCCTAATGCTTCCTGCCTCCATCATTCTATCCTACACAAAGTCACCACTGTGTGTTATGTGACTCTGCCTGACTGCTCGGAAGCAGGTGCATACGGGGAGCCATTTAATGTATTTCTGCTGATGTATTCATTGCACTATGTAGTTATACAGACAGTTCAGGCTGCCCAGGATGGGAAGGGGTTAACTGTGCCTAGGCTCTTTTGCCAGGCTTTCTGAGCCCTCCCCCTGCTGCAAGCCACATAAATACCAGGGAAGGGCGCAGAGCTCTCTGTCTTCCATATGGGCTTTACAGAGGAAGATCTCCAGCAACATGTAGTCCTCTTGGAGCACGTGGCTCCCTTCTGGATCTCCCTGCTGGGATTCTCCCTGGACTAGTAATCTGCCATTACTGGACTTTTGCTGAATGGGCTTTGCTTCCCTGGAAGGTACGAGCCTGGGCAGCCTGCATTAGTTAGTAAGGGTTAGACTTATGTTTCATGTGTGCTGTGTCTGGTCCAAAAGTATTCAAAGGGGTGTATGGTGGTACATGGTGTAGCAGAAGAACAGAGCCTGTAAAGCACAAATGGGGTATTAAGCAGGGCCACTATGAAAGGATAACCTTGCAGGAGAGTTGGAGATGGAGAGCAGTTGTCATTGATATCTAGGAACTGGAGGGAAGAGCATAGCAGCTGGTCATGAAGTGTGGTACCTAGCGAAGATGACAGGTGCTCTGGTAGCGAGGAGGTTAGTGACCTGGCTCTCTCCCTAGTCGTTTTCCCCAAAGTAACCAAGATCGATTCTGTGGTACGGAGACCCCACAAACACATATACTGGTGGTCACTGGCTGCACTGGAGGCACGCACGCATAGCTCTGCATTGGGGGACATGTATACTTGTGGTCACTGCACTGGAGGCACGCACGCATAGCTCTGCATTGGGGGACGTATACTGGTGGTCACTGGAGGCACGCACGCATAGCTCTGCATTGGGGGACGTATACTGGTGGTCACTGGAGGCACGCACACATAGCTCTGCATTGGGGGACGTATAGTGGTGGTCACTGGCTGCACTGGAGGCACGCACGCATAGCTCTGCATTGGGGAACGTATACTGGTGGTCACTGGCTGCACTGGAAGCACGCACGCATAACTCTGCATTGGGGGACATGTATACTGGTGGTCACTGGAGGCACGCACGCATAGCTCTGCATTGGGGGACGTATGCTGGTGGTCACTGGCTGCACTGGAGCCACGCACGCATAGCTCTGCATTGGGGACATGTATACTGGTCACTGCATTGGGGACATGTATGCTGGTCACTACATTGAAAGGGGGCATTTATACTGGTCACTATATTGAAGGGGGCATGTACTGTGGGGTTTGTGCTAGGGGCCTGTACTGTGGGGTTTGTGCTTGAGTTGTTTGTGCTGGGTTTGTGCCTGAGGGGTTTGTGCTGGGGGGGGGGTCTGTACTGTGAGGTTTGTGCTGGGGGGGTCTGTACTGTGGGGTTTGTGCCACTCTCAGTCCATGTATCCCATAATAGGATGTCTCTCACAGTATATCCCATAATAGGGCCCCTGTTCCCTATTATGGGATATACTAGTACTGATGGACCCCTTAATATGTGATTATATTGGGAGAATTGGTTCACGCAAGCAAAATACAGGGGACAAAATGGGTGGAGTCTATAAGGGGTGGGGCTTCTGAGAAACGGGAGGGGTCAAAATGGAAGGGCGGGGTCTTGCGCCCCCCCATCTTAAAACTTCACCAGCTGCCACTGAGTCTGACTCTGGAATTTTCTATTTTTGGATGTATTTGATGCTCGTGCAGGAACCCTGCCATTGAGCTGATATTCCATGGGCCATATAGGCTGAGAGGTAGAGCTTATTTCTGTGAAAAATCTTCACTCTACTTGGTGGAATTACCTTTATTTTTTTTAATTCTTTGATATCAGAAAAAATAAATCAATCAGGTGGCTGTAACCTTTGCAAGCTTTACTTGTTCCTATCTAGTGTCCCTATCTATTTAACTATTAGAGAGATTTCCCCTAAAACAATGCAACATCCCTGCATTAAGTTACTTCAATTTGTATGGGGAAAAATAAGTTCTGATTTAAACAGATGGCCATGAACATAATCACTAAAAAAAGCCATTGCCCTAAAATACTGTATGCTTATTTTACCATGTCCATGTTTAATAAGCCACAAACACTTGCTTGAAGGTGGACCCGTCATCTCATTTCATCTGCTGTGGTTGAACCCGTGCATAGCTCCAACCCCTGTCTGTCATTCTCTATAAACCCTCCGCCCCCCCCACAATGCACTCTCATGCCTCCAGCACTATATAGCATTTTATTTTCTGTTTATAACAAAGTTTTCCAAACCGTGGTCCAGGTGCCAGATGCGGCCCTTTGCTTGCCTTTATCTGGGCCTTAGGGCACTATTCCTCCCAATGATACGAGGCCCTATCCCTCTCACTGACACCTACTATGGGGCAATATTTTTCCCACTGATACCAATGATGGTGTACTTTTCCTCAGAATAATACTAATGATGAGGTGCTACTTCTCCTCCTGCTGACCACCAACCCTGCGGCCATGTTTATTTTCACTTATGCTGGACGCGGGACATTTTCTACCCAAACTTATCACACTCCTGCCCCCCTAAAGTCTAACTGGCCCTTTGTTTGAAATGTTTGGAGACCCCTGGTCTATAATAAGGTTGCCCACTGAAGTAGTGAAGTAACAATACCCACCTACTTTGTTCAGTGTTTGGAGCCACCTCGTCAGGACAGAAAGTGAGGTGAACTCTCTTGAATGGATAGGAACACAGACAGCAATATAAAAGAAATCTATGAGGTTCTAATACTGTATAAGTACTGTATAATAGTTGTATAAAAGCAAACATTTAGCATCTATAACACTACTGCCATTGGCTCATGCAAAGTGCGTTTGAGAATTGCCACTAATAATTTGGATTGTCCTAAATTCAATATAAACAAATAGATGGATACTGTGGATGCCATATCATTGTCCGCAGATGTCTCACTTTCTACAGCTGGGTTTATAAAGTTAAGACAGGTGTTAGCCAGTAGTCTCATGACCTTGCCTCCCATACTCTGTTATGGCCCCCATCTTGCTAATTGACTTCTTTGATTGTGACATCATTAGGCATGTTACACCGTGGTATGAATGTTAACATAAAAGTTCACAAAAGCATTATGGTTGTCTGAGTCCAATAAAAACTGAACAGATGTGGGGTCAAGCTGCAAACCTTTTAATTCTTAAGCTGACCCTTAGCCAAAGTTTACAGTGATTCACATCTCTCTGCTGACCAGCTGGAGAAAATAATTCCCATAGTAGGTAACAAAAGAATTTCTTCTAAAGCTATACTCAATTTTAGACTGTTGAAAAAGACTTAGTAATGCTCTAAGTATCCAGAGAATTCCTTTGGTGCATTGGATATGAACTGATAATATTCAGGTGGAGAGGATTTCATTGTCCATTGCACAATTTCTGTAAGAAAATGTGCATATAACTCAATGTAAAACAAACCACTCTAAGCCAAGGCTGATTACCTTATATTTTATGTGTGCACTGCTTTCAGAAACTACCATAATAACTTTGTAAGGGCCAAAAAAGCTAAAAAAAACAAAAGATAGCAAATAAAACAAGCACAAAAAACTTCACTTCAACTAATCCAATTGATACAGCCTATTGGCCTTATTCACTGAAAGGAAAAAGGAAAAATGCTTGCATGTGAAAAATAAATGTGACTGACTTCTCGCTCCACTCACATTTGCTCCTTATTCATAAATAAATCATGTACCAATATTTATACATTCCTCTGCCTTTGGTCAGGAATATAGAATGCACAGCAGAGTATATTGAGTACAGCAGCCAGGGGAATTGACAGCAACCTTTTGGGAGGCAAGCACAGACACATCTAGCACCTAAGGGCTGACACTGGTTGATATTTTACTGGCCTGGTCAGTAAAAATCGGTTTTGTTGCAGATATTACTAATAAGAAAAAGTAAACATACAGGTGATGCACAAAACTACAACCGTTTTGGTCTGCAGTACACCCCTGTCTATTCTTATTGCACTTATTGCACCATTCCTTTCTACCGAAATCTGTGTATCACAAGTCACAATGCATCTCCATACATTGGAACTCTAATAACCCTCCTGCATGTGCAGATTGGTATTATTGTATTCGTCAGACAGCAAAGATGGAGGAACTGATCAGTGTTGCGGCGAAGATCCCTCTAAGTTTACCCAGACAAGGGCATGCTGGCTTTACTTTCAAGAGTCTGTACGTGTCGATAATTCACAATCTACACCCGGGCTGGCGTCTGATGCTGGGCAGATACCCTAAAACATGCTAACCAGAGGTGAAAACAGCATCCCTCGTGTTTTTCTCGTCTCCACCTTTATATATGATCATTGTTACATTTCCCAGTAACAACAGGACCTTACCCTGCCCTTATAGTGGTTGGATCTTTCCTTTTTAGCCATTGTGTTTTGTTTGCAACCCTAGCACATCTGTACTTCACGATCAGACCCCCCACCCCCCCACCCCCCCCCCCCTCCCCCTCTTCTCTCACTGTCCCATAATAAGATAACCTATGACATCTCTTTAGAAAAATGAGACTCCCTTGTGATCATCCAACATCAAAGTGCAAGCCCAGTTACATAATTATGTTGTAATATAATTTGTGTAAGATACATATAACTAACATAACATTTATATATGTTTGATGAACACAGTGTTTCATTTCAAAAACATTTTTGATACGTCAATGCTTAACTCTCCTGATATTGTTGATTATTTGCCATAAGTTACCTGCTCTTTTTATTGTGTATGACTATGTACTTTAAAATATTTGCCATAACTTGGAATCTTTAAGAAAATTCTAATACAATTCTTGGAAAAAAAATAGAAAATCACACTAAAAAGGGAGCCAGGAACAGCTGGCCTGGTAGAGGGCCATTTCTGACAACTATAGAGTCAGACAGAGACACAGCACCCATGGGAATCATATCATTGTCAAGCACCAACACATTTGACACCTATGGGAATCAGACACATACTCAGTTAACAACATTTTGGGTCAGGTAAAGGCAGAATTAGCACCTACGCACAAGCACATTTGGTGCCTAATGGAGTCAGGTAAGGGCAGCTGGTTCTATGGGAGTCAGCCTCAAATACAGCTGACCTCTTCGAGAGCCAAACATAGACACACTTAGCATCTTCAGGAAAAATGCACAACTAGCACCTATAGGTCTCAAGTACAGCTGTTTACTTATTTAAAGATAAAAGGACTATGTCCCATGCCCAGTGCTGGTCCTAATGCCCAACAACAGCACTACAACTCAGAAATCATTCCACCCAACAGTGACAGCATTGATTCAACGACAGGTGCTGAAGAGAGCACAGGATCCTGGAGGACTGAGGGGTATGGTATCTCATATATTGCTTACACCATATCACTTCACTCCGTATGCTGTACATGTACATTATAAATTGCACACTACTCCATAGTGCAGACTGTCCAACTTTTTACACTGTGGAGCTGATTTACTAAAGGAGTGACAAAGTGAAGATTTAATGTATGTCCTATGCCATACATTTCTGCACACTGTATACTGTTACAGTAAACCCCCCTCCATTGCGGGGGTTACGTTTCGGACCCAGCCGTGAAAAGTGAAAATCCGCAAAATAGAAAACCCTATTAAAATGCATTGTAGGCATGTTTTTTTTTTTACTGTCACTGTACGTGTAAAAGCATTTTAAGGTCTTTAAACACACTTTTAAAACAATAGAAACTAATTTAAACACATAAAAGATACTAAGAGACATAGCAAGAGCTATGGAAAACACAAAAATATTTCATTTTTAATGATTTATATAGTAAAATAACATTACAAAAAAACCTGCAATATACCGGGACCACAAAAACTGAACCGTGATGGAGCAGGGGTTTACTGTAATTGCATAATTCTCACTGCCTAACTGAGTACTCTGTGTCATAAGATATACAGTATACCCCATACTGTGCCATTCTATATGTTGTGCTGTAATCTATATATTCTAAACTGTGCCACACTATACACTATGATTCACTTTGTTTATTCCACACTGCCTCTGTACAGTATACAACTTGTCACTATATATTCTTCTTCAACTCACCAAATACCAGTTTCCATTTATTATTTCACTTTCTCCTGTGTCTAAGCGGGCACAGTATATTCGAGCTAAAAATTGTGTTTGTTCAGGCAGTGATAAACCTGAATCACCTGGGTTGTTCATTTCAAAATAACATGTTTATTGTAGCTTTTGCCTGCTTTGTCTCATTACACCCTTAGAAAAGTAACATGTGTTGTTTTTCCCCATTGGTTTTCAATCATTCTTTTGGCAAATGCAACACTGCAGAAAATTACAGTATTAACTAGGTAAAAAGTGGAATCAGCAAGAAAAGGTGTGAAAGCATTTCCACGGCATCCAAACAATATGTTAGCAATTATGCCTTGTGCTCAGATGGATGGAACATGTTACACTTGAATTATGGCCATTCCGGAAATACATTTCTGATATCAGCACACTTGGTTAAATGCTACAATTCTTCACAAGTTACACTTCACACAGCTGCATCAGGAAAGGGAAAAAAAATATTTAACTATCTAGCTTTTTTTCTTTTTTTTTTCTTATAACTTGCTGAGTTTTGAAATGTACTTTGCAGTATCAGTACTTAATGAAACTTACTGAAGAAAAGTTTAAAATTAAAGAATAAATAAATAGCAAAGTGTATGAAATACAAGTTGCCTTTAATGAAGCGACTCTTCCGAAATATATTTCTTCTGTATCAAGTGCATGTAAACATAATAGGGGTCTAGCACATATCATCTGGAGTTTATTAAGAGAAGTCAAAACAGCAGAGAAAGCCTTGTTTAGGCAGAAATCACACTATGGCATAGTGGGTATTTTCCTTCAGATGCTTCTTCTCGAGTACTTCACACTACAGCAATTGAAGGAGGAATGAAGCTTCTTCACTCCTGGGGTATTATCCCGGAACTTCAATACAACACATCCGACGCCTAAAGAACATCCAATACCTATCACCCTTGCAAAACTGTGGACACAATAAATCAAAGTACAAACAGGTGTCCTTGCCTTTTATGCGCCAAGCTTTAACCTCAATTTCCGGCCAGGCTATATGCTTAATCAATTTCTGCTCTTGAACGTCCCCCCCAAGTTTCAGTCAGAGATTTTGAAGAGTTACATACTGCTGATTAGTTTGTCTGTTTTATTTCAGTTTTTTTTTTTTTTTTTTTTCATTGTCAAACTTTTACTTGCACTTGTAACGCTCCTGCGTTTTATGTATGGTGTGGATTTTCAGCTGCAGAAATATTCCACTTCAGTAGTCATGTAAGAGAAACGCTGAGATACCATTCCCAACCCTCAATGACTCATCATGTGTGGAAGGTCTCAATTCAGCAAGTAAATACACACACTCAATAAGATGTTTCCTAGAGTGACTTATGTATATAGTAACACAGTGATAGACTGAAGAGACAGGTTGGGTGGAGATTGTAGATGACAGACACTTGAAGGTAAGATAGTAGCAGATGGATGCAGATAGGTTTAGCAATCATGTATGGTAGCAGATGACAGAGTAGCAGGTGGACATACAAGAGAGATCAACCCAGTGCAGAAATAGGTGGCAGTAGGCTCAAGAGCTAGCAATCTAGATATGCAGATGTGATAACAGTCCTTACTATGCAGAGCTAGATAGTGTAAGCCTTAGTATAAAGTTTATAGAGACCTCCCCTGTGGGGTACTTATCACTAATAGCAATGTAGCCGAGGGGAAGTTCAGGAAGAGCGGATGATCCAGTAGCGGGATACAGGGATCAGCGCAGCGTGGTTCCATCAGCGAGGTATGCTTGCAAGCATGAGAGCTTCAAGCCAAGTTAGCATCAAGGTGCAAAGGTGTTTGAACGAACACATGTGAGTGAGAGCCGGCGATCTAAATAGCCATCCAGTCCGGCGCTGAGTGATGACAGCATCAGTCTTAAAGGTGTATGCGCACCTTACCAAAAGAGAATGGTGGGGCGCATACACTTATGAAAGAGTAATTAGGGTACCAAAGGTACCGGAACATTACAGCACTCAGCTATCAACTACTTACAGAACCTGGAAGTCCAGTGTCTATAGTTCAGTATCCAACGTGATTTTTATCATCCCATAGACTGCTTGACAACCTACTTCCTTTTCTGTTCCACTCAAAGCCTCTAAAGCAAGAACATCTCCAGCGCCAACCAGCATCCTCCTGAGGAACTCTCTAACAGTCTCTTCTAACCGTGAGTTACTATCTACCAGCCCAAGCAACAACACGCACAAACATGTCATTTACTATATTATCTTTAAACGCAAAAGGCTTAAACCACCAGCCAAGTGGGCCTCCATGTGGAAAACAGAGCTATCGCTAAACTACAATATACTGTGTGTCCAAGAAACAAACTTCACCCAGGATGCAGCCCATATATGGAGAAATAAAAAGTTTCCTCAAATATTCAAGATCTGTTTCTCATGAAAACAAAGGGGGTTCTAATAGCCATACGGGACACTATCTCTTTCCAACTCCACAAGTGCATCACTGAAGCACACTTCATTATTTAACTGTGTACTGTGTACTATAAATAATACTCAGTACACACTAGTCTCCTTCATGCACCGAATCAACGTCAAATGTCCTTCTTCAAAAAGACTCTTAAAACAGCAAAAAACCTGCAAGGATATCTACTGATCCGTGGAGACTTTAACCTTGTTCCAGACAACAAGATGGACTCAACCACCCATCCTAAGAGACACGATTCCCCATCACGTGTGGAGGTGTTGTCACGTGACCACACTTGACTATACCTGCCTGTCCCGGCGCCACAACACCTACTCACGCATAGATCTATTCTTGTCTGATAAATGGTTACTTCAAAATGTGTCATCCTCAGGTATCCACCTGGTCAGGTCATGCATCTATCAGTATCACCCTCTCCACCAATTCCTCCCAGCCTAACTCCTACATATGGAGAGCTAATAACTATCTTCTCCATTCTCCAAGCTATGCCACATCCATCTAACAACAATTAGAGGAATTTTTCTTCATTAATTCTGGCTCTGTATCTGACCCAGTGGTGGTGTGGAATGCCCACAAAGCTGTTGTAAGGGGCGTCTTTATTCAACCAGGGACTATGGCGAAGAAAAAGAGGACACAGCTTAAATAGAAACCATGGAATCCCAAAACAAAACCAATCCCTCTCCATCTCTTCAATTCAAAATTTTCTCGCTACGCCACAAAATACGCTCATTACTTCTAGAAACATTTGAAAAAAGGTTTAGGAAAGTTAAAGGTAATACCTACACAACAAGTAAAAAGCTGGTAAAGCGATGCGCATTAAAGGACAAAGAATTAAATCTAAAATCCTGTACTTATACCACCCAAATAACAAAGATAAAATTACTTAAACCTAAATCCTTTGCTGATGCATTTAGTGCCTACTACAAGGACCTCTACAACATTCGAGAGGACAATAGCACCTACCAACCTTCCCAAAAGAAAATTCTAGACTCCGTTTCACAAGTAGAACTCCCCACCATCTCACCACAACAATTATCGTCTCAATGCCCCCTTCACTATCCAAGAAATCACACAAGTAATTAATAATCTTCATAATTCTAAATTTTCAGGCCCAGATGGATTTACTGGAGAATATTATAAAGAATTCCAACAAACTTTAGCCCCCATGTTATGTAGGATCTTTAATTCCGTTGCCTCCCTTAAATGTTAAGTGCACTGATAGTAACCCTCCCGAAACTGGGAAAAGATCCAACCTTGCTCAAAAACTTCTGACCCATATCCCTGCTTAACATAGATCTAAAAATATACGAGAAACTTTAGGAAACAGATTAATCGATATTCTCCCAAATCTGATTCATAGCGATGCTACCAAAAGGGTAATCAACAATATACGCCATGTTGAAAATTCAGGAATGCCTTCTCTGCTCCTATCTCTAGACGCAGAGAAGGAATTCGATAGGGTACACTAGAACTACCTCTCCTTGGTTCTAAACAAATTTGGGCTTCAAGGACAAATTTTCAATGACATTATGGCCTTGAACTCAGTTCCCTCAACTCAAGTATACACAGCAGACACTTTCTTATCCCCATTCCAAATTTCAAATGGAACAAGACAGGGGTGCCCTCTCTCTCCCTTAGTCTTTAATATAATAATGGAGCCTCTAGCTGAACACATCCACTCTAACCAAAAGATCTCAGGGGTGAACATTGCATCTCAAGAACATAAAATTAGCCTATTTGCGGATGACGTGATATTTATGATCACAGACCCAGTCGCTTCCCACACGGAAGTTCAGAGGACGCTAGCTTGGTTCAGCAAAATCTCTTACTATAAAGGTAATGACACAAACTCATATATACTAAACATAGGTGTGGATGTCACAAACAGCAATCTACTCTAAAAACAATTCCTATACACCTGGGCAGAACATAGTATATCTTACCTTGGTGTACAGTTGACCAAATCAACTAAAACACTATTTCACCACAACTATTTATCCTTTTGTATCAAACTTCAAGCAGACCCCAACATGCTGGCATCTTTTAAACTCTTGTGGATGGGGTGTCAAGCAGCCTTTAAAATGCTTCACCTCCACCAGATCATTCACCTTCTTATAACGCTTCCAATACCTATTCCAACTAGCTACTTTAAATCACTGCAAACTATACCATCTAGTTACATATGGCAGGCTAAGAAGGCCAGATGTACTCATACAAAATTGATCAAGCAGCGCTAAGCTGGAGGAACTGGTTATGTTGACTTTCACGATTATTATCAAGCTTCAATTCAGACACAAATCAAAGAGCAGTTCCAACCCCCCCCCCCCCCTCCACACTATGGGGCAATATAGAAGCCTCCCATTTCCCAAGAAGTACCCTTTCCTCCTGGCTACTCTCTGTAACATCAGGAGTTCTAATCCCCTCCTATTTACCCCCAACTCTCCTAGCATCAACTAGAGCCTGGAAAAAAATTGTTAGACAAAGTCCCTAATTCTCCCACAAGTCCACTATCAAAATCCCCTTATTAGCACTGCATAATATTATATAATTAAAGCGGAGTTCCACCCTGGGAACGTTTTTTTAATAAAAATACCCCCGGGACAGTCAGGGCTAGTGCATTCCACAATGGCTAGCCTCTGATCTGTCCCGGGTTGCACTTACCTTTTAGAAGAAATACTTACCTTGAAAATGTATTGTCCAGCGCTGCCATCTCAGGTGTGGGCAGCTCGAAGCCAGCGCGATCCTCTTCTGTGTCCTCTTCCGTCTTCTTTGGTCCCACAATGCACTGCACCGGCCCCGCCGTCACTTCCGGTGTTGCAGCGTCATCCCTGCACAGCTTCTGGGCATGCCCAGAAGCTGTTTAGCAAGGTATGACGGCGCCTGCACCGGAACTGATGTCGGGGCCGGTGCAGGCGCATTGATTCCTGGGAGCGATGACATTCAGCTCCCAGGAATCATTGTAAGCCAGGAAGTGACGAATCGCCGTGGCCGCCGAGGGGAGGAAGAGGAAGTTAGGTGAGTATATTTTCTTCTAAACCAGGTAAGTAAAAAAAAAAAAAATTGTCATTATCCATTTGTTTTTCAGGTGACCCCGGGCATGAAGATGGAGGTAAGTGTAATTTTAGGGTGGAACTCCGCTTTAATATCCTTTTTGAATTGGCAAAAAAAAGGGATATTGTACAAAAAGGACATCTTTCATAATGATTCAATTAAACCTTTCAAAATCCTACAAAAAGAATACCAATTACTCAACTCGGATCTTTACCTATATATACGTACCAAGCATTGAATAGCACACTTCCATCATGGCCCTGCAGAATTTCTCAATCTGCATGGATTTTTCTAAATATCCCCAAACCACAACAAAAGGGAATTTCACTTTTTTATAGTCTTCTCCAACAAAATAATATTTTCACTAAAACTGCCCCTCTACTCAAATGGGAGTCTGACCTTGGTCGCACCTTCACTGAGGAGCAATGGGCAAGAGACTTCATCTCCACGTACAAAACCACAAGCTGCTCTACACTTTGGGAGTTACCCATTAAAATAACACAACGTTAGTATCTAACTCCTGAAAGAATAACTCAATTTAATAAGAATCTGTTGTAAAAGGTAACTGATGCTAAAAAACGTCAACCACCCGCCCGGCGCTAAAATATATAAATCAGTGAAAGGTATAAAGAAATAAATATATCTACTCAAATCATGAATAAATAGTAAATAAAATCATGTAGATAAAATCATGTAAAACATGTCACTCTGTGCATCCTTTTAATGCACTAGCTGCCACTGTAAACGTAAAACTTCCAAATTAAATGTATAATATTAGCCCAATCTGTGCGTCTCAGTTCGTTATATCATACATTCAGCGGCGCTTCAGCACACACAATGTATGTGTGCAAGTATATTAGTCAGTTCCTGCAGTGCTTCAGAGCCTGCAAATGCAAACTAGTCCCAACTCCACAGGATGAACAGTCACAGCGAGCAAAAAGATTTCTCCTCTGATGTTCAGCACCAGTGATTGTACACACAGTATCACTAATCCTTCACCACACCGACTGTGCACCCCTATGAAGTGGCCACTCACCAAATTGCCCTTGAAATATCGCCTTATTGCATAAGCTGCATGAGCCCTTGCTTCTGGTCGGTCTGTCGTCTCTTGAGCACGTCCAGATCCTATCCGTCCACCAGGGGTCACTATCAGGCTGTATATCTCCTCAGTGCAATTTGTAAGCAAACGACATGAAGCAAGAGAGTAGTGTAATACTGTTTCGACTTTATTAATTAAATAAAACTTCCCTCCCCTTCAGCGTATATGCTTACATTTCAATCACCCTTTGCACGCATATCATAGACACAGAGGCTTTGAAAGGTACCGCCGCTCGCCGTCCGCGAGCTAATCCCTGCTGTGGATTACAGCGCTCCTGCGGCTAACAGGCGAGATCCAGAACAACAGCGGTATCCTCCCTTCGTCTCCTCAGCAGCAGCGTACGTGCATCCTGACCGGTTTCGTCTGGTAGACTTCAACAGAGGACTCTCTGAGGATAACAGAGGATTAGTGATACTGTGTGTACAATCACTGGTGCTGAACATCAGAGGAGAAATCTTTTTGCTCGCTGTGACTGTTCATCCTGTGGAGTTGGGACTAGTTTGCATTTGCAGGCTCTGAAGCACTGCAGGAACTGACTAATATACTTGCACACATACATTGTGTGTGCTGAAGCGCCGCTGAATGTATGATATAACGAACTGAGACGCACAGATTGGGCTAATATTATACATTTGATTTAATAAGAATCTGGGTGATAAATGCTGGAGACACTGTGGCCAGAAAAAGGATATAATACATGTATTCTGGAGCTGCCCCAAGCTAACAAACTATTGGAGGTCATTCTTCCATCTAATCTCAGAAATCACTCAACTACCAATTCTTCCACTGCCTAGCCTAGCACTCCTAATCCTCGAAATAGAACACTACCCAAGGCAACTACAACATACAATAGCTCACATCCTAATATCTGCCAGACTTAATATCACCAGAAAATGGAAAACCCCAATCCACCAACACTTTGGAACGTAGTGAATCTGACGCATACACATTTTAACTATGATCATACCTTAGCGTTAAAAAACAACAAAAGAGAACACTTCCCATCTTCTCAGCACAGAGCTTGTCTATTCACTGCACAGTTCTTCTGCTGTATGGAGGGGGTGTGTGTCTTTTTTCCAATCAGCTCTCACACACTGTAGCTGCAACCTCTCTGCCCCCTTCTCTGTGCTCCTGACAGATGAAGAAGGATTTTTAACATGATTCGGCCCTTTTAAAGGAGTGTAGGGAAGAAAGAGCTGCAGATAAACCAATAAAACCTATGTAGGAGGATTTGTTTAATCTCTGTGTATCATCTGAGATTGTTGACTTCACTGGGTATATGTGAGGGTTTACAACCACTTTAACTAGAATTATTAGAAAAATAACAGAAGCTTTGGTATCATTCATGTACTCCATGTCCACCCTTACCTTTTCTACCCTGACTGTTGCAATCAATGCCATTACTACAAGTAATGGTTTGAATTAATGCTTTTTCTACTCAGTGCATCTACTTTTTTTTACAGATATGTTTTACATTTTATACACAATCAGCAATGGTACAGTTAGTTCCAGACAATCCACATATACCTCCTAAACCCTTTTGCAGCCTGGCTGTCAAATATCCTTGGGACTACCCAACCTGCCAATTTCTTCATCCTAACCATACTAAGTACTTAACAAAATACTACAAATTGCATTCCATAGAACATGTTAGTGGTCAAAAAAAGGGAAGCTTCACTGGAGCCAATATATTGAGCAATTGTCATTTTTTTTTATTAAGTTTTATTAATTTTTATTTTCTTAAGCACAACTTTTGTGTTCTAAGAAGACATGTACTAAGCCTTAAAAAAATAAAACGAATACAGCCACTACATCAAAGTACCGGTGGGAGTAAATTCTGTGGTTCTGGATAATCTTTAAAAAGAAGACAGGATATACAGTAACAACTGGGTTGGTAGCCTTCAGTGCTTCCAGAGGAAAGTCCTGTAATGTGCCTCCTCTAATTACATAGTGCAGTAAACATTTTATGGTTTACCATGATCTACCAATGCCTAGTACACACTACTAGTTTCTTTTAGTTTGAACTAGCAGGGCTGAGCGAAAAAACCCCTGACAGATCAGGAGGAGCTGCTGTACTAACAATGCGATGCTAGTATCTCCTGCTGTGCTTTTGTGTTCTGACAGGGGGATGCATAGCCCCCCCCCCCCCTCGAGAACACTCAGGTCAGCACTTGTAGCTACTAGCTGAGGGTGCTGATTGGGAGCCAATTGGCAGACCTTTTTCAGACATGCTCCTTTGACAGAAGTGGCTGATCGGACTGACAGACTAGAGCGATTTGTCGGACTGACTGCAGTACACACCGGCCAGATGTCGGTTGGTTTCTATCAAACCGACTGATGCCGCCCAAAATTTGGCCCCTGTGTACTAGGCTTGAGTCTGCTTCTTTGGAATCACTAAATTAAACTACCAAAGACACCCGCAGGATATAAATATATCAGGATATAAATATACCGGTTTCTTCTTGGGTCCGAGATTGTGAACTTCACACTTTGAAGGGGGTGATTTTGGGCACCCAAAATGTTTTGAATGTTGCATTAAATACATAACTGGGATAAACTTAATTTTGGGTTTGACCCTTCAATTTCCATTTCAGTATTGCCAATAAATTATTCCAATCATTAAGAGTTATTACATTTTTATTAAATTGTATACAGTAGTAGTCTTTACACTTCACACAATCAAATTATAAATCATATATATGTGACTATATGTAACTGATAAAATGGTGTTGGCCCACAAATGTACAGTAAGACAGCCTGTCAAAAAGTCTACAGAGTTTTTTTCTTTCTTTTCATGGAAAAATATTGTATTAACTTTGTACATTTCAGTACAGTCAGTAGTTTGTTTTGCTTAATTTATACTGTTTTATTTTGATTTATGTTAATCATTATAGATGAAAAAGGATACTACATTAGTCATGTAAATTAACTAAATAAAAAAAAATACTTTACTCTGTATGGGTACCAGAACAATAGTAGTGTTTGGCTGTCTGTATATGTAGTGTATAAGCATTATTTAGGTATACAAATTTTTATGGTATCTGGATTCTGCTGTTTTCTTCCATTTTCTTTTCAATGAGGCCTGGGATATATTTGCATATTCGGGTGCCACTTAAGTAATTTTATTTTTCAGTCTTTAATGCAATATTTTTTTCAGTCTTTTAGACTCAAAGACATAGGTGATTATCAGGGACCAGTGCATTAGGTCTTAAAGTTCTCATGACCTTGTGACACTAAAGCACTCTACCAACACAACATGTCAGAGACACTCAAAGGTCTTGCATATCTCGAGGCAGAATCTAAAAACGATTGTTTTTATTTACAGTGATATATGCATTTATATCACCATATTGATAAAAGCAAAAAAAAAGTCAGAAACTGTGAAATTGCTTATTGAATAAACTGATATCTGATAAGATCAAACATATGTTGGCCATTTAAAAATGGTTAAATCTTTAAGGGAATTAATAAGTATCAATAAGTATTTTTTTTTTTTTTTTTTTTCGTGAAACAGCTTGTACACCAATTAGCCTAGTCTATAAAATGTATACATATCTAAATACCTTAGGCTAAGGTAGGCTGTGCCCCACCAAACATTTGCCTCTCTAAAGACTAGATTGTAGCTGAGTTATACAACCTCATTTAGGACTTGCCTTGCCCTATGACTAGACAATGAAAACGCAGGGCACTCTGATGAGATCCTCACTCTCATTTCCTTTTGGAAAAGCCATTCATATTAGTTTAACGGTACTGTACACCGCTGAGTGGGAGCACAGACATGCTATCAGGCTCTTCCACAGTGCACAGGCTTATACAGGCTACAGTGCTGCTCCTTCTGCTCTGTGAGAGTTTTTGTATAGGGTTTACTGGATGCTGAAATCTAAACAGATGTGTGTGCTTCTACTGGTTGCATATGAAAATTAATATATTATTTTTATAAGAATCTATAATTTGAATAAATGGTGATTTGTATATCTAGCATTTGGCTTTAAGATGCTTACGCTTTGTGTATCAATGTATTAAAACAATTTAGGCTCTATCATAATATAAACAAATCGTAATTAGTAGAATATAATAATTCAACTATACAATTATCATAAAGTGTTTCTTTAGATTATGGTAAAATAATTTACAAAATCCATGACATCTGAGAGTTTGGAAATGTTTTTGAAAATGGACATGTTGCAACTATTTTACATGTAAAAAAAGGTTTGTCTTACCACTTCTGATTACCGCAGCAACAAGCTGCATCCAGCTTTTTTGCAAGCAGGCACTGCCCATTACCGTCTGTTTGAGAAAAGTCACTGGAATCAATGAGTTGGAGGACCTGGTGCCCACTGAGAGGAGCCTCCGAGATAAATACCTCAAAAATGGTTCTATTGGCATGAATTCGTATACTCTGAAGAGTTTAAGGCCTTGTTGAATTAAGCTATCCAAAATTGAGACTGTACCAGAAGGCTTCCTGGATTTGGAGGGATGGCAGCTGTGACTGGACCCCTTCCTGTCCCTTCCTTTCTGTTCTATTCCTTTTTCTTTCTTCTTTTTCCTTTCTCCGCCTCCCCTCTTACCCCTCCCCCCCCCTTTTTTTCCCTATCCTATTAGTTTTTTTTACTGATGGTGTACAGAGACTCTCTTGTGCCAGGTTTCCCGAGACACTTTTTCATACTCTGCATGCCATTGGTGACAGAAATTGTATTCCAAATGTTGTGACTTTCTGATTCTGTGTTATCTGTCGACGCGCATGTCCAAATGGTTTCTGTACTTACTGTGAGTTGTCTTAAAAGTGTTCTACCTTTTATGAACATGTACTGTGCAACATATCTAATATAACCTTTTCTTATAACAATTGTCAGCACATTAATTGTACTCTTAGGCTGTTATATTAATAACGTGATGGAACACAGTCACTTGCTGTGCACAATATGGATGACTTTTGCTCCTAAATCCTGAGTAAGATATTGATAATAATTGAATACAGTCACTTCTAGGCAGGGATGTCTGTCATGCCTGACTGACACAAAAGCCGCCTTATTAAAGGCCGTGGATAGCTTTTGCTTTCTACTGTTTGGTAGAACACTGATACTGGCCGCGTGTCTACACGTTTAGTGGTCACTGGTCTACAGGTCACACGTCTGCAGTGCCTTAAAGATAACAGCACTGAAATGGGAAGATTCCCAGTTTACCTATCTTAATAAGGGCTAGTTCATGCTTCTTTATATTGTTTTACCTTTTAATTCTGTTCTATGCACCACAGCACAGCTGCTAAGCATAGAAAAGCAAGGTCTGTCAAAGAGCTGCAAAGCAAACAGAAATGCTCCACAGCTGACACCTACATTTCAATGTGAATGGTGCAGAAAAATTCTGTTAACAAGTCCTAACTTAAAGAATAAGTTCACCTCTCATAACATGTTACACTTATGTTCACAGTGTAACATGTAGCATGTTATGAATGCAACGCCCCCCCCCAAATCCCTGCTTTGACAGCAAACTGGGGATATTCATCCTGTGTATGCTGTCACAATTCAAAAAAGACACTCCGCTCCTCCCACCCGGCTGAGTCATTCAGAGTCCAATGTGACTGGAAAACTACAAGGTCCAGCAGCCTTTGCAGCTGTAGGCTTGTAGTCTTCAATGAACTACCACAGCACTGTGACTGCAATGGTAGGTCCTTAACCACTTACCGCAAAGTGACGTAGGGCTACGTTGGCTGACTTTGCGTTGTTATACCGGGGTGATCCCGTTGTTTAGAGCCGGCGGTCGTCTTTCCGGCAGTAATGACCCGACCCAGCCGACACGTCCGCTGGCTGGATGGAGACCGTAGTTTGTCGCCATCCCACGGGTTTTCCCCTTTTTGAAACAGTAGCATGTTGGGTATCTATTTACTTGGCGTGACACCATCTTTCACAATATATTAAAAAAATGGGCTAACTTTACTGTTTAGTTTTTTTTTAAATGCAGTGAAATGTGATTTTTTGTAATTTTTCAAAAAAAAATGGCGTTTTAAAGACCGCTGCGCAAATACCGCGTGACAAAGAATATTGCAACGACCGCCATTTTATTCTCTAGAGTCTTTGCTAAAAAATATATATATATATAAAGTTTGGGGGTTCTAAGTAGTTTTCTAGGAAAAAATACTGATTTTAACTTGTAAAAAAAAAGTGTCCGAAATAGACCTGGGGCTTAAGTGGTTAAGTCTTCCTGTCAGAATGTATCGGCTTGCTTGTATGAGGTACAAGTGTAAGAGGAGAGCTGCATGGCATCAGCGATCTGCTGATCGCTGGTGCAATGCTTTACATTATCTCACAAAAGTGAGTACACCCTTTACATTTTTGTAAATATTTTTTTAATATCTTTACATCTGACAACACTGAAGAAATTATACTTTGCTATAATGTAAAGTAGTGAGTGTACAGCTTGTATAACAGTGTAAATTTGCTGTCCCCTCAAAATAACTAACACACAGCCATTAATGTTCTAAACGGCTGGCAACAAAAGTACACCCCTAAGTGGAAATTTTCAAATTGGCCCCAAAGTGTCAATATTTTGTGTGGTCACCATTATTTTCCAGCACTGCCTTAACCCTCTTGGGCATGGAGTTGACCAGAGCTTTACAGGTTGCCACTGGAGTCCTATTTCACTCCTCCATTACGACATCACAAAGCTGGTGGATGTTCGAGACCTTGCGCTCCTCGACCTTCCGTTTGAGGATGCCCTACAGATGCTTAATAGGGTTTAGATCTGGAGACATGCTTGGTCAGTACATCACCTTTACCCTCAGCTTCTTTAGCAAGGCAGTGGTCATCTTGGAGGTGTATTTTGGGTTGTTATCATGTTGGAATACTGCCCTGCGGCCCAGTCTCCGAAGAGAGTGGATCATGCTCTGCTTCAGTTTGTCACAGTACATGTTGGTATTCATGGTTCCCTCAATGAACTGTAGCTCCCCAGGGTCGGCAGCACTCATGCAGCCCCACACCATGACACTCCCACCACCATGCTTGACTGTAGGCAAGACACACTTGTCTTTGTACTCCTCACCTGGTTGCCGCCACACACAATTGACACCATCTGAACCAAATAAGTTTATCTTGGTCTCATCATACCACAGGACATGGTTCTAGTAATCCATGTCCTTAGTCTGCTTGTCTTCAGCACACTGTTTGTGGGCTTTCTTGTGCATCATGTTTAGAAGAGGCTTCTTTCTGGGATGACAGCCATGCTGTCGGGATTGGAACCCGTGACCAGCCACATCCCAGGCGGTAGCCCTGCTTACTAGGCTACCGTCCTCTCTGGACATCCTTCCCTGAAGCCTATTATTTTAACCTTAGTCTTGCCAAGCCTTGCTCATCACCCTTGATTCCCCACACCTGGTACTTCCCTATATAAGTCCAGCCCCTTGCACTCAAGCTTGCTGATTATTGAGCTCCTGAGCCTTGATCAAGCTTCTCCTCATCTGCTGCTCTATCTACTACCACAAATCCACTGCTGACCAAGAACTGACTACCGATTACTCTTCTGCTTTGTCCCTACCTACTGAACTGCTACCTCCGTTGCCGATCTGGATTGTCTGACCACGCTTACTGCTGCCCGCCCCAACCTTTGGCTCGTCTGACTTCTCTCTGGTTGTCCCTTGTCTGCTTCTCCACCTCCGGACCGAACCTGCACTCTGCCTGGCTGGGTGATCCTGGGGACCGCGACCTGGTGTTAGCTTGCAGCGCAGTCTATCCCCACCCTCAGGGGCTCTAATGAAAACCAGCTAGCACTTAGTTTCCGCACCTCAGGTGAACCCGTGTCCTCAGCAGAGTACTACCTAGTGTCTATCCGGCATCCAGCACTGCTATCACCGTAGCCAACCCGGATTGTCTGACCACGCCTCTGCCAGACTTCCTGAACCTACTACCGCCCTGCGGTCCTTGCCACTGGGCTCCACTCCTACCTCCGGCCAGCAGTCCTCTGACTCAGGTGAGCCTGTAGGATTGTTACACATGCAGACCAATTTGATGCAGTGTGCTGCCTATGGTCTGAGCACTGACAGGCTGACCCCCCGTACCCCTTCAACCTCTTCAGTAATGCTGGCAGCACTCATACATATATTTACCAAAGACAACCTCTAGATATGACGCTGAGCATGTGCACTCAACCGCTTTGGTCGACCATAGCGAGGCCTGTTATTAGTTGAACCTGTCCTGTTAAACCGCTGTATGGTCTTGGCCACCATGCTGTAGCTCAGTTTTAGGGTCTTGGCAATCTTCTTATATCCTAGGCCATCTTTCTATAGAGCAACAATACTTTATTTCAGATCCTCAGAAAGTTCTTTGCCATGAGGTGCCATATTGAACTTCCAGTGACCAGTATGAGAGAGTGAGAGTGATAACACCAAATTTAACACACCTGCTCCCCATTCACATCTGGGACCTTGTAACACTAATGAGTTAAATGACCCTGGGGAGGGAAAATGGCTAATTGGGCCCAATTTGGACATTTTTACTTACGGGTGTACTCACTTTTGTTGCTAGTGGTTTAGACATTAATGGCTGTGTGTTGAGTTATTTTGAGGGGACAGAAAATTTACACTGTTATACAAGCTGTACACTCAATGCTTTAGATTGTAGTGAAGTATCATTTCTTCAGCGTTGTCACATGAAAAGATATAATAAAATATTTACAAAAATGTGAGGGATGTACTCACTTTTGTGAGATACTGTACATGCTCTCAAAACAAAAAATAATAAATGCACATTTTTTTTCACCTGCAAAAACATGTGCATTTATAATTTTTCAGCAAGAGGTGAACTTATCCTTTAAAAAGACACTGGGTTGATTTAGTAAAGGCAAATAGACATTTTTCCCAGAGCTTAGTGAATGTTGCGAAGCTTCACTTTGTTTTGTTTTTTTTATATATCCCATGCACCTGATTGGGTATGCTTTACAGTCATTTTTCTTGCACATGATTGGATGATGGAAATCAGCAGAGCTTTACCACATTTATTAAAGCAGAGCTCCACCCAAAAGCAGAAGCTCCACTTGTTTGCAACCTCCCTCCACTGCCACACTTGGCACTTTTTAGGTGGACGGGGGAGTGGGTATCTGGCTTTGACAGGTGCCCGCTCGCATTTCTGTGTTAGATTGCCACAGCGATCTATGAGAATTTTCAGCCCCTCCTCCTTTCCCCACAGCCTTCTGGGACACACACAGGTCCCAGAAGACTGCAGGAAAAAAAAAAAAAAAAGGAAAGCACTATTCGCCCATGCTCAGGAGTAAACTGGCTGTGAAACTGGAAAGCT
The DNA here is from genome assembly GCF_965119305.1 of Pelophylax lessonae. Lineage (NCBI taxonomy): Eukaryota > Metazoa > Chordata > Amphibia > Anura > Ranidae > Pelophylax > Pelophylax lessonae. Next base: position 196,264,648 of record NC_138769.1, read on the forward strand.
TCACTGCATGTTTCCCTTACCTAAAATGCCGACGCCTGCACCTGAAGCCAATTGAAGAACTGGCTCAAGTGCTGATATCACTGGATCCCTGGACAGGTAATGCCCTTATATTAAAAGTCAGCACTTTTCATTTTTTTTTTGCCCAGACTGGAGCTCCTCTTTAAGCTCTGGGGAAAATGAGTGAAATTGCACTTGCAAAGTGCACAATCTATTTGCGTTACATAAACCAACCCCACTGTCATCAAGAAACACTTTTCTGGTTGCTCACATACAGTAAATAAAATGTTTGCAATTAGCACTTACTGATGTTGCCCTTGCTACAGTAATTTATTATGCCTTTTGTCAGTAACATTGACATAGTTTTCTTCAGCCCCTGACACTTCTGGAGAGCCTTAACTACTCCATCCCACTCCCCCCCTGGTCCACCAGGGTGTCCAGATGCTGCCTGTGTAGCCACCATGGCTCCTTCAACGACAGCAAGTAACAGGCTGTGTGTTCTTGCCTGTGCCAAGCATTTACTGCTGTCACTGATAATGCACAGTCACTCTACCACACACAGCTACATGTTTTGGAAGCTCCACAGTCATTTTGGTGATGTCAGGACCAGTACAGTTCATACTACACAAAGCCTCGGACGCTCGTAAAAGTGTCAGAGAGTGAAAACAATTATAGTGCTATTACTGACAAAAGGCATACTGAATTACTATCGCAAAGGCCGCATCAGTAAATTTTAATTTCAAACATTTATGTGTGTTGGCAGTCTAAAGTGTTACCTAATGACAATGTCACTTTAAGGTGTCAGGAGTATGACACAGGAATTGGTGTCCATTCGGAGCTGAAATCGCCAATTTCTAGACTGGGAAGGTTACCAAGTCGGACTAAAATGATATCTATTCAAACATATGATTTCATTCTTGGCAAATAACTCATAATTAAAAGAGACAAGTGACAATCTACATTGTAAAGCTGGAATGCCTGCTAAATACTTTTGGGAATAAAGCTGCAATACATGAAATGATCCCATTCACACCTGGATGTCCTATATGTTTAATGATGATGAAGCCCATTGTATAAGGAAATTGATGGCAGATAACACAATCAATAAAGTCTACCTAAGGCTGGCCATACACTATACAATTTTCTTATTCAATTTCCTTTAGATTTACCTTAAACTATGTAGTACAAGGGCCTGCCTGATTGCATACAAATTGAAAGTTTGTAGGTTTGACCCTATATTACATGGTTTTGGTAAATCTAAAGGAAAGTTGAACAAGAAAATTGTATAGTGTATGGCCAGCCTAAGTCTACAATGTTTAATCACTGTTCTGGGTGTCGTTTAAGTGTTTTAGGAGTTTTTAATTTGCACCCATAGACAATAACAAATTATAATGGTAACAAAGCAGTTTCCTCTAACATTATTGCTAATGTAGGAAGAAGATTCCGTGCTATGGATATGGGGAAAGGGCTGCAGCCTCCCTCCGATATAGCCAAAGGTTATATCTAAAAGAATATTCAAATAATATTTGAACATTATTGCTAATGTAGTTTAATATGTTCAATTATTATATAATACAAGTATGCAAAGGTCACAAAAATTACATTTGTGCAAATAGGGATTAGGTATTCAGTTTGACTCCAGGTGACACCACAGCATTTTTTTTAAACCCAGAAGCCTTTTTCTGGGGTATTTGAAGCCTACTCTGCATTTTTTTCTACAGAGTACCCAAGTTGCAATACTTTGTAAGTAACACTGCAAGCCTTTTTACCCCAAAGATCACAGAATGCTTGCTTTGTAGCCTGTAAATTTATTTTATTGTTTTTTTTTTGCCTTGAATGACAAATTCAAAAATTTACATAGAGTATAGTCATATACTGTATGAAACTTATCTCCAGTCTAGACTTTTATTATTATTATAATTATAATACAGAATTTACATAGTACCAACAGTTTGCGCCCGTTTTACAACATGAGGACAAATAGTACGGTTACAATACAATTCAATACAGGAGAACCCTGCTCATTTGAGTTACAATCTAAAAGGAAGGGTCAAGTGATACAAAAGGTAATTACTGTGGTGGACGAGCTTATGGAGAAAATAAAAGTATGGTTGTTAGGTGGAGGCAGGATGGGCTTCTCTGAAAATAAACATTTTAAGTGATCGCCTTAAAGTAACACTCTAAAACGCTACTTCAAATAGCTATTACCAGCATTTTTTATCCAGCATTTTGTTAGTTTAAAAAACTATAGTGTGCACAGAGCCTAAAAGTGGACAGAGTAGAAGATAGATTGGGGTAGGGAATTCCAACGGATGGGAAAGGCTCAGGAGAAGTCCTGGAGGCGAGCATGGGAGGAGATGACAAGGGAACTAGAAAGCAGGAGGTCTTGGGAGGAATAAAGAGAATGAGCACGTTGGCATTTTGAGGCTAGGTTAGTAATGTAACTGGGGGGGGGGGCAAGTTGTGGATGGCTTTGTAAGTTATTGTTAGTATTATGAATTTAATTTGTTGGGGGAGTGGCAGCCAATGGATGGAATGGCAGAGAGAGGTAGAAGACGCTAAGTGGTTTATAAGCTGGATAAATCTGGCAGCAGCGTTCATGATGGATTCAATAGGGATAGCCTATTGAGGAGGCCAATGAGGAGGGAGCCAATGAGGAGGGAGTTGCAGTAGTCGATGCAAGAGGTAACCAGGGAGTGAATTAGAAGCTTTGTGGTCATTGGTTAGAAAGGGGTGTATTTTGAAGATGTTGCAGAACTTGAGGCGGCAAGCCTTCGAAAGTGTTTGGATGTGGCTTTGCCCCAATGCTTTGTTCAAGAATGGTTATATGCCACAATAATGATAGCCTGTGCAGTAAGTGTTTACTACAATGACTTTCTTACTTTGTAATACTCTTCCATGTGCCTGTAGATTTTGCTCGTGCCTATCAATGCATCATTGAAAACTCACGTTTTCAAAGTTTACTTCACCTAGCTCACTTACAACTTTTATTAATTGACTAATACTATGCTGGAAACAGAGTGTTGATTTTCCATGTGTTGCTGTACCTTTAAAAGGTTATGGGTGACTTGCAGTATATTTGTTACATGTAAGTTCCAAGTTGTTGATGCTATAGAATTGATGCTAAAGACAATATGAAATTCACATATCAGTGCATTAAAAAATTGTCTGTGGGTGTACAATTCAGTAGTCATTTTGTGATAGTCTATATCCTAGCAGGATGCCGTATTCATTCTGAAATACTGTGGATACAGTTGATGCATTAACACAGACACACAAGTTAGGAATACTTAGTTGATGGCAGTTAACAAATTCTCTACAACATATTATGAGGCTAATGTTCAAGGTTTATTCTTGTTGGAAAGTTGTTGCAGATATGACTCTTACCAGTCAGATTTTATTGGACACATGACTGGTTCCTTCTTGTTTTAATGGGAAAAAGCAACACAGGAACTTACATCTCAACTACACTGTATTGTCAAAAGTATTGGGACACCTGCCTTTACACACACATGAACTTTTATGGAATCCCAGTGTTAGTCCGTAGGGTTCAATACATGAGCTTTAATGGCTTCCCAGTCTAAAGGCTCGTACACATGATCAGATTATTGAACGATCTGTCGTCCATTTTTTGTGGCATGCTAGTCTGATGTGGAAAGTGAAGAGGTTATTTTCATACGAATTTTCCCGTACGACAGAATTCTACTTCAGAAGTGATGTCATGTGTTGGATTGCTTTGTATGTGTTCTTTCGTCTCTGAGCATACCTAGTCTTGCTCTTAAGATTTTTTTCCATCAAAATCTGTACCAATGAGACAAAAATCGGACTTTGTATTACGGACGACAAAAATTTTATAGCCTGCACATCAGGATTTTGTCAGGAGAAAAGTCGGAGTTGGCTGTCGAAAGCACCATACTAACAATCCGAAAAACGGCAGATCGGTCGTCGAACAAATTTTCCCTACAGATTTTCTTATCGTGTGTACGGGCCTTTAGTCCATAGGGTTCAATATTGAGTTGGCCCACCCTTTGCAGCTATAACGGTTTCAACTCTTCATGGAAGGCTGTCCACGAGGTTTAGGAGTGTGTCCAAGGCCATTCTCCCAGAAGCACATTTGTGAGGTCAGGCACTAATGTTGGATGAGAAGGCCTGGCTCTCAGTCTCCACTCTAATTCATCCCAAAGATGGTCAGGACTTTGTGCAGGCCAGTCAAGTTCCTCCACCCCAAACTCGCTCATCCATGTTTATATGGACCTTGCTTTGTGCACTGGTCCAAATAATTTATGTGAGGGGGGGATTATGGTGTGGGGTTGTTTTTCAGGGGTTGGGCTTGGGCACACGAGCGCACTGTGATGTATTGTTATTCTGATTTGAATTAAGAGGAGGTGATTAGCATTTTAACACTGCACTTTTGTACATAGGTATTATTTATATTGTATTTTTTCACAGTCACATATAGAGTATTATACAATTTTAGGCAGATATTATTTGTATAATAACAATAATTGATACTAATATCAGTTTATATTATATCTTGCAGTGTGTATAATGCATAGGAGTGTCAGTAGGCGTAGATAGATAGATGATAAAGCTTCAGCACAGAAGTATTTCAGTTGTTTTCTACCTATGTCTATATAAACAGAATGCTAAGACCCCCCAATTCAAAATCTACTTCTCATATAAGTCCCACCTTCTTTCACCGCTCTTCAAACTTTGGATTTAATGTTTGTCTTGTCATAGCATTCCTATCCCTTTGCCCAGGGTGTACTTGCAGATGTGCAGAAAAGAAAAATGGTGGCTCCTATATCCAGAAGTTTAGTGCTTGGAATGTATAAAAGGTGCCCCACTGCCTGTTTTTACTGTCCATCTTTGGGTAGAAGATATCCTTCTCCTTTCAACTTTAGGCAAGCCGATTAAATTGGTGTGCTTACATCTTTGCATTCTAGCTTGGGGCTGGTGGAGAGAGGTAATATCTTCATCTGGAGCTTGGCTTTTCATAAAGAGGTAGCTTTTGGACTTTTTCCCATGGACTATACATGAAAAGTGTCTAGCTGGGATGTCCTTTTTTGGATCTTGTAGATTTTCTGACTGTTGTACTTGGTTCAGCTTCTTCCTTTTTAAATTAATAAATCTCAAATGTCAATTATACTTTAAGTGATGTTCAGTATCTTTACTTGCAGTACTGGAGAAGCCTATAGCTTAGGTAGTTGGTCAAACAGTATTTTTCATTGCACATGATTGAATGCTGGAAATCATCAGAGCCTCACTTCATTCAATATGCTAACAGAAAAATCCCTTGCAAAGATGCACCCCCTTCACACAGAATGCAGAAACAGAGCTGAGGCTGTCAACCACAGGCTGTGTGTTGGAGGTCCCTTCCCATCTTTTTTTTTTATTGGTGTCAGGAAAACCTGTCAGAAGTGACTCATACAGATAGCAAAGCAACAGGGCAGCAGACAGAAATGACATTTGCTCTGAATTGAGACAAATACACAGTATAGAGGGATATGCTTTGTTCATATTTCATGTCTGAGGTTTAAAACCACTTTAAGTGATCCATCGTTCTGCACACAAAACATGCATGTCTAATGCTGCACATTACTATTATTGCAATCAATAGTTCTTTATGCAGATTCTGCTGTATAAGCATTTTCCTTGTTTGCACTTTCTTTTTTTCACTTATATTTATCCCCTTTTTCCAGAGTAAGCTCATTATCTGGGTAAGTATCAGGTGCTGTAAAAGGTGTCTCATAGCTGTCTGGGAGACCCCTAAGTAGCAGTGCTGCTGTATGAAAGTCTTGTTCTCCTACAGTTTCTATTTAGAACCCTACTGTAGCTCGCTTTGTTAGGTTGAGCAGTAGCACCCAGTTTGGCTACAGGGGAATCCTAGGGGTAAGGAAAAAATATAAGAAAGTGAAGGAGAATATAAACAGAGGAGTTGGTAGGAGTAGTGGAGTTGTTGGTGGAGTAGCTGTCCTTTTTTTGTTTTTCAACCTGTATCTGTATCAGTGTTTGTTACCTTGATTGTAGCTGAGCTCATAACCTGTAGTAAAGCTGCTGCAGATACGATTCTTAGACCCCTGAAAAGTCGCATGACAAGTTGTACTCCATGATTTCCAATGAGTACAGTTCATATCTGTACGACTTCAAGTCACAACAACTTCAAAATAGTCCCTGCACTACTTTGGGCCGATTTTAATGCATTTTGAGGTCCATAGACATAGACATTGCTTCAAGTCCTGTCAAAATCACAGTAAAAACGCGGGCAAACAAAATTGCGGCAAAATCACACGACTTTTAGGTTGCACACGTGTAAAAGGGGCCTTACTAGTCAGTGTGGGACACATGGCTGAGCCCTTCTTGCTTTTTTGGAAAGCAACAGGAAGTGCCGGTTCACACTGGTGCGATGCGGGAACCCTGCGAGTCCACTGCGGGTTCCCGCATCGCACCCTACTCGCAGGCAGTTCACACTGCCATATGCAAACTGCTGGGAGTGTCAATACAAAGTTAATGACTTCTCCAGATTTGTTTGCATATCGCAGTGCGAACTGTCAATTCGGACAGGAATTGGATAACATAGGTGTGAACACCCATGCGATCTGATTCTGGCGCGGACTAAAAAAAGGGCCCTGCACGACTTTGGTCTGAATGTGATGCGCACTGATTTACACAGCAGTGCAATGCTAATCACATGCAATGTCTGACCGCTATAATGCAAACCGGCACAAACACAGAGATACAAAATCATATCAAAACCATTTAGTTCTACTAGAAAAAAAACTTTACATTAACCACATAGCCACTGCCCACCACAGTTTTACTGTGGCAGGCGGCTGCTCCTGGGCAAAGTGACGTAGTACTACATTGCTCGCTCAGGAGAATCTAGGGGGTGAGCGTGCAGCGCCAGCGGCATGCTCCTGCCCCCGCTCGTTAGCCGGGGAGCCAGCACGTGTGACCGGCGGCTCCGATGGCCGCCGGCCACTCGCGATCTCCTGCAGCTGAGAGAGAAGGACAGACGGCTGATGTAAACACAGCCGTCTGTCATTCTCCCTTGGATTATCACAGAGGCTATGTGATCCTGCTATATAAGATCGCATGTCTCTGTGATGGTCTCACAAGCTACGCCCCCTGACAGTTAGAATCACGCCCCTAGGGTCACACTTAACCCCGTGATCACCAGTAATGTTAACTCCTTCCCTGCCAGTGTCATTTTTACAGTAACAGTGCATATTTATAGCACGGATTACTGTAGTAATGTCACTGGTACCCCCAAAAGTGTCAAAAATGTAAGTTAGGGGTCCGATCTGTCCACCGCAATGTCTCAGTCCCACAAAAAAAAAGATCGCCACCATTACTAGTGAAAAAAAATATTTCCCGTAGTTAGTAAACGCAATAACTTTTACACAAACCAATCAAAATACACTTATTGCGATTTTTTTTTTACCAAAAATATGTAGTAGAAAACAAATTGGCCTAAAATGTTAAAAAATTAGATTTTTACATTTTTTTTTCATATAAAAGAATGTGAAAAATATTGTTATTTTTTAAAAATTGTCGCTCTTTTTTTGTTTATAGAGCAAAAAATAAAAATCGCACAGGTGATCAAATACCACCAAAAGAAAGCTCTGTTTGTGGGAAAAAAAGGACGTCAATTTTGTTCAGGTACAGCGTCGCACGACCGCGCAATTGTCCATTAGAGTCACGCAGTGCCGAATCGCAAAATAGGGCCTGGTCATTGAGCAGCCAAATCCTCCGGGCTAAAGTGGTTAAACCATTATAAACAAAATGCTACCAAAACACTACCACTTAGTGACAAAACTACTAATCAAAGTATAACATTCTCGATTAGAAAGCTGCTGCAGGTTAGTTGATGTTGGATACATGGGCAAGCCCTTCTTGTTTTTATTGGAAAACAATAGGAACACAGAAACACAAAATCGCATCATGACCATGTAGTCCTGCTGGGAAGAATATTACATTAAACCAACATATACATAATGCCGCCATAACACTACCAGCTAGTGGAAGAATGACTAATCAAAGTATGTAAAGTATGATTGTTGTCCACATATGCAGTGTAGTAACGATTCTTCAGGAAACATCTTCAGATTTGCATGTATGGCATATATTTTTTAAAGCTGTTGTTTCAGCACAGAGAAGTTTAGTCAACTTTTGTTATAATAAAAGAAGTATTAAAATGATAGACCCCGGGAGGAATAAATTGTAAAGCCCCAGTATCCCAACATGATAAATGATAAATCTTGTGATGGAAAAAGAGTAAAAAAATGGTAACCTACATTACCTCAAATCATTCATTAAATGCAAGCAGTTTAACTAGTTCTGGACCGGAAGGATTTGCCCCCTTAATAACCAGGCCCTATTTTGAGATTCAGGACTGCATTATATTAACGAAAAATTGCGCTGTCGTGCGACGCTTTACCCAAACTAAATTTATGTACTTTTTTTCCCACAAATAGAGCTTTCTTTTGGTGGTATTTGATCACCTGTGCGTTTTTTATTTTTTGCGTTATAAGCAAAAAAAGAGCGAAAATGTTGAAAATAAAAAACAATATTTTTCACTTTCTGCGATATAACATCCCCCCCCCCCCCCCAAAAAAAAAAAATGGAAAAATCAAAATGTTTTAACATTTTAGGCCAATTTCTTTTCTGCTACATATTTTTGGTAAAAAAAAAATTGCAATAAGCGTATTTTGATTGGTTTGCGCAAAAGTTATCGCGTCTATTAACTATGGGAATGATTTATGTCACTTTTTATTGTTTTTTTTTTTACTAGTAATGGTGGCGATCTGCAATTGGAGCCACCTGACGCACGCATCGGCTTCCCCGCCTACCCGCCCCTCCAAGTTCCTCTCAGGCGAGCGACGTAGGTCTACGTCGTTCTGCCTGTACGAGCCAGCCTGCCGCAGTAAAAAGGCGGCTGGTGGTCGGAAACTGGTTAAAGTGTTACTATACCCAGGAGCCTGCATTCACTATATCTGATCTCCCACAGTGCACAGAACATGGAAATGCAATTATTTTAGCAAATATAAACTGCTAAATACCTTTTCTCATCAGGAGTTTATAGCAGTCCTGTGACTTCTATCAGTGTCTAGTTAAAGATTGTAGGAGGGGTTTGCATTCTATTGACTGTCTTATGAGGCTGCCGGACCCCTGACCCCAGTCTGGACAGTGCTGATTTGCCCTGTGCTGAAAAAAACTCTCTAGCAATACACCCCAAACTGAGCATGTGCAGAGCGACTCCAAAGGCTTTGTCTCATCAGTAGTGGAAAAAGGGGAGGACCAGAGAAGCAGGATCAAACAGTCTTTTTACACAATGCTTGGTTTATTGATCCTTTAGTGCATAGCAGCTTTCTATTATTATTTTGGTTTATTGATCCTTTAGTGCATAGCAGCTTTCTATTATTATTTTATACAGTTGCGCTGAATTTTTTATTTATTATTATTTTTACACAATGCGGAGGATTAACCCCTGAGGTTCTAGTTTGAGTATAACAAGCATATACAGACTGACTTTTACTGTTGTGGGTTTAGTAACACTTTACCTGTATAGTAGAGCTCAGAGAGGGGGAAGGAAAAGTAATGAGCCTTTCAGATGTACTGCAGTGCAAAGAGCATGCCAATAGAAATAGAGGGCAAAGTTGCTTTTCCTTTTATTGTCCAGTCCATGTGTGTGGGTAGGTAGGAGACTTGTAAGAAAAAAAAATGAAACTGCTGCAGAGAAAGATCAGTTTTCCTTTCCCTGCTAGACAGCCCTGTGCAGTGTGACAAAGCAGTGTAAATCATAGGACTGGATTGACCGAAATACAAGTTATTTTGCAGGTAAAACAGTTTTCAGCTATGTATTTTATCTGTGTATTTGACTGTTTGCCTGGAGTTTGGTTTTAATTGACTAATGGCTCACTGAAACACTGTATATCTCCACTGTCAGTGTTTTTTTCTCTGCATTGCTCCCCACTGTCAGCCCTTTCTTTGGCTAAAGATTCACAGGGTTAGTAGCTGAAATAAACTGTACATGCAATTGTAATTTATGAGCTTCTGTATGTATGGGTCACTACTAAAACATACACAAGCATTTTAGTTTTATCATGATCATGTATGAGAAATGAACACTTCTGAGAGTGAGACATAAGAGTCAAAGATAACCCCTAGGAAGAGAGCTTGGGAGCTGAAGAGATTGGGGTGTTATCAACAGCAATTGTTTTGTCAGGCTGAAGAGCAGATTTTGATAGAAGAAAAACAAAGCTGTCACGGCTAGATATTACTGATTTATTTTCTTTTAAAAAATGATAAAGGATTTTAAAATATATCTAAATAGTGCAGCAGTATCAGTAATTGGTGTGGTACCAGGCTTGTAAATGTTGGAGACTAAGTTACTTTTTGCTTTAATCTGGAAATATATTACTCAAAAAAAGTGCCAAAAGTAATAGTTGTGGTGGTAAATTCTGCGGTTTAAGATAAAAAACTGTTAACAGAATATGTGACTGGCTGAATGATCAGACAGTGAGTAACAGTAATTTGCACTTTACTAAACAGATTTATAGTTAGAAGCAATAATAAACAAGCAAAAAATTGGGGGAGCAAAGCATGAACATGTATATCTAAAGCCGGTGCAGCTATGGACCAAGCAACATGTATATTAAAAAAGAATAGCGCAACCATGCAAAAGAAATGACTATTAAATATGGAGACAATCCATAAATAAAAATGGGGGTTTAGTCCCACCATATGGCCATATCGTGCTCAATAATGGGGTACTTTGACGCAGTGGTGGGCTTGAGAACGATATGGCCATATGGTGGGACTAAACCCCCATTTTTATTTATGGATTGTCTCCATATTTAATAGTGATTTCTTTTGCATGGTTGCGCTATTCTTTTTTAATATACATGTTGCTTGGTCCATAGCTGCACCGGCTTTAGATATACATGTTCATGGTTTGCTCCCCCAATTTTTTGCTTGTTTATTATGTATTCGGTCTGACCAGACTTATGGGGTTGAGCATCCCATCCCCCACACACACCTGTACTCTATTGGTGTCCTCTATCAAGTAGATATAGGAGGAGTCCCCTGCAGTGCATTAGCACACCTTCCCAGCAAGGAGTATTATCTCCAAGGGTAAGAGAGGCTGGATTCACCCCTTTTTTTATGGATAGTGTAGGACCCACTGATAATGGGGTACTTTGACGCAGTGGTGGGCTTGAGCACGATATGGCCATATGGTGGGACTAAACCCCCATTTTTATTTATGGATTGTCTCCATATTTAATAGTCATTTCTTTTGCATGGTTGCGCTATTCTTTTTTAATATAGAAGCAATAATAGAAGACAAATTCAGGATGACAAAGATTATGCATACACTGAAGCATAATACAAACCCAGTATAAAAGTGTGCTATTTGGGTTAGTGAGCGGTGGCGCTGCCTCAGCTAAATTGAATTAATAAAACTGCAAAGTATAAAATTATAATGTGCTAACATACAATGTGCAAACAACGCAATGTGCAAAATGCTATGTGCAAAAAGCCACAAGTATTCCAGCGGGGGAAGTACTTTGCTGATACTCCTCAAAAATCCCCGTTCATAAATCTATGTGCAAATCATGCAATGTGCAAACAATTTAAGGTGCAAGTGAAGTAATGTGATCCAGTGTGGGTGAGCCTAGATCAGCTAACAATCCTGTCTAGGTACAATAGTTAGATCCAAATACCAAATATTATAAAAATGATTAATGTGCTTGATTAAACAAACAAATATTTGTTATAATGTGAAGGGACCCCTACTGTGCGTTCTTCTTTATAACATCTCGGGTATGATAAAGTTTGAAACACAAAATCAAAAATTATAATATAATAAATAACTATAAATAAGTCAAAGTGTGTGTATATATATATATATATATATATATATATATATATATATAAATATATATAAATATATATATATATATATATATATATATATATATATATATATATATACACAGTGGGTACGGAAAGTATTCAGACCCCCTTAAATTTTCACTCTTTGTTATATTGCAGCCATTTGCTAAAATCATTTAAGTTCATTCTTCTTCCTCATGAATGTACACATGTACACATAGCACCCCATACTGACAGAAAAACACAGAATTGTTGACATTGTTGCAGATTTATTAAAAAAGAAAAACTGAAATATCACATGGTCCTAAGTATTCAGACCCTTTGCTGTGACACTCATATATTTAACTCAGGTGCTTTCCATTTCTTCTGATCATCCTTGAGATGGTTCTACACCTTCATTTGAGTCCAGCTGTGTTTGATTATACTGATTGGACTTGATTAGGAAAGCCACACACCTGTCTATATAAGACCTTCCAGATCACAATGCATGTCAGAGCAAATGAGAATCATGAGGTCAAAGGAACTGCCTGAAGAGCTCAGAGACAGAATTGTGGCAAGGCACAGATCTGGCCAAGGTTGCTGCACTTAAGGTTCCTAAGAGCACAGTGGCCTCCATAATCCTCAAATGGAAGACGTTTGGGACGACCAGAACCCTTCCTAGAGCTGGCCGTCCGGCCAAACTGAGCTATCGGGGGAGAAGAGCCTTGGTGAGAGAGGTAAAGAAGAACCCAAAGATCACTGTGGCTGAGCTCCAGAGATGCAGTCAGGAGATGGGAGAAAGTTGTAGAAAGTCAGCCATCACTGCAGCCCTCCACCAGTCGGGGCTTTATGACGGAAGCCTCTCCTCAGTGTAAGACACATGAAAGCCCGCATGGAGTTTGCTAAAAAACACCTGAGGGACTCCAAGATGGTGAGAAATAAGATTCTCTGGTCTGATGAGACCAAAATAGAACTTTTTGGCCTTAATTCTAAGCAGTATGTGTGGAGAAATCCAGGCACTGCTCATCACCTGTCCAATACAGTCCCAACAGTGAAGCATGGTGGTGGCAGCATCATGCTGTGCGGGTGTTTTTCAGCTGCAGGGACAGGACGACTGGTTGCAATCGAGGGAAAGATGAATGCGGCCAAGTACAGGGATATCCTGGACAAAAACCTTCTCCAGAGTGCTCTGGACCTCAGACTGGGCAGAAGGTTTACCTTCCAACAAGACAATGACCCTAAGCACACAGCTAAAATAACGAAGGAGTGGCTTCACAACAACTCCGTGACTGTTCTTGAATGGCCCAGCCAGAGCCCTGACTTAAACCCAATTGAGCATCTCTGGAGAGACCTAAAAATGGCTGTCCACCAACGTTTACCATCCAACCTGACAGAACTGGAGAGGATCTGCAAGGAGGAATGGCAGAGGATCCCCAAATCCAGGTGTGAAAGACTTGTTGCATCTTTCCCAAAAAGACTCCTGGCTGTATTAGATCAAAAGGGGGCTTCTACTAAATACTGAGCAAAGGGTCTGAATACTTAGGACCATGTGATATTTCAGTTTTTCTTTTTTAATAAATCTGCAACAATGTCAACAATTCTGTGTTTTTCTGTCAGTATGGGGAGCTATGTGTACATTCATGAGGAAGAAGAATGAACTTAAATGATTTTAGCAAATGGCTGCAATATAACAAAGAGTGAAAAATTATGGGGGTCTGAATACTTTCCGTACCCACTGTATATATATATATATATATATATATATATATATATATATATATATATATATATATATATATATATATATATACACAGTGCCTTGCGAAAGTATTCGGCCCCCTTGAACTTTGCGACCATTTGCCACATTTCAGGCTTCAAACATAAAGATATAAAACTGTAATTTTTGTGAAGAATCAACAACAAGTGGGACACAATCATGAAGTGGAACGAAATTTATTGGATATTTCAAACTTTGTTAACAAATAAGGAACTGAAAAATTGGGCGTGCAAAATTATTCAGCCACTTTACTTTCAGTGCAGCAAACTCTCTCCAGAGGTTCAGTGAGGATCTCTGAATGATCCAATGTTGACCTAAATGACTAATGATGATAAATAGAATCCACCTGTGTGTAATCAAGTCTCTGTATAAATGCACCTGTACTGTGATAGTCTCAGAGGTCCGTTTAAAGCACAGAGAGCATCATGAAGAACAAGGAGCACACCAGGCAGGTCCGAAATACTGTTGTGGAGAAGTTTAAAGCCGGATTTGGATACAAAAAGATTTCCCAAGCTTTTAACATCCCAAGGCGCACTGTGCAAGCGATAATATTGAAATGGAAGGAGTATCAGACCACTGCAAATCTACGAAGACCTGGCCGTCCCTCTAAACTTTCAGCTCATACAAGGAGAAGACTGATCAGAGATGCAGCCAAGAGGCCCATGATCACTCTGGATGAACTGCAGGGATCTACAGCTGAGGTGGGAGACTCTGTCCATAGGACAACAATCAGTCGTATAGTGCACAAATCTGGCCTTTATGGAAGAGTGGCTAGAAGAAAGCCATTTCTTAAAGATAGCCATAAAAAGTGTCGTTTAAAGTTTTGCCACAAGCCTCCTGGGAGACACACCAAACATGTGGAAGAAGGTGCTCTGGTCAGATGAAACCAAAATCGAACTTTTTGGCAACAATGCAAAACGTTATGTTTGGTATAAAAGCAACACAGCTCATCACCCTGAACACACCATCCCCACTGTCAAACATGGTGGTGGCAGCATCATAGTTTGGGCCTGCTTTTCTTCAGCAGGGACAGGGAAGATGGTTAAAATTGATGGGAAGATGGATGGAGCCAAATATCGGACCATTCTGGAAGAAAACCTGATGGAGTCTGCAAAAGACCTGGGACTGGGACGGAAATTTGTCTTCCAACAAGACAATGATCCAAAACATAAAGCAAAATCTACAATGGAATGGTTCACAAATAAACATATCCAGGTGTTAGAATGGCCAAGTCAAAGTCCAGACCTGAATCCAATCAAGAATCTGTGGAAAGAACTGAAAACTGCTGTTCACAAACGCTCTCCATCCAACCTCACTGAGCTTGAGCTGTTTTGCAAGTAGGAATGGGCAAAAATGTCAGTCTCTTGATGTGCAAAACTGATAGAGACATACCCCAAGTGACTTACAGCTGTAATCGCTGCAAAAGGTGGCGCTACAAAGTATTAACTTAAGGGGGCTGAATAATTTTGAACGCCCAATTTTTTATTTGTTAAAAAAGTTTGAAATATCCAATAAATTTCATTCCACTTCATGATTGTGTTCCACTTGTTGTTGATTCTTCACAAAAAATTGCAGTCTTATATCTTTATGTTTGAAGCCTGAAATGTGGCAAAAGGTCGAAAAGTTCAAGGGGGACTGACTGAATACTTTCGCAATGCACTGTATACATATATGTGTGTATATATGTATATATATATATATATATATATTATATATATATATATATATATATATATATATATATATATATATATATATATATATATGTATATATAAAAAGTACAGCAAAACTGCAGGAAAGGGCACTGGGGGGCAAACTAATATCAATTTATTTTATTTTGTAATGAAATCAGTGTGTTTGTGTTTTTTACTTTTCAAATTTTCCGCCAGTTCCACCCCCCTGCCAGCATCACGTCGCAGGAGACGGAAGCCGGGGCTCAAAAGCATTGGGCGGAAGACTAGGCCGCCGTATGGCGAAGGGACACATTGCTGGATCCCGGCAACAAGGTAAGTAACCCTCTTCAAGGATCCAGCGATGCTCCCTGGCGGTACCCCGAGTGTGGCTCGGGGTTACTGCTTATGGCAGCGAAATCCCACCCCGAGCCACACTCGAATACCGCCAGGGAGGTTAAATGCCATGCAATTCCTCTGGTGCAATGGTGGTAAGGTGGTCTTAGGCTGTGCCAGGATCCCCATGGGTACACTCATGACCCCTCTTGGTAGTACACTTACCAGATCCTGGACCCCATATAGGGGAAGATAGACTTCAGGTAAGTGTATTTCCTGTCTCCTAGGAATGATTATGGCCCTCTATAGAAACCTCCAGGTACCCTGCTTGTAGCTCCACTCTCCTTATCCTTTCCTGAGGTGGTAGTTTCCCCTCATGTGTAGAGATGAAAAGATGCCTCCATGGTGTAATATTGGTAAAATTACCTGTTGAACTTACATTCCTATTCTGCACAAAGTGTACACAGGTTTTCCAGAAGTTAAGTCTTTGGCAGCAGCCTAAGAGCTAGGTCTCAATTCCATCTTCTGGACAAAAGGTGATGGTAAACTAGTGGTGGTGAAGTGGTGACTAGTCTACTGACCAAAGTGAGCTGGCATAACCCTTACGCTGGCTGTCCCGGTTGCTTCCCGCTAGACAGTTAAGGGCCTACTGCCTGCTTGAACAGAACTCCTAGACCCTAAGTTACCATGGCTTTAATATTGCAATCTAAACCCTGGCTGCCTCCTCCACTTTCGTTTTACTTCTGTTTTGCATTGCATTTATACTCCTGTATTACCATGTTCACTGTATTATGTTCAGAACTGTTATCTGATATGCGTTTTTTTTTTCTGTATTTGTTCAAAACCTAAATAAAAATGTATTAAAAAAATAAATAAATAAAAGTGGTGACATTCTGTCTTCAAGCGCATAAGTAGATGATGGTTCAGGGGGTCCATTAGACTGTGTAATATTGTCAGGATTCATGGCTAAAAGCTTACTAGTATATTAGCTGATTTTTTACTGTATTAGCAATTCAAAGCATTATAGCACTAAGCTAAGAAGACACAATCAATGCACCCATGAACACGCATATAAATACCATTGGGAAAAAGTGTACATATATTTAAAACACCACGAATAACAGTTTTCTTGAGAAAGAGCAGAACATAGAATAAGAGCTTAGGGAAAAAAATATCCACACAAAGAGCAACAGTGATTTGAATAATATAGTAATCCATAGCAACCAATTAGAATGTATTGCACTAACCAAAAATAGGTACATCAGTTTAGAAGTATAATGGCTGGCATCCAGGACAAGAAATGTATAATAATAAATGCTTACCTATAAAAACTCTCTCTTAAGAAACCACATTAAAACCTAAATTGAAAACCAAAGGCTGTCATAGTCTCATAGTGAGTTTGTTTCATATGGTGTTGATCCCAGAGCTTCTAGCACACATGCAGGACATTTCCTTTGGGTATTCTAAGTGCTTTAGGAGATTTATTATAGTCAGTTCAGCAAAATAAGCATTCTAACTATTTACCTGGGGTTACTGCACTTTACCTCTCTACTTTTAATCCTTATTGTTTCCTTAAAGTCATGCTAAAGAAAGTTCTGATGGCTTCAGATAAGGAGGTGCAAGTTTCTTAAGCAGGACTGAAACTACCAAGCTCAAATACAGAGTCCCAAGGCCACAGGAGTGGTCGTGCAAGAAAACAAACAAGGATGACCCATTCTCAGGGTCAGAGGACAATGCTGGGTCAGACATTGGATTACTGTAGATAGTTGGATAAGTCAAGAACTTTTATGAAAAGGACGGATTAACACTACAGAAGACTAGACATTTCAGATCATGAAGGTTAAGTGGGATCTGATGTGATATCCAAACCACTGGTCAAAGACAGAGTTCAAATTCTTCTAATTAAAGCAGATTCCCATTCTGTTTTTTTTTTTTTTTTTGGGTGTTCATGGGCTCCTAGCCTCTAAAATAGAGAAATTCAAGGATAAAATAGGGAATGATACTATGAATTAAATGTTTTTATTATTATTATTTTCTATACCCTGTGGTTGATTTACAAAAGGATTCACTATCCAATCATCCACTCATGTAAAAAAAAAATCCTGCACATGATTGGGTAATAGTTTAATGATTTTTCTTTTAAAATGAGTGTACATTTAGTCCACAGTAATACCTTAGAATCATTCTAAAGATCACCATCTACATCCATTAACTTTGTGGTTGTGTCTACATTTCATTCTGCTCTCTTAATATCTCTCTCTTTAGTCACACATTTAGATCCACTGAGAGCAGAGAGTATAGGTAATAACTAGTGATAAGCCTGAGTGAAAGAGCTCATCCCCGGCAACCATTTAGATCAGCATTGTTCCTCCCTACTAGCCATGGAATGGTGCAGACATTAGCTGTGCTGTGCAAATCAGTTGCTTGATTAATGTTCCAGAAGCAAATATGAGTATGCAGATATGAGAATGTATTCAAGCAACTGATGAGCGGACTGCATAGATAAAGTCTATATAATGCAGTGTCCAGCTCCCTGCCTGGGGCGTACCTAAAGGGTATCCGGGAGTGTGTTCTTTTACTTTTTCAATTATCAGGAAGTTGATGTATCATTTCCCTCTTTTGGCTGTTATGCAGTGCCAAAAACAGCAGTTGCAGGCACATTTAGGTGCATCAAGCATTTGAACATTTATTATGACCTTTGGAATGCATTAAAAGGATTGTAAAGGCAGAAGGTTTTTTTTTTTATCTTAATGCATTTTATGCATTAAGATAAAAAACCTTCTACGTGCAGCAGCCCCCTTCAGCCCCCCTAATACTTACCTGAGCCCATCTTCATCCAGCGATGTTGCAGGAGTGTCTGGAACTCCCCTCCACATTGGCTGAAACAGCAGCACAGCGCAATTCGCTCCTACTACTGTTAATCAAAATCATTCAGCCAATCAGGATAGAGAGGGGGTGGGGCCGGGTCATGGCTTGTGTCTGAATGGACACAGGGAGCTGTGGCTCGGCTTGGGGGGCCCCCATAGCAAGCTGGGGCACTCAACAGTAGGGAGGGGCCGGGAGAGCCAAACAGGGACCCAAGAAGAGGAGGCTCTGGGCTGCTCTGTGCAAAACCAACTGCACAGAGCAGGCAAGTACAACATGTTTGTTATTTTTTTTTAAAAATGTCTGGTGTGTCTAGACCGGCATGTCTATCGTTTAGGCGCATTTAGACGTGTTTTTTCAAGCTTAGGCACGTTCAACATTATTTTTTTCTCTTCAGCTCCTCTCCTGAAAACTCCTTTGGTGTTTACATCTGTAAACATCTATGTGTGCGTAGCGCTTGCCTGCTGATTTGGCCCAGATTCCTTCCCTTAAATTGGTGTTTCAGCCAGGAACACAGCAACAGTCACTCTTTCTGGTTCAATAAATGGTTATTCTTTTGGGATTTACTGCTGAATAAACTTGTATAGGATGCAGGAAGCTGCGGGATACTCCAGCAACACTGTACAGTAATAGGAGGACACTCTACACTTTGTTGAAACTTCTTAGCACAGTCCCTTTAGTAGCAGCTAAGGGAATTAGCAGAACTGAGACACCATAAGAAATGTCCAGTTCAAGCAGGCACCTGGCACTGATGCACAAGGGATAGCAGCATCAAACAGTCACTAGGATCCTACAATCATGTCTGTACTCACAATGTCCCTTAATATTTGGATGCCTTCTTCCAATATCAGACAGACATTCCTCACCAGAATAGATCCTCAGTGAAATCTCTTTATCAGCTCCAGCAATTCTCAGAACAGTAGGCCCCACAGTTCTAGCTTACTGTACCTGTGATCTCAATGAGCTTCTGTAAGAACTTCAGCTGCACTGCCCATAAGGGCAGCAGCCCTTCAGGCTGGGAACGGATTCTCCTGGAGAAGAACGGGGCTGCCCCATGCTATTTATGCACTCCCCAGTCACCTACTGCGCCCTTTTCCCAAGGATCAGTTGGGACAACATAAATATTCAGGCTGCGGATTTTCCTCTTCCCAACCCACTATATTCAGGAATCCTCCAGAAGGCAGAGGGGCCAATCAAACCTGCAGCCAGTGAAGTCCAAAACAGCCCAATGTAATCCCCAACTGCTCCACTGATTACAGGGTAGCCATAAAGAACTAAATTTGCCTAAATTTTCTAGCAGCCTATCTAGGTGGGTGATACATGTGCATGAACACAAGGGCTTACATAGAGGTGCTTTTACAGACTACAAAGCCAAACACCTGTAAAAGTGGTGTTTTTTAAGGCCCGTGTGCATGAGGCCTTATGCTCTTTATCATTACCTAATGTAATGAACGTGACTTTGGTATTCCATAAAAATTCACGTAGAATGTGGTGATTTAAATTACTGATATTGGTATCTAGGAATACATTTTGGGATCACCGCTACCATGGGTTCAATGTGAATCCTGCAGGCTATAGATATGCAATTCCATAACATTTTTGTGCAGAAGAGTTTTTTTATACTATAATGCACTGCATGACCCTTAAACTATAACCAATAAACTAAGAAGGGCCAACAAAGTTTTTTATTTAATATTGATAAGCCAGCCCCTTTACTATGAAGGAATGGGAGGGGGGGGGCACAGAGCAGCCATATATGTGTGGTGTTCTTTACAGCAGAGAAAATTGCATGATACCCCCTGTCAGGAAAGACACTTGCATACATGCAGGAGCATAAGCCTACGAAACCTTGCCCGTGGCCATGTAACAGGAGCAGGACTATTTAAACTGCACTAGTCCTGTGTTAGTGCCGTTTGGTCTATTCACTCCTGAGCATCTGTTCCTGTGTTGATCCTCTGTTGCTGACCTCTTCTGTACCTGATTTTGTCTGAACACTGCCATGACCCCCTGGACTATTCTTCTGCATGCTCCCTTTAATGATCTGCCTTGCTGTTACTGACCCCGGCCTGATTCCTAACCACTCTGCTGCCTGCCGTCTATACCTTGATCTGCCCGAATGTTGATGACCTGGACTGTCTGACCTTGCCTTGGCTTTCGTACCTGCACCTGCATCAGCTGACCTGTGCCTGCCTCCCGTTGTGGTCCTTCCGCCAGAGTTCATCCAGCCATTTATCTCTCCGCACCCTAGTGCACATCAGTACCTGCTGGCAGAAGACGTTACAGGCACTCGTGCCAATCTGTGCTCTGGCATTCCCTGTTACCTTACCAGGGCTCCTGGGTTGTAAGAGAGGCATACCTCTGTGCTTCAGACTCTATCACCAGGTATGTTACACTCCCATCAACAAAATCAGTGTTAACGGGGGAATCCCTCCCATGAGGCTATTGTGTTCTCGCAGCGAGGGGGAGGGGGCACAGGGAGCTTTCCCGCCGCTGGCAATAATTACATGAAAAACCTGACATGCCGGTTGTACCCAAGTCGATGTCTGGATTGATCAGGTACAATCAGCCTACCTATAGATGGATTGAATCTCTGCTATGATTCTATGACTGATTTTGGGGAGCTGTGCTTTAATTCTGATGGCTACCTCTATGGACAATCACTCCACTTGCTGCCTTTAATTATTATTATTTGGGGCTTTTATCTTTAATTTTATTTTGTAGCATAACTGAGGTCAGCAGTTACTTTAAGCTGCTAAAATGTCTGTAGTAAACTTTTATTTCTACAAGGCTGCCTTTTGTTTTAAGGGTGGTATTTTGAGGTTTTCGTTTGATTTAAGGGTAAATTAGTGCAAGAACAGTGTTATCTTATATTTCAATTTGATTTTAAGCTTCTACTTTATTTAAACAGTTTTCTAACCATGAAACCTCCAAAATCTAAACAATGGAAATATCTGACAATTCTTCCAGGTTGTACACAGATCTGGTATTTATTATGTGAGTGCTTATAAAGCAAGACAAGAGAAAAGTAAGAAATTAAGAATATAAGAATAAGATTGCCGACTAATTCTAAATATTTAAACTAAAGAAAGAAAATAAATATACCATATTTTGCCAGTCTTTGCATGTGGTGGCTATAATAATACATTTTTATTCAGGCCTTTTTCCTTTGTTTTCAACATGCGATCCTGCCAGTAACACAGGGTTACAATTCTCACTTACCATACTGTACGAATAGAAGAGCAGCACTATCACCCTAGGACAGGGATCCTCAAACTACGGCCCTCCAGCTGTTGCAGAACTACACATCCCATGAGGCATTATAAAGCTCTGACATTCACAGACATGACAAGGCATGATGGGAATTGTAGTTCCTGAACAACTGGAGGACCATAGTTTGAAGACCCCTGCCCTAGGACATGACTATGAAACACTGCCTCCTCTCCTCTTCTCCACAACATGGAGGGCAAATGTTCTGCAGTCAACAGAGGGATCTGGAAATAATGCTAACTGATAAAAGTTTTTGAAAGAGAAACCCCCTTGAAGGTAAATGGGACTTTAAAGGTATCAATTTCCTTAACCATAAGGCAAGTATAGTACTAAATTATATATCATATAAAATTCTTTATTGAAAAGTTAATTGCAGAAGGTTCTCAACCAATGTTGAGTCCTACATGTGTCAGCATTGAAATACAATACATATGGCCAGAAACAAACTGGCTCAACAAAACCATGTATGTGGTTTTGTTGAGCCAGTTTGTTTCTGGCTATATGTATTGTATTGTATTTCAATGCTGACACATGTAGGACTCACCATTGGTTGAGAACCTTCTGCAATTAACTTTTCAATAAAGAATTTTATATTATATATAATTTAGTACTATACTTGCCTTATGGTTAAGGAAATTGATACCTTTAACCACTTAAGCCCCGGAAGATTTTACCCCCATTCCGACCAGGGGGTATTTTGCGATTCGGCACTGCGTGAATTTAACGCACAATTGCGCGGTCGTGCGACGCTGTACCTAAACGAATTTGACGTCCTTTTTTTCCCACAAACAGAGCTTTCTTTTGGTGGTATTTGATCACCTGTGCGATTTTTTGATCACGCGCTATAAACAAAAAAAGAGCGTCAATTTTGCAAAAATAGCAATATTTTTCACATTTTTTTATATGAAATTCCCCCAAAAAAAAATGTAAAAATCAAAATTTTTAAAAATTTTCGGCCAATTTATTTTATGCTACCTATGTTTGGTAAAAAAAATCGCAAAAAGCGTATTTTGATTGGTTTGCGCAAAAGTTATCGCGTTTACTAACAAAGGGAAAGATTTTTGTCATTTTTGTTGTTTTTTTTTTTAACGCGTAATGGCGGCGATCTGCGATTTTTTTGCGGTACTGCAACATTGCGGCGGACAGATCGGACCCTTGACTGACATTTTTGACACTTTTGGGGTTACCAGTGACATTTCTACAGTAATCAGTGCTATACATATGCACTGTTACTGTAAAAATACACTGGTAGTGAAGGGGTTAACTTTATTTGGAAGGGAGGGGCTGTGTGTGTCCCTAGGGGCGTGGTTTCTACTGTGATTGGCTGTGGCTCTAGCTGTAAGGACACTGATCAACGGATCTACATACCAGATCCGTTTTATCAGTGTCTTTGCAGCGAGGAGAATGACAGGCAGTTTGTTTACACAAGCTGCCTGACATTCTCCCTCTCCCCCGCCGATCGCCGAGTGACCGGCGGACATCGGGTCCGCTGGTCACACGCGCGGGGGGGTCCGTGACCACGCGGGAGCGGGAGCGCGCCCCGGGGGGCGCGCGCTCGCTCCCTAGACCCTCACAAGCAAACAACGTAGCCCTACGTTAGTTTGCCTGTGAGGGGCTGACCGCCGACGTAGATAGTCGTGCGGCGGTCGGCAAGTGGTTAAAGTCCCATTTACTTCAAGGGGGCTTCTCTATCAATTGTACAGTCAAGGGATTATGGTAACCCAATACCCTAGGTCATTGATGGCGAACCTTGGCACCCCAGATGTTTTGGAACTACATTTCCCATGATTCTCATACACTCTGCAGTGTAGTAGAGCATCATGGGAAATGTAGTTCCAAAACATCTGGGGTGCCAAGGTTCGCCATCACTGCCCTAGGTTGTCTACATAATCCTTTGTTAACAGATGAAAGTTAGCAGAGGTAGACTGTACAGGAAGTTATCAGCTCTCTGGGATTCTGATTTTTTTTTTTTTTTTTGTTTGCACTTTTGCAATATTGTTTGCACTTATTAAAAAAAAAAAGCAAAACATTTTTAATGGTAAATTTACCATACCGAAAAGAAGCAAATATGAGATGTTCTCTAGTAGGGCTTACATACAATTTAAAGGTGAACACCAGGCAAATAGATTATAGCATTGTACTGTAATTATACCAGCGATATGAGCCTAAAATAAAAATAAAAATACCTTTCCATTCCTGTAAAATCACCCTAATTTGATGAACTCCTACAGATTAAGTTAAATATTTGCATTGGCAGGGTTGCTTTTAGTATACAAACAAACATAGTTGTGATAGTTTTCTGGCTGCTGGCAGCATGTCTTGTTTTATTCAAGTTGGTGCTGTGGATAGTCTTGGGGTGGCACAAAGAGAAATATTTCCATCTCTCCTGTGAAACCTTACAGTCTTTCTCAGCCAGAAGGGGCATCACTAGGGGAAGCTAACCATAAGTATAATTCCTTCAGTAACATCAATATGTGAGGTCAACAATGCATCGGTATACCTTGTGCAGCACAGGCACACATTTAGATAGTTGGGTTTCCATGAACTAATAGCCACAAAAAGCCACCACTAAAGGGGGTTTCAAAACTGCTCCTTTCATCTAAAAAAAAAGGAGCAAACCAGAGCGCTATATGCAAATTTACTCCATTTTATAACGGGATTTCAAGTAAATATTGTTTACATTTTTTGCATTCAGTTAAGCTTTAGACTTTGCTTGTCTGGATTGCTTTAGAATTTTCCTTTCTTGATTGCTGTGAATAAATGTGGTGGTACAAACCCAAAATTACTTGAGTATGCACTCATGGCACTAACATACTCCTACCACTCTATACATATTTATAAATGTTCCTGTGGTTATATTTCTCATGTATTGTATGTTGTAGTATATGATCAATGACAGAAGCAGGTGGACAGGAACAATTCACAGGATATCCCTTCCATTTCTTATCATTATAGTAGCCAGACATTCTCTTCAATTGAGCTGCCATGGGGCCTAAGGGCAAATTGGATGCTGGGCTATCTCCCTTTACATCTGATAAGACCTGTAGTGTTTGTGATGTATAATTCACCCATATAGCTATCAGAAGCCAGCACATGCTACTGTTAAAGAATATTATAACACCCCTGGCCCTTAAGCATTGGCGATTCTCATCCGATGGTAGTGGTTCTGGGGAACAAGAATAAAAATAAGCTAAAAGATAAAGTAAAAATAAACTCAATATGTAATATGCCTTTGTGACAGCTTAGTAGAGACATGGACAGCACTTATAAATGCCTTGTGGTCATCTGGCCCTCTAATAGACATCAAAATCTTAGAAGGTTGGCATTAGAGGTCAACAAGACTATGGAGAACCTATATTGTTTGTTGAAAACTACTGAGAGGTTGAATGTGAGTCAAGACTAAGGACAGTTTGACGACTTTTACTTCACCTTTCCTGACCTCTCTGCTTTGATGCCTGTACTCACATCTTTATATTTGCTCTCGTGCTTTTCCTAGCTTCTTTCAATCCCCATGCCCTCAGAGCTAAACTTACAAACAACACCTCTGACCCTACTAATGCATCTAATTAACTTCCTATCACTATCCCTCTGCTCGATCTTCACCTTATGGGACAGAATGCTTCTCACAGTACTTAACTGAAATGTAACTTTTAATCCCTTTAAGTCTACAGCAATGCCAACATAACAATACTAACAGATATGTGAATCATTCTCATATTTCTTTTTTTTAAAGCAGTTATCTACACACAATGGATGGCAATTGGCAAATAACTATCATACTTATATATAACTAGTAGTGGTCCACCACAGTATTCTTCTTAATACTAGCAATTTTATGGTTTCTATACCTAGTACAGTTCACCTATAAGCCTATAAGTCAATACACATACATCCAAACAATGCAAAAAAGGAAACAGATTTACTAACATCATCCATATACACAATCTATTGGATTTCTCATATTACCTAAAGATTAAGGTAAATCTTTGTGCAACAGTTTTGCAGCATTTCATCGGCTCAAAAAAGTATGGAGCCTAAGGCCAGGACTGAATGTGAGGACTAAATTCCATTATAATAAACAGGTGGACCTAAGTGTATGTTTTAAACATAAAACAAGCCTTCTTTAGCAATTTCCTGCAAGAGCAATTCCAAACAAGGAGTGATAGCAATGAGTGAGCTATGCACTAATGATATTAACCTGGCAGCTGTGCTAAAATTCAGAAAGAATACATAGTTTACCTTAACCACTTTAGCCCCAGCCCTATTTCGGACACTTTTTGTTCACAAGTTAAAACCAGTATTTTTTCCTAGAAAACTACTTAGAACCCCCAAACATTATATATATTTTTTTAGCAAAGACTCTGGAGAATAAAATGTCGGTCATTGCAAAATTTTTTGTCACGCGGTATTTGCGCAGCGGTCTTTAAAACGCCATTTTTTTGGAAAAAATTTGAAAAATCACATTTCACTGCATTTAAAAAATACTAAACAGTAAAGTTAGCCCATTTTTTTTGTATATTGTGAAAGATGATGTCACGCCGAGTAAATAGATACCAAACATGTTACGGTTTAAAATTGCGCCCCCCCGTGGGATGGCGACAAACTACGGTCAATAGAGATCTCAATCTGCGACGCTTTAAATTTATTTAACGGTTACCAGTTTAGAGTTAGAGTGTAGCTCTTTTTTTTTAATTATTGCCCACGCTCTGGCGATCGCGGCGATACCTCACATGTGTGGTTTGAACAGCGATTTCATTTGCGGCTCGACTTGCGTATACGTTTTTTTTTGTGCGCGAGCTAACGGTGACGGGGACGGCTAAATTTTTTTTTTTTTTTTTTCCTATTTATTTTTTCTTTTTTTTTAAACTTTATTACAGGTTTTTTTAAAAAAAAAAAATCTGATCACTTTTATTGCTGTCACAAGCAATGTAAACATCCCTGGTGACAGCAATATGTCGTGACAGGTACACTTTATGGAGGGATCGAGGGTCTAAAAGACCCTAGACCCCTCCACTACACTTCCCTGTATGCAAAACGCCGAAAACGGCATTTTTGCATACAGCCGTTTTTCAAATCTGCCGCCTTTTGCAGCACAGTAACCCGGACGTGACGTCATGGACGCCGCCTCCGGGTTACGTCATCGGAGACCCGATCGATGCCGTTTCCAGCATTCATCGGGACTCCATCCAGCCGGCGGACGTGCCGGCTGGGTGCTCGGGGCTCCCGGTGGGACGGTAGCCCCGAGCAAAGCCGCGGAAGGCGGCGGGAGGGGGGGGACGTCCCCTCCCGCCCCCCCGGGTAACGATCGAGCGGCTCCCGAGCCGCATCGATCATTACCGACGGAAAGCCGACCGTCGGCTTCAAACAACGGTACCGGGATGATGCCTCTAGCTAGAGGCATCATCCCGGTATAACCACTCAAAGTCAGCCGACGTAGAGGTTACGTGACTGGTAGTAAAGTGGTTAATCTGAGTTCTTTGTAAACCCCTGGCTCCAGATTTCACATTACATCTCCCTTGGGATGTGTGAACCTACCCATGTTCGATTTGAACCCTGCTTGAAATCCGTAAAACCCTAATTTAGCTGCAAGACCCATTGAAGCTTATAGGGGAGCAAACATAATACTACATTTTGTCCAGGGTATGGGGGTGGTGGGGGGGTTGTCACTACCATATATATTTAACAAAGCAACATGTTAAAATACTGTAGGGATTTTCGCTTTTGCAAAGTGATCTGCGACAGATCTTGGAACAATTTAATCTCAGCTCCCTGAAAGGTGATCCTGCCCCGAAGCCTGGCTTTGTTCAGGATTTCTTCTTTTAATTGGAAATTCACCACACAACCTATTATGTCTCTAGGTGGGTCTACTTCTCTACCTCTGGGTCTGAGGGCCCTGTGCAGTCTTTCCATCTCGATTTCTGAATCATGTGGTCTTTCTAACAGATCGTTAAAAATGAATAAGACAGATCTCATGAGATTAGGGGTTTCAATGGATTCTGGAAGGCCTCTTATTCTTATGTTATGCCTTCTGCCCCTGTTTTCCAAATCTTCCAAGTGTCTATTCATTTCTCTTAGCTGAACTGAGTGGGAAGTAAGGGCTTTTTGTGCATCATCTATTTCAGATTCGTGGCGGTCCGTAAGGTCTTCCACCTCATCCAATCTGCTGGTAACATTCTGCATATCTCTACGGAGCTCCGCTATGGCAGAATTAAAGGAGGATTTGATGTCATCCGCAAGTATTCTCAGGTCATCTAAACATAGAGCCCTGGATGAGTTGTTGGCATTGGGAGGGTAGATGGCAGCGGGGGAATGAGAGTCATTAGGTGGATGGACGATGGCGGATGGATGGGTGATAGTGGGTGTACTAATGGCGGCAGGTGTATAGTTGGAAGCGGATGGATGGGTGACAATAGGAGGAAGGATGGCATCAGATGGGTTGCTGGCGGTGGATGAGGTATGGAGAGAGTCAGATTGGCTTAGAATGCAGGTGTTAGGAACACTCCCTGTGTACACTGAAGTGCTGTCATGAATCTGCCAGTTAAGAGTTAACTTAGTGCAGACTAATTGCACTAATTGGCAAAAGGCTGGCCTATTTAAACACCACAGCAGCACTGAGCCATTGCTGTCTTGTCTGCAGCTTTACCTGTACTTCCTGATCCTGAACCTGCTGTTTCCTGTTGACTTCCTGATCGACCTCCCGGCTTGTCCACTACTTCGTCTGCTTGCTGCCCGCCCTGACCTTGGCTCGTTCCTGTGACCACTCTCCTGCCTTATCCTTGTCGGCTTATCTGCTTCTGATTCTGGACGTGTTCACCTCCTGGTGGGGCAACCCTGGGGACCGCGACCTGGTGTTAGCTTGCAGCGCAGTCTATCCCCACCACCAGGGGCTCTAGTGAAAACCAGCTAGCACTTAGACTCCGCACCTCAGACTAGCCCGTGTCTACCACCAGTGTGACCCGTCCGTGTTCCTGTTGTACCAGATCCCACGAGGCTACCTCTGCACGTCAGGCTCAGCCACCAGCACCATTACAGTACAAGACAGCCATGTCGGAGCCTGCAAGAGGGGCCTCTCCTCTGGACGAGATCTGCCAACACTTGGCAGCATTGTCGCAAACAGTCAAGTCGCTCCAGGACAGCTATGTGCACTTGGAGGAACGCATGCACTCTGTGACTAACCCGGGGATCCCTCCTGTTTCTTTGGTACCCCCAACTTCCACGACACCAACAGGTTCGGTCTCAGGACCCACAGTGGTGATGCTACCACCTGAACCCAGGGTTCCTACACCAGAGCGATTTTCAGGAGATCGGGACAAATTTAGGGCGTTCCGAAACGCATGCGAACTTTATTTTTCACTGCAGCCCCGGACTTTCTCCTTGGAAGCCACCAAGGTTGGATTTGTCATCTCCCTACTCTTGGATGAACCCCAGTCCTGGGCACACCGACTTCTTGAAGAGTGCAGCCCACACCTAGACTCCTTGTCTTCCTTTTTTGGTGCCATGGCTCAATTATATGATGATCCACAGCGCACTTCCACAGCGGAAGCTGCTCTTCATGCACTCCAGCAAGGCCGCAGAGCAGTAGAGGAGTACGTCTCGGATTTTAGACGGTGGAGTACTGATACCGAGTGGAACGACGCAGCGCTACGTCACCAGTTCCGCTCAGGCCTATCTGAGGGTCTGAAGGACGAGCTAGCCCGAGTTGGCATTCCAGACTCCCTAGAGGCATTGTTTTCATTGGCTATCCAGATAGATCGCCGGCTTCGTGAGCGCCGTGCGGAAAGGTCTGCCCAGCACCCACGCCCGTTCTGGATGATGCCGCGGTTCGCAACTCCGGCTCATGTCACCTCCACCAGGCCCATTCCGGCCAACCTGGCTCCTGCTAACTTCACACCAGATGCCCCAGAACCCATGCAGGTTGGCGTTATGCGGTCTACCCTAACCGCTGAAGAACGACACCGCCGGCAAAAGAATAACCTCTGCCTATACTGTGGTGAAGCCGGCCATTACGTACGTTCTTGCCCAGCAAAGTTACGTAAGTTTCTCTCCATCTCTCCTTCAAGTTATCCAGCATCCGCTGCCAGTGCTACTCACTTAGCGCTCCCTGTTTCGTTTCAACTCCCGGGAGGTACAATACCAGTCACCGCAATTATTGATTCTGGAGCGTGCAGCTGTTTCATTGATCTCACGTTCGCCATCCAACAACACATCCCTCTTCAAACCAAGACTCAAGGACTTTCCATTTTTCTTGCAGATGGGTCTCATATTAAGTCTGGACCTGTGACTCAGGAGACCCCTCCACTTCCTATGGTCACTTCTTCAGGTCACAAAGAGCTACTCAGCCTGGATGCTATTGCTTCCCCTTTATTTCCGGTTATCCTGGGATTGCCGTGGCTGCAGGCCCACAACCCGCAAATCGATTGGATGACAAGAACGATCAAATTTCAGTCTGATTACTGCATAAACTCCTGTTTACCGGTCTCTCTCAGCCCTGCCAGTACCCTGCTCTGTTTGGACTCTGACACAGATCTGCTTTCTGCTGTGCCTAAGCCTTATCATGGCTACCTGGACGTTTTTAGTAAACGGGGGGCCGAGACCCTTCCTCCTCATCGCACATACGACTGCCCGATCGAGTTACTTCCTGGGGCCGGGATTCCATTCGGTCGTATCTTCCCTTTGTCAGAACGGGAATTGGAGGCTCTGAAAGAATACGTGGATGAAAATCTAAAGAAGGGGTTCATTCGTCCATCGACATCCCCAGCAGGGGCAGGAATCTTCTTCGTGGAAAAAAAGGACCACTCTCTCCGCCCCTGTGTGGACTATCGGGAACTAAATAAGATCACGGTCAAGAACCGTTACCCTCTTCCCCTGGTACCAGAACTTTTCCAAAGACTGAGGTCAGCCTCCATTTTCACTAAGTTAGACTTACGTGGGGCCTATAATTTGGTCCGTATTCGTGAGGGGGATGAGTGGAAAACAGCGTTTCGCACCAGGTTTGGGCATTTTGAATATCTGGTGATGCCCTTCGGCCTGTGCAACGCCCCAGCAACCTTTCAACATTTTGTAAATGATATTTTCAGAGACTGGTTAGATATCTTTGTTATTGTCTACCTGGACGATATCTTGATTTTCTCTGCATCCCTGGATCAACATCGGGGACATGTCAAAAATGTCCTCGGCAGACTCCGCCAACACGGATTATATGCCAAGCCGGAGAAGTGCGAATTTGAACGCCAGAGTATTCAGTTCCTAGGTCTCATAATTTCCACTGAAGGAATTAAGATGGATCCCCAAAAGGTCTCAGCCATCTTGGACTGGCCACCCCCGTCAGACAAGAAGGGGGTCCAGCGCTTCGTAGGTTTTGCCAACTTTTACAGGAGATTTATTAAGGGATTCTCTGACATCATTTCCCCCATTACACAGCTCACGAAGCAGAATACCCGGTTCAATTGGCCTCCTGAAGCCCAGACTGCCTTTCTAACCTTGAAAAGGCTCTTTACAACTGCTCCCATCCTGAGTCACCCGAATCCTGCCCTTCCTTACCTTCTTGAAGTAGATGCATCAGAAGTGGCCGTGGGGGCAGTTATTTCGCAAAGGCAGGGTACTAAAGATCTCATACATCCTATAGCCTTCTTCTCTCGTAAACTTTCCCCAGCAGAAAGGAACTATGACGTTGGCGATCGAGAACTTCTGGCCATTAAGGCTGCCCTTGAGGAGTGGAGGTACTTGTTGGAAGGGGCAACGCATCCTATCCTCATCTTCACAGATCACAAGAATCTTGAGTATTTAAGAGCTGCTAAACGGCTGAGGCCACGTCAGGCACGTTGGGCATTGTTTTTCTCAAGATTTTCCTTCCATATTACCTACCGGCCGGGATCTAAAAATGTCAAGCCAGATGCGCTCTCCCGCATGTTTGATGATCCAAAGGAAGTGCCAGTACCCGACACCATCCTGTCCGCAGGTAATTTTTTGTTATTACAGACCAACCTGATGGCCCAAATAAAGCAAGCTTCTGCAAAGAATCTCTGTCTCCCTGAGGTGTCCTTGGTACCCAGAGATGGGTTATTATGGCTTGAAGACAAGATCTTTGTCCCTGAAGAGGTCCGAGTGACGGTTTTAGGGTTATGCCATGACCACCCTCTGGCGGGCCATTTTGGTACTCATAAGACCCTGGATCTATTACAACGAACATTTTGGTGGCCAGATCTGGAACAGAGTTGCAGGGAGTACGTGAAGTCTTGTACCGTCTGTACCCGGAGCAAGTCTGTAAGAAACAAGGCGTGGGGCCTGCTCAGGCCACTACCAGTCCCTGACAGGCCTTGGAAGATGGTCGCCATGGACTTCATAGTGGAGCTTCCCCCCTCAGAGGGCTGTTCCGCCATTTTTGTGGTCGTTGATCGTCTATCTAAGATGGCCCATTTCTTGCCACTCAGGAATACGCCCACGGCCAAGGAGACTGCAGAAGTTTTTATTAAAGAGATCGTTAGGCTTCATGGGGTTCCTGCAAATATTGTTTCAGATAGAGGGGTCCAGTTTACCTCCCGCTTCTGGAAAGCCTTGTGCGACGCGTTGAAGATTGAGCTGTCCTTGTCTTCCGCCTACCATCCTCAGACTAATGGACAAACCGAAAGGACAAACCAGACGTTGGAACAGTATATCCGTTGTTTCACCACATTTGTCCAGGATGACTGGGTGGCCCTACTACCATTGGCAGAGTTTGCATACAACAATGCTAAACATTCTGCTACAGGGCAAGCTCCATTCTTCGCAAACTACGGTTTCCATCCGTCCTTCTTACCGGACATTCCCGCTGAACCCACAGTTCCAGCAGTACAGGATATCATTAGCTTCCTCAACCGCAATTGTAAACTGCTGCAGGATGCTATAATAAGGGCACAAGCAGCCTCTAAAAAGATTTTTGACAGGAAGAGGAGAGGGGAACTAATCCTTCAACCAGGTGACCAGGTATGGCTATCTACATGCAACCTCCGCCTAGCCTGTCCCTCAAAGAAATTGGCACCCAAGTTTATTGGACCCTTCCCGGTCAAGAGGAAACTCAACGAGGTCTCATATGAATTACACTTACCTGATTCTCTTAGAATTCATCCGGTGTTTCATGTCTCCTTGTTAAAACCTACAGTCCCTAACTCCTTCCCGGGCAGAAGCTCGGAACCACCCGAACCTGTGATTGTCGATGGGGAGGAAGAATATGAGGTGGAAGCTATTTTGGATTGCAGGAGGAGGAGAGGTCAATTACAGTTTCTCATAAAGTGGAAAGGTTACGGCCTGGAAGAAAATTCCTGGGAACCGGAACGGAATATCCATGCTAAAGAACTGATCTATGCTTTCTTTCGCAGTCACCCACAAAAGAAAAACCTATTGGGCACCCGGAGGTTGCCCTTAAGGGGGGGGCAATGTTAGGAACACTCCCTGTGTACACTGAAGTGCTGTCATGAATCTGCCAGTTAAGAGTTAACTTAGTGCAGACTAATTGCACTAATTGGCAAAAGGCTGGCCTATTTAAACACCACAGCAGCACTGAGCCATTGCTGTCTTGTCTGCAGCTTTACCTGTACTTCCTGATCCTGAACCTGCTGTTTCCTGTTGACTTCCTGATCGACCTCCCGGCTTGTCCACTACTTCGTCTGCTTGCTGCCCGCCCTGACCTTGGCTCGTTCCTGTGACCACTCTCCTGCCTTATCCTTGTCGGCTTATCTGCTTCTGATTCTGGACGTGTTCACCTCCTGGTGGGGCAACCCTGGGGACCGCGACCTGGTGTTAGCTTGCAGCGCAGTCTATCCCCACCACCAGGGGCTCTAGTGAAAACCAGCTAGCACTTAGACTCCGCACCTCAGACTAGCCCGTGTCTACCACCAGTGTGACCCGTCCGTGTTCCTGTTGTACCAGATCCCACGAGGCTACCTCTGCACGTCAGGCTCAGCCACCAGCACCATTACAGCAGGTGGAGGCAGACATTTTGTTACCTGAGGTTTGTGATGAAGATGGAGTCTCTTTCTGGTGTACTCTGAAGATCTCCGCAAACTGTTTCTCCTTGTGTGCGTCTGGGTCTCTGGGTGAACGAGATCGGCTGGTGGATGATGTTCGGTCCGATTTCCCCTTGAGTGATGTGGTCATTGTGGCCTGGAGTGTGCTGTTGGGAGAGCAGGGCGGCAGTGCACGGTCCCTAGGTGGTCATCTGGTCCTTTATACCTTTTTTCCTTAAAATCCTGGCTGGTTCGGCTTCCCCACTGATAGGATGGTGATAGTCACTGGTGTTTCGTCTCCTGGTGTGGGGATCCGAGGCGGATGCGGCCGGATGCCACTTTAGGAAAGGTCGCGGCTTCACTCGCGACTAGGCCGCGGCCAGATGTCTGTGAATGGGTGCCTTTTTCCTGGAAATTTTGTGCCTGCCGGGACCTCTGGACGTCGGGTGGCAGATGGGGGTGAAGTATTTCCCTCTATGGGGTAAATAGAATGAGGATGGCAGCGGATACGTGATAGAAGCCGGCGGAGCTCTGTACTCTGTAGTTTTTATTTAGTCCCACAAAATATAGGCATCCACTGATGCCTAAGCTCTTTTAGTATACCTGGGGCGAGTGTCAGGGCTCCGGATGTTATCCTGCAGTTCGATTATGCATACAATAATTCAATTATATCATTCAAATAATTGTATTTTTCTCTGAATATGCAACTCTATTATACTTTTCACCTAGCAACTTGATGAAACAAAAAATGCTTCCTCACCCGCACCTTCTGTTAGGTTATGCATACTCATACAAAAATTTTCTAAATTCTGTTATTTGGAAGTGAAATTCTGTTATATGCATTCCTGTTTTTCTTCACTTACACCCTGAACACCGAGAATGTTGATCGGATTGTTCAACTGTTTGTATGATTTACTACCATGTTCTTTGTTTCAATAAATCGTTTTGGAAAAAAAAAAATACTGTAAAGTACAGAGAGGGTCCTTTTAATGCAAATTTGAGGGCAACATAAAAGAAAATCCTTTAAATTTTAACCTTGGGAGATGCCTTTAAGATGAATGTGGGGTTTTGGAACAAAACTATTTTCACAGACAGCATCAGGGACAGTGTATTCTTGCATCACAAATGTTGGATGTGTACTTGATTTTTTAACATTTAGCTTGGGTTACATAGAGCACCACTCCAAATCCAATTTATTTAAACTTGAAAAAAGCTTTTACAGGCAGTTTTGGTTCCAACAGCAGATTTTGTTAAGCAGTAATAGGTCTGAATAGACTGGTAGTAAAAGCAGCAACAACAGTTCTAAGAGCTACAGGAAAGTTTACTCCTGAAAAAAGACTAAAGCACTAATCGTTGTACGAATTGGTCCATGGCACTGCAGTTTATTAGTTTAGTTTGTGAGCTTCTTTTTCATTGTACTATACTGTATTGTCTTACAATTTTAATAAAGTCGCAAAACAGAGTGCGAAAAAATGTAGCAACCTCAACTATACATTCCCCAAACCCCCTACTATCCGCCAAATGTTCAAAATACAGATTTCAGGCATGTGTTTGGTAGCATTGGGACAGTGCTGGAACACTTGAATAGGCAGCAAATAGAAAAAGACAAGTCAACCTAGGTCTAGAGAGCTGTCAGCAGCTCTGGCTCACTGTATCTCCTGTCCATCAAGTACATGAGCTGCAACACAACATCGCAGCATTATACCTGGGACATCGCATGTACTCTGGGGTATGTGGTAGCACCACCAACTTCAACAGTGTGCCCCATTCTGCATCTTTCTCAGCTGGCAGAAGATTAACAAATGTTTGTCATAAAGGATAAGTAGCATCTTTTTAGATGATAAATGTGCAGAGCCTACTGATTTCTCTTGTATTTAATTGTATTGTAACTGAACTGTCTCCCTCTATTTTGTAAAGCAGTGGGCAAACTGTTGACACTTTGTAAAATCTGTATAATAACATTAATAAGCCCTGGCCCTGTGTAGTCATGTGTACCCTGACACTGACAGCATGGTCCAGTGACCCAGACTCTTCACATTCCACATGTTGGAGGAGAGCGTAGATGGCCTTCTGGGCAAAATATTGGTGGAAGGGTTCTTGTAACTGTGGTGTAGCACAGGCCATAAACTCATAGTAGGAGGCTGATTTCATGAACTGTAATGCGAGTAATTGCAGAGTCAGCAAATTTTACAAACTAGTATCAAGACCCTTAGCATTGGGATGATTTGGGGCCTTTTCTTCTTCTGCTTCAGTAGCTGTGGCAGATAGGGGTGATCAAACTTTTCAAAAGTTCAGTTCGACCAGAACACCCGAACTTCCTGAAAGTTCAGGTCCGGATTCCAGAACCCTATTGAAATCAATGGGACCCGAACTTCGGTAATCAAAAAACACCATTTTGAAGCCCTAAAACCCAATAAATGCCCCTAAAAAGTGCCTAGGGTTCTGGGTCAT
Organism: Pelophylax lessonae; assembly: GCF_965119305.1. NCBI lineage: Eukaryota > Metazoa > Chordata > Amphibia > Anura > Ranidae > Pelophylax > Pelophylax lessonae. The sequence goes on from NC_138769.1 coordinate 196,300,870, forward strand.
GCCCCAGGGACTATAAATCACACAAAAAAAGTTCTAAAAAATTGTCGTTTTTGATAGAGAGACAATTATTGAAAAAAATATTGAAAAAAAAAAAAAAAGAGATTTCTTTGGATTTAGTGTCTGGGGGGTCAAAAATATGTACCTGTGAATTTTCAGCTCTGTAGCATGTCCAGAACCAGAAAAAAAATGGAAAATTCCTATCATACTTACCGTAATTTTCCTTTCCTGATAGTCTCCATGGCAGCCTACGTGCGGGTTAACCCCGCCTCCACTCCAAGGGTATAGGACCCCCCTCCCATAAATTTCAGCTCCCACGTACAGCAGGTGTTCCATATCTTAGCCGAATCCAAGACGAGAGGGTGGGTACTCCGGCTGCCATGGAGACTATCAGGAAAGGAAAATTACGGTAAGTATGATAGGAATTTTCCGTTTTCCTGTCTGTCTCCATGGCAGCCTACGTGTGGGAAATAACTAGCTCACTCCACACGGGTGGGAATGCTTTAGCAAAGAAAATTTTAATTCATGCTATTTGCAGACAAAACAGTCAAACCAAAATTAACTGAGGACAGAGAAGCAGGCTCTACACAATAGTGGGTCATAAAAGTATTGACCGATGACCACGAAGCCGCTCTGCAAATTACATCTGGAGCCACGTGCAGCGAGGCCGCCCAGGAAGTAGAGATACTCCTTGTAGAGTGCGCCGTCACCGCCTCCGGAGGAGCCAGCCCCTCAGCTCTATAGGCCTGCTGGATAGCTGCCACTATCCATGATGCGATAGTCCTGGATGAAGCAGGTTTACCTCTGTTCTTTCCCCAGAACAGGACAAAGAGGTTGTCAGACTGCCTGAATGGTGCAGTTGCTTGAAGATAGACTTTCAAGGATTCTCCTACATCCAACGGATGAGGATTGGACTCATTAGATGACCGGAAGGTAGGCAGGACGATCTCCTGATTCTGGTGAAACACCGAGGTGACTTTCGGATTTGAATTCAGCCTGGGTATTAGTACTACCCGATCCGGGAAAAAAGTCAAAAATGGTTCTCTACATCCGAGAGAACTTAATTCAGAGACCCTTTTAGCCGAAGTAATGGCTACCAGGAAGACAGTTCGGATGGTCAGGTCCTTGATAGAAGAAGAGGAATCTATGCCCGTTTTTGAGAGGGCATTTAGGACAAGAGGTAGATCCCATTTCGGAAACCTAGGTCTTCTTTGAGGATTGAGCCTGACTGCTCCTTTGAAGAATTGTTGAACCAGTGGGTGTTGGGCCCACATGACCCCAGAGAAGGCCGACAAGGCCGAGACTTGAACTCTAGGAGTTGCCACTGAAAGGGGCATATCCAGACCAGCCTGAAGAAAACTTAGTATTTCTTTTTTTTTCCATTCAATAGATTTTTATTGATTTTCAAAAAATAACATGTTATACGAACAGTACCTCCAACGTGGAGGATAACATATTAGGGTTACATTAACAGGGGAAGGGAATAGAGGGGTACAAAGGTGTATCTAGTTCAAGTTCCAAAGGAGAGATAAGGTACAAATACAGATAGTATGTTTACAAATCATAGCATTGTAGGTATAGGCTAGGTGAAGAGACCACTCTCCCCAACCCGGAACCCGCAGGGATCTATGTCTCCCGGTCGGGGAGAGTTGGCCCCCCCAATCCAACCTCAGTTGTAATTAGGACAATTTATTGTCAAGTGTAAGATACGGCCAAGATGCCCATGCAGTTTGGAAATTGTTGTACGACAGGTTTTTTAAATGATAGTGCTTTCTCAAGTACAAAGTTTTCATTTACTAGATGTATAACTTCAGAGAGGTTAGGTATGGTTATAGACTTCCAGTTCCTGAGTATCAGGTTTCTGGCAGCTAGCAGAATATGAGTTATTATTTGCCTATACATGAGGGGATATGTGTCAATATTGAGATTAAGGAGGGCTAGTTCCATGCTCGGGTTTCTCAGTATTCCTGTGCAGGTAGAGATGCACTGGAACACTGATTTCCAGTAGCTCTTTAAGGAAGGGCATTCCCATAGTATGTGTGATAGGGTTCCGGACATCCCACATTCGCGCCAGCAGAGGGGGGAGAAATTTGAAATAATTTTGGACAATCTGTACGGGGTATAGTACCATCTATTAATAATTTTAGACATCATTTCCCAGTGGTTTGTGCAGTGGGAGAATTTATATGAGACCATTCGTTGTGGTTCAACTGGACCCTGGACAGAAAATCTGCTTGAACATTCTGTGAACTTGGAATGTAAACTGCCGAGATGTTTACTAGGTGAGTCTGGGCCCAGGACATGATCGGGTCTAATTCTCGTAGCAGAGAGAGACTCCGTGTCCCACCTTGTCTCTTCACATAAGACACTGCCGTGGTGTTGTCCATCCGAATCATTACAGATTTCCCCTCTAGCAGGTGTTGGAAAGATCGAAGACCCTGGTAGGCTGCTCGGAGTTCCAGTATATTGGAGACTGGTGTGTGTCTCTGAAAAGACCATCTCCCCTGTGTCATCTCTGTCAGACAATGAGCCCCCCAGCCTGAGTTGCTGGCGTCTGATGTGATTATAGTCCATGAGACTGGAACCAGAGAGTGACAATTGAGCAGATTCCTGCGTTGCAGCCACCAAAGAAGACTGTATCTCATGCTGGAGGAGATATGAATGTACTGATCTTTCTCTTCTGTGTTCCATTGTTGTAGGAACCCTTTCTGGAAGGGCCTCATATGCCAGAGAGCCCATTTGACCATTGGAGCCGTGGACACCATGGTGCCAATGATTTTGAGGCACTGAGAGGCTTTCAGCCGAGGAGAAGAAAGAGCCGGAAGGATTCTCTCCCTCACTACCGGTATCTTCTCTAATGGGAGAGAGATTGAATTCTCGACGGTGTCAAATTGCGCCCCAAGATAGACTAGGCACTGAGTGGGCTCCAGTTGACTCTTTTGTAGGTTTAGCAGCCAGCCAAACTCTTTGAGGGTCGATATGACCTGATCTCTGAGTGCCAATAACTGATCCTTCTCTTGAGACAGTAGCAGAAGATCATCTAAGTAATGATGTAGACGTATACCTTTCAATCTTATGAAGGCTACCACTGCTAGAAGAACTTTGGTGAATACTCTGGGCGAGGTAGACAGGCCGAAGGGTAGGCAAATGAATTGTAGATGCTGATTCTGAACACAGAAGCGGAGATATTTGTGGAAGTCGGTTGCCACAGGTACATGAAAGTACGCATCTTTCAAATCTATTGAGGCGAGCCAATCTCCCGGCAGTACTGCCTTTTGAATAGTTGAGAGTGTTTCCATCTTGAATTTTTTGTTCTTTATGAACTTGTTCAGGTATGTGAGATCTATAACAGGCCTCCAGGCCCCGTTCTTCTTCTGGACTAGGAAGAGGGGTGAGTAAACCCCTTGAAATTTTTCTTGTTCTGGAACTAGAGCTACCGCTCCTTGAGCCACCAAAGCGTCTACATAGGCGAGCAAGACTTCTCTTCTCTCTTCTAGACAGGGCAAATGAGTTGAGATGAATCTTGGAACTGGATCTGCCAGAAATGACCATCTGTGGCCTGTAGAGACCGTCCTTACGGTCCAAAAGTCCGTGATTGAGGCCGCCCAGACATGCTGAAAATGGAGAAGACGTGCCCCCACCTGACATGCCTGAACGGGCCCAATCTCAAAAAGATTTAGTGGAATCTTGTCCAGCAGGAGCTGGATTTTTTGATGACCTCCGAGTAGAGGATTGACCACCTCTCCAGTTTCTTCGGAAATCTCTATTAGGCTTGTAAGAGCGTGCATCTCTTGATATCTCTGTGTATTGCCTCCTAGGTTGAGGCTTCTTCTGACCAAATAATCGTCTGTCCTGCGGGAGGAAGCCTGACTTTCCGCCAGTAGCCTTGGCAATGGCGCTGTCTAGTTTATTTCCAAAAAGGGAAGTACCCTCAAAAGGGATCTTACACCATGCCTGTTTAGAGGCTGGATCCGCAAGCCACAAGGCCCTTTTTGCTGTCACTGAGGATAGCATCGATCTGGACAGAAGACGCAGAACATCGATAGATGCTTCTCCTAAAAATACTGAAGCCAACTTGAGTTCATGAATAGGGGAGCTTTCTACGGCTTCTTCCGAGAGACTTCCAAGTTTAGATTCTATATCGGATACCCAGACTTCCATGGCTTTAGACATCGTTGCTAATGCCATAACGGGTTTGCAGGCCGCGCCGGCCATCACAAAGATCCTTTTTAGGTCCAGATCTATTTTCCTATCCAAGGGGTCTTTAAAAGAGACCGCGTCATCCAGGGGCAAAGTGACATGCTTTGCTAATCTTGTAACTGCCGCATCCACAAGAGGAGCAGATTCCAGACGGGCGACATCTTCAGGTTTAAAGGGATATAGTTTCCCAAGTTTGGAGGATAAGGAAGACTTACTATCCCCTTTACTCCACTCTTCAGTAATCACCTCTTGTAATTCAGAGAGGGAAGGGAAGTTGACACGCTCCTTACCAAGGTGCTTGAAGAACTTCTGCTGCTTTTTCTGAGGAGACACAGGATCCTCCCATCTTAGAGCTTCTTTAATGGCTCTGATCAGGGGTGAAACCAGGGCGAACTCAAAGCCGCCTACAGCCCCTTCTTCTTCCGAATCACTGTCAGATGATTTTGCAGAAGTAATGCTCGGTTGAGAGGGGCCTTGATCTTCCTGCACTTCCGCTGGAGAACTAGATGTGGTGGACCCAGGTGGTGGGACTGTACCCCATTCTTTCAGGGACTGTTGTACTATTCTCTTCACTAGAGATTCCAATCCTTGGTCCTCATGCACCCTCTCACCGGCTGCTTGAGCAAAACATGGCTCACATAGGGACTTGTCCTCCGGGACATATGCCCCACAACCCCAACAGGCTCTCTGGTATGTGCGGTGACTCTGGTGTTGTTTATGGTGTCTGGGGGAGGAATTAGAGCATCTCCCTTGCTGCCTACTCCCTGATGGAGATTCACGGCGTTTAGATCTGGAGGATGAACTCCCACGAGGTCTGACAGGGTCCCTTTCTTGTGGTAAATCAGGCCTGGAAGAGCTGATAAAAAAGAGAAAATCAGGGAGACACTGGATTTAGCCATGACCTAGGGACCAGCAAGCCCTCCCGGCCCCCCCTCTGAAAAATGCCAGCACCCACCTGTTGTGAGAGGGCTGGCCACAGGAGGGTGGTGACGCAGGATCCATACTTCAGGCCAAACAACCAGACTGATAAAGAAAGGTAATACACATCAGACACCATGTACATTGTGAGGTAACAACCATCCGCCTCCCCCCCCCCCTCTGCAGTCAAAGCTCCATTGCACATACCTGTAGCAAGGAATCCAGAGACACTGGGAAGCTGCCGCAACGCCCACAGTACATTCCCAAAGTACAGGGGAACCGTCAGCTGTTTAAATCTCCCGCCGGAATGACGTCAGCGGTGATGCGGTCACAGACGCTCCTGCGCATGCGCGAGCCAGGCCTCGGCTTCGCTCACGACGCACTGCGCATGTGCGGGACCACGAAGCGTCTACCGATTGGACGCTAGAAGCAGAGGAGAAAGAGGAAGGGTTTGCTGGAACGCAGGAAGCGTTCCAGCGCCATTGGGCCAAACAAACATATTGTACAGCGATAAGAAAGAGACAAACAAAGTGCACATAAATAACAAATACCGCTGCCATGAAGGAATGCAATGCGAATCTTCAGACCCATGTCAGAAAATGCCGATCAAGCTTCAGTCAACCGCAGAGAGCAGGGGAATTTAAATGTCACTCACCCGCCCGTGGCTGGGCCCTGGACATGCAGACACCATCCAAAGTATCCTAAGGTAAGCTGGACGTAGTAAGACATCATCAAAAGTGTAGGTCCTTGGAGGAGGACAAAAAATGAACACCTGCTGTACCTGGGAGCTGAAATTTATGGGAGGGGGGTCCTATACCCTTGGAGTGGAGGCGGGGTTAACCCACACGTAGGCTGCCATGGAGACAGACAGGAAAGATAATTTTTCTTAGAATTTCTATTAGCGCAGGGATGTGGCTCCGCTCCTATCACACCTATATGTGTATATATACATATATGTGTGTGTGTGTGTATATATATACCCCTATACAGAAGTTCACATGTTATGCCTGCCTCCAAAGACGCCCAAAAAATGCCCAATAAACGCCTGCAACAACACACCTGGGCGTTTTTGTTGCATGCGTTTATTGGGCATTTTTTGGGCGTCTTTGGAGGCAGGCATAACATGTGAACTTCTGTATAGGGGTATATATACACACACACATATATGTATATATACACATACACACATATAGGTGTGATAGGAGCAGAGCCACATCCCTGCAAATAATTTCATTAGCGCAGGGATGGGGTTCCGCTCCTATTACACCTATATGTGTGTATGTGTATATATACATATATGTGTGTGTGTGTGTATATACCCCTACACAGAAGTTCAGATGTCATGCCTGCCTCCAAAGACATCCACAAAAAAGCCCAATAAATGCCTGAAAAAAAAACACCCAGGTGTGACAGGAGCGGAGCCACAACCCTGCTCCACTGCAATTCTAAGACAACGATCTTTTTCTTATGGCGGTCACCCTGACATGGATGAATTCTGTCACCCTAAACTACATTACGGTCACCCTGATACTTAACACTTTCCCTACAGAAACTAGATTTTTGAATCTAACTATAGTGATATATATTACCCTAACTACACTAGATATCCCTTTCCTCACACTAATAATTGCTAAATGACACTTTTGCAGCAGGAGTAACAGAACTGCTTCCACTCTCTTCCACAGCCCCTGTATTACAGTGCTAGCGATTTGGCGGGGCTATGTTATACACTGGGGGGTGTATTCACTACTGATTGGCCTCTGGATCCCCTAGTCACTCCAATCACATTCCTAGCATCCTCCTGCCCCCTCAATTGGCTTTTACTGATGTTTCTGGTCCAATCACGGGCTTTTAAAGCCCAGTTCCTGTCCCATTGCATTTTGGTCAGTTCTGGTTGCCGAATTCCGAACTTTTTCAGCAAAAAGTTTGGAATTCGGCCGAATTTCGAACAGTCAATGTTCGGGTCGAACCGATGGTCGACTAATAAGTAGGGATGATCGAACGGTTCGGGTCGACCATCAGTTCGACCCGAACATTGGCTGTTCGAGGTTCGGCCGAATTTAGAACTTTTTGCCCAAAAAGTTCGGAATTTCAGCAACCAGAACCGACCAAAATGCAATGGGACAGGAAATGGGCTTTAAAAGCCCATGATTGGACCAGAACCATTAGCAAAAGCCAATTGAGGGGGCAGGAGAATGCTAGGAATGTGATTGGAGTGACTAGGGGGTCCATAGGCCAATCATTACTGAATACGCCCCCCAGTATATAAGATAGCCCCCGCCAAATTCCTAGCATTGTTATACAGGAACATGGAAGAGAGTGGAAGCAGTTTGTGGACTTCTGCTACAAAGTGTCATTTAGCATTTATTAGTGTGAGGAAAGGGATATCTAGTGTAGTTAGGGTGCTCTTTTACACTTTAGTTAGCTTTAATTATTCAGTTTCTGTAGGGAAAGTGTTAATTGCCAGGGTGACCGTAATGTAGTGTAGGGTTAACTGACAGTGACTGCTATGGCAGGGTGACCAAACCCTTCCATATCAGGGTGACCGCTATAGAGAAAAGCTAGTTTCTCTGAAGTCACATTCGCTGCAGTAATATGGCTTCGCCCCCGTCAGCATTCTTTTTGGCTGCAGGCGTCTATAGGGATTTTTCGAGCACATGTTTGGAGTCAGGCATGACATCTGAACATGTGTATAGGGGGTATATATACACACCCATGTATGTATATATATACCTGCACATATATAGGTGTGAAAGGAGCAGAAAACACTACTTGCGCTAATGAAATAATTAACACCAATATAGTTACGCTCCTATCACACCTATATATGTCTAAGTGTAAAATACATATAAGTATGTGTGTACATATACCACTATACACAAGTTCAGATGTTTTGCCTGCCTCCAAAGAACCCAAAAAAATGCCAAAAAACGCTAGCGCCAAAAAAAAAAAATGCCCAGGTGTGTTGTTGCAGGCATTTTTTGGGGGTTTTTGGAGGCAGGCAAAACATCTGAACTTGTGTATAGTGGTATATATACACACATACTTATATGTATTTTACACTTAGACATATATAGGTGTGATAGGAGCGTAACTATATTGGTGTTAATTATTTCATTAGCGCAAGCATATATTTCTGCTACTATCACACCTATATATGTCTAGGTGTATATATACATATAAGTATGTGTGTATATATACCCGTATACACAAGTTCAGATGTTTTGCTTGCCTCCAAAGAACCCAAAAAAATGCAAAAAAAACGCTAGCGCCAAAAAAAAAAAACACCCAGGTGTGTTGTTGCAGGCATTTTTTGGGGTTTTTGGAGGCAGGCAAAACATCTGAACTTGTGTATACTGGTATATATACACACATACTTATATGTATATGTACACCTAGACATATATAGGTGTGATAGTAGCAGAAATATATGCTTGCGCTAATGAAATCATTTACACGAATATGGCTCTGCTGCTATAACACCTATATATGTCTAAGTGTAAAATACATATACGTATGTGTGTATATATACCACTATACACAAGTTCAGATGTTTTGCCTGCCTCCAAAAACCCCCAAAAAATGCCTGCAACAACACACCTGGGTGTTTTTTTTTTGGCGCTAGCGTTTTTTTGGGCATTTTTTTGGGTTCTTTGGAGGCAGGCAAAACATCTGAACTTGTGTATAGTGGTATATATACACACATACGTATATGTATTTTACACTTAGACATATATAGGTGTTATAGCAGCAGAGCCATATTCGTGTAAATGATTTCATTAGCGCAAGCATATATTTCTGCTACTATCACACCTATATATGTCTAGGTGTATATATACATATAAGTATGTGTGTATATATACCCGTATACACAAGTTCAGATGTTTTGCCAGCCTGAAAAGACCCCCAAAAATGCCCAAAAAAACGCTTGCTACTAAACCGGCAAGGTGTGAAAAGAGAGAAGCCACTAACCTGTTTTTTTTATGGTGCTGGACATGCTACAGAGCTGAAACTTCACAGGTACACTTTTTAGACCCCCCAGATACTAAATCCAAAGACATTTTTTTTTTTTTTTCAATAATTGGCTCTCTATCAAAAATGACAATTTTTAAGAACTTTTTTTTGTGTGATTAATAGTCCCTGGGGTATGACCCAGAACCCTAGGCACTTTTTAGGGGCATTTATTGGGTTTTAGGGCTTCAAAATGGTGTTTTTTTATTACCGACGTTCGGATCCCATTGACTTCAATAGGGTTCTGAAATCCGGGCCGAACTCCGGGTGTTCTGGTCGAACCGAACTTTTCAAAAGTTCGATCATCCCTTCTAATAAGTTTGTCTCTTTTTCACTGTACTATTTCCCTTTATGGGCATTTTTCTTGTAACACAACACACCTGATTGGCTCCTTGTGCTGCTATTTCCTAAACCTGTTTGAGCTCTGCTGCAAAGAGTGTACGCTGTATTGCAAAAGGCTAATGGCAAGCCAAATTCAGAAACTTACACTGCTTGCTTTTAAAAAAAAATACATTTAATTGAAAAATCTTGACTGAAAATTGTGTGAGCCCATAGACATAAACATCATAATACATCAACATTGCTATTGTCATTATCTAATCCCCATTCTACTCACAATCCTTTATATCTCAATTCTGTATACTATTCTGTGTTCTGCAGATAGGCATTGTTCACGACTGTATGTCTTATTTTCATATTTTGGTTTCTTTGTTTTCTAAGCATTGAAAAATATTAAAAATGTAATGAAAAAAAAAATACATTTAATGATGTGTTAATTACAGAGCTGCATTTGTTTTCACATTTTATTTTCTTCCATTATTGCATTTTTGTGCTGCTGATCCTCTGCAGCCTTTTTGTTGGCCCTTTTGTCACCAGTTGACCATGCTTGTGTAATGTATAATAAAATGGACACATATAATGGTCAGAGTCAGGCATGTTTGAAGTCCAGCCAGAATAATAACCTTGGCTGTCCCCATAGATTTACTGGAGAAATAAGCATAGACACGAAGAGGCAGGAAATGTGTTATTTATAGGGTTGAGCGGACACCTAGATGTCCGTGTTCGACGGGTTCGGCCGAACTTTAAAAAAAAGTCCGGGTCCGTGTCCCGGACTTTTACCGAACTTTTCCCGGACACCGAACCCCATTGAAGTCAATGGGGACCCGAACTTTAAGGCACTAAAATGGCTCTAAAACACCAAAGGAAAGGGCTAGAGTGCTGCAAATGGCAGCAAAACGTAATTAAGAGCATGGCAAGTGCTCTGCAAACAAATGTGGATAGGGAAATAACTTAAAACAACAAAAAAAAACAGAAAAATAAAACAATGTTCTTCTTCATCTCTGAAGGACGAGGCCCATATGGAGTAGGAGGGAGGTTGAGGTGGTGGTGGATGTGGCGGTGACATAGGCGTGCGCACAGGGTGTGCTGGGTGTGCCTGGGCACACCCTAATCACCTAGGGCACATAGCATTGCCAGTGAGGAGATGGGAAAGATCTCCCTGGGACCTGCTCTGCTCTATTTCTCCTTGCCTACAGGTACATGGCCCCGATACATTACTCTCCCTGCTGGCAAACACATGCATGTGTATTTCAACTTTGGGGTGCACACCTTAATGCAATAGGCTGCGCACACCTATGGGCGGTGTAGGTGGAAGCGGCGGTGGAGGAGGACCAGGGCCGGATTAACAGCATCATGGGCTTGGTGCTGAGGATTTTGAAGGGCCTTAAGGGCCGTGCCTTGCCATGCACCCAGAGGAGGAAGGGTGCAGCCATGCATGCCTAATTCAACATGGGATGCTGTCTCTGAAGCCCATAAACACATCCATGCATCGCCAACTGTCCCTCCTTGTCCGGCCTTCACGCTGTGTGGGGAGGTTCTGAGGGTGCTGCCTGGGGAAGCGAGCATAGAAGCCAGACTTCTGTGTTTACAAGTGACAGAAGAGCGGTAACAGTGAATATGGCCAACCCGGGGCCTATATAAAAGGTAGGGGCCTGGAGCTGCAGCTCCAATAGCCCCTACATTAATCTGGCCCTGAGGAGGAGGACGAGGTAGCCAACACTGCTTCTTTTCAAAAATTTTAAATGAGGGTACACCCCAAAAGAGTGAGAAAGAGCAAAAATGGAACAATGGGTGGGTAAGGTCGGTATCCATTGCTATTCTGCATAAGGTACGGAAAAGTCCCGTGGGATCCATGCCTGGTTCATTTTAATGAACGTGAGCTTGTCCACATTGTCTCTGGACAGGCGGCTGCGCTTGTCTGTTATAACGCCCCCAGCCGTGCTAAATACCCGTTCAGATAATACACTGGCTGCAGGGCACGCCAGCACCTCCAAGGCGTAAAGGGCAAGCTCAGGCCATGTGCCCAATTTGGAGACCCAGAAGTTGAAGGGGGCAGACCCGTCATTCACTACATGTAGGCGTGTGCACACATACTGCTCCACCATGTTGGTAAAATGCTGCCTCCGGCTAAGACGTTCCATCTGAGCTGCTGGTGCTGCTGTTTGTTGTGGCGTGCTGACAAAGCTTTTCCACATTTCGGCCATGCTAACCCTGCCTTCTGAGGTGCTGGCGGTGCCCTGGTTGCGTTGGCGACCTCCTCCTCCTCCTCCTCTGCCTTGTGCTTCCACTGTGGCCCCGCTGTCAGATGGGAATGCCAGCAGCATGGCGTCTACCAGCGTGCGCTTGTACTCGCGCATCTTGCGATCGCGCTCCAGTGAGTGAATTAAGGACGGTACGTTGTCCTTGTAACGGGGATCCAGCAGCGTGGCCACCCAGTAATCAGCACAAGTTAGAATGTGGGCAACTCGGCGGTCGTTGTGGAGACACTGCAGCATGTAATCGCTCATGTGTGCCAGGCTGCCCAGAGGCGACGAAAGGCTGTCCTCTGTGGGAGGTGTATCGTCCGTGTCCTCTGTATCCCCCCAGCCACGCACCAGTGATGGCCATGAGCTGGCCTGGGTGCCACCCTGCTGTGAACATGGTTCCATCTCCTCCTCCAGCTCCTCCTCCTCCTCATCCTCCTCATCCTCCAGAACTGTGCCCCTGCTGGACAATTGTGTCCCTGGCGTTTGTGTGTGCAGGAACCCACCCTCGGAGCCCCTTGCGAATGACTGCCCTGAAAGCCTTTGATATGTTACCTCTTCATCCTCCTCCTCCTCCTCCTCATCCTGTGCCACATCCTCTTCCATCATCGCCCAAATTGTTTTTTCAAGGAGGCATAGAAGTGGGATAGTTAAGCTGAGAATGGCGTCATTGCCACTGGCCATGTTGGTGGAGTACCCAAAACAGCGCAACAAGGCACAATATATGCAAATGTCAAATATGCAAACTATGCCGCAATTTAATGTTTTTTACACCAAAAGGGTGTGTATTGAATAGCGGAATAGGATAAAAAACTGTGTATCTCACACGTACAAACACAGACTAGGCCCGATTAAATTTTTTCCTACCCTAAAGGGAGGATGAGGAAGAGGAGTATGGAACATGCAGCACCCTCAAATCTTCAGAAGTATGAGATGAACCCCAAAAACTTGGAAAGGTGGATCTCTCTCACACGTACCAACACAGACTATCCCCCAATTTAACTGATCCCCAAAGGTTTTTGATTAAATAGCGGAATAGAAAATATGATCCAAAAAAAGTGTATGTATATCACACGTACACAACCACACTAGGCCCCAATTACTATTGTTTGTACCCCTAAAAGGCTAGGAGTAGGGGGAGTATGGAACAGGCAGCACCCTCAAACCTTCAGAAGTATGAGATGAACCCCAACAACTTGGAAAGGTGGATCTCTCTCACACGTACCAACACAGACTATCCCCCAATTTAACTGATCCCCAAAGGTTTTTGATTAAATAGCGGAATAGAAAATATGATCCAAAAAAAGTGTATGTATATCACACGTACACAACCACACTGGGCCCCAATTACTATTGTTTGTACCCCTAAAAGGCTAGATGAGGAGTAGGGGGAGTATGGAACAGGCAGCACCCTCAAACCTTCAGAAGTATGAGATGAACCCCAACAACTTGGAAAGGTGGATCTCTCTCACACGTACCAACACAGACTATCCCCCAATTTAACTGATCCCCAAAGGTTTTTGATTAAATAGCGGAATAGAAAATATGATCCAAAAAAAGTGTATGTATATCACACGTACACAACCACACTAGGCCCCAATTACTATTGTTTGTACCCCTAAAAGGCTAGATGAGGAGTAGGGGGGGTATGGAACAGGCAGCACCCTCAAACCTTCAGAAGTATGAGATGAACCCCAACAACTTGGAAAGGTGGATCTCTCTCACACGTACCAACACAGACTATCCCCCAATTTAACTGATCCCCAAAGGTTTTTGATTAAATAGCGGAATAGAAAATATGATCCAAAAAAAGTGTATGTATATCACACGTACACAACCACACTGGGCCCCAATTACTATTGTTTGTACCCCTAAAAGGCTAGGAGTAGGGGGAGTATGGAACAGGCAGCACCCTCAAACCTTCAGAAGTATGAGATGAACCCCAACAACTTGGAAAGGTGGATCTCTCTCACACGTACCAACACAGACTATCCCCCAATTTAACTGATCCCCAAAGGTTTTTGATTAAATAGCGGAATAGAAAATATGATCCAAAAAAAGTGTATGTATATCACACGTACACAACCACACTAGGCCCCAATTACTATTGTTTGTACCCCTAAAAGGCTAGATGAGGAGTAGGGGGAGTATGGAACAGGCAGCACCCTCAAACCTTCAGAAGTATGAGATGAACCCCAACAACTTGGAAAGGTGGATCTCTCTCACACGTACCAACACAGACTATCCCCCAATTTAACTGATCCCCAAAGGTTTTTGATTAAATAGCGGAATAGAAAATATGATCCAAAAAAAGTGTATGTATATCACACGTACACAACCACACTGGGCCCCAATTACTATTGTTTGTACCCCTAAAAGGCTAGATGAGGAGTAGGGGGAGTATGGAACAGGCAGCACCCTCAAACCTTCAGAAGTATGAGATGAACCCCAACAACTTGGAAAGGTGGATCTCTCTCACACGTACCAACACAGACTATCCCCCAATTTAACTGATCCCCAAAGGTTTTTGATTAAATAGCGGAATAGAAAATATGATCCAAAAAAAGTGTATGTATATCACACGTACACAACCACACTAGGCCCCAATTACTATTGTTTGTACCCCTAAAAGGCTAGGAGTAGGGGGAGTATGGAACAGGCAGCACCCTCAAACCTTCAGAAGTATGAGATGAACCCCAACAACTTGGAAAGGTGGATCTCTCTCACACGTACCAACACAGACTATCCCCCAATTTAACTGATCCCCAAAGGTTTTTGATTAAATAGCGGAATAGAAAATATGATCCAAAAAAAGTGTATGTATATCACACGTACACAACCACACTGGGCCCCAATTACTATTGTTTGTACCCCTAAAAGGCTAGATGAGGAGTAGGGGGAGTATGGAACAGGCAGCACCCTCAAACCTTCAGAAGTATGAGATGAACCCCAACAACTTGGAAAGGTGGATCTCTCTCACACGTACCAACACAGACTATCCCCCAATTTAACTGATCCCCAAAGGTTTTTGATTAAATAGCGGAATAGAAAATATGATCCAAAAAAAGTGTATGTATATCACACGTACACAACCACACTAGGCCCCAATTACTATTGTTTGTACCCCTAAAAGGCTAGATGAGGAGTAGGGGGGGTATGGAACAGGCAGCACCCTCAAACCTTCAGAAGTATGAGATGAACCCCAACAACTTGGAAAGGTGGATCTCTCTCACACGTACCAACACAGACTATCCCCCAATTTAACTGATCCCCAAAGGTTTTTGATTAAATAGCGGAATAGAAAATATGATCCAAAAAAAGTGTATGTATATCACACGTACACAACCACACTGGGCCCCAATTACTATTGTTTGTACCCCTAAAAGGCTAGGAGTAGGGGGAGTATGGAACAGGCAGCACCCTCAAACCTTCAGAAGTATGAGATGAACCCCAACAACTTGGAAAGGTGGATCTCTCTCACACGTACCAACACAGACTATCCCCCAATTTAACTGATCCCCAAAGGTTTTTGATTAAATAGCGGAATAGAAAATATGATCCAAAAAAAGTGTATGTATATCACACGTACACAACCACACTAGGCCCCAATTACTATTGTTTGTACCCCTAAAAGGCTAGATGAGGAGTAGGGGGAGTATGGAACAGGCAGCACCCTCAAACCTTCAGAAGTATGAGATGAACCCCAACAACTTGGAAAGGTGGATCTCTCTCACACGTACCAACACAGACTATCCCCCAATTTAACTGATCCCCAAAGGTTTTTGATTAAATAGCGGAATAGAAAATATGATCCAAAAAAAGTGTATGTATATCACACGTACACAACCACACTAGGCCCCAATTACTATTGTTTGTACCCCTAAAAGGCTAGATGAGGAGTAGGGGGGGTATGGAACAGGCAGCACCCTCAAACCTTCAGAAGTATGAGATGAACCCCAACAACTTGGAAAGGTGGATCTCTCTCACACGTACCAACACAGACTATCCCCCAATTTAACTGATCCCCAAAGGTTTTTGATTAAATAGCGGAATAGAAAATATGATCCAAAAAAAGTGTATGTATATCACACGTACACAACCACACTAGGCCCCAATTACTATTGTTTGTACCCCTAAAAGGCTAGATGAGGAGTAGGGGGGGTATGGAACAGGCAGCACCCTCAAACCTTCAGAAGTATGAGATGAACCCCAACAACTTGGAAAGGTGGATCTCTCTCACACGTACCAACACAGACTATCCCCCAATTTAACTGATCCCCAAAGGTTTTTGATTAAATAGCGGAATAGAAAATATGATCCAAAAAAAGTGTATGTATATCACACGTACACAACCACACTGGGCCCCAATTACTATTGTTTGTACCCCTAAAAGGCTAGATGAGGAGTAGGGGGAGTATGGAACAGGCAGCACCCTCAAACCTTCAGAAGTATGAGATGAACCCCAACAACTTGGAAAGGTGGATCTCTCTCACACGTACCAACACAGACTATCCCCCAATTTAACTGATCCCCAAAGGTTTTTGATTAAATAGCGGAATAGAAAATATGATCCAAAAAAAGTGTATGTATATCACACGTACACAACCACACTAGGCCCCAATTACTATTGTTTGTACCCCTAAAAGGCTAGGAGTAGGGGGAGTATGGAACAGGCAGCACCCTCAAACCTTCAGAAGTATGAGATGAACCCCAACAACTTGGAAAGGTGGATCTCTCTCACACGTACCAACACAGACTATCCCCCAATTTAACTGATCCCCAAAGGTTTTTGATTAAATAGCGGAATAGAAAATATGATCCAAAAAAAGTGTATGTATATCACACGTACACAACCACACTGGGCCCCAATTACTATTGTTTGTACCCCTAAAAGGCTAGATGAGGAGTAGGGGGAGTATGGAACAGGCAGCACCCTCAAACCTTCAGAAGTATGAGATGAACCCCAACAACTTGGAAAGGTGGATCTCTCTCACACGTACCAACACAGACTATCCCCCAATTTAACTGATCCCCAAAGGTTTTTGATTAAATAGCGGAATAGAAAATATGATCCAAAAAAAGTGTATGTATATCACACGTACACAACCACACTAGGCCCCAATTACTATTGTTTGTACCCCTAAAAGGCTAGATGAGGAGTAGGGGGAGTATGGAACAGGCAGCACCCTCAAACCTTCAGAAGTATGAGATGAACCCCAACAACTTGGAAAGGTGGATCTCTCTCACACGTACCAACACAGACTATCCCCCAATTTAACTGATCCCCAAAGGTTTTTGATTAAATAGCGGAATAGAAAATATGATCCAAAAAAAGTGTATGTATATCACACGTACACAACCACACTAGGCCCCAATTACTATTGTTTGTACCCCTAAAAGGCTAGATGAGGAGTAGGGGGGGTATGGAACAGGCAGCACCCTCAAACCTTCAGAAGTATGAGATGAACCCCAACAACTTGGAAAGGTGGATCTCTCTCACACGTACCAACACAGACTATCCCCCAATTTAACTGATCCCCAAAGGTTTTTGATTAAATAGCGGAATAGAAAATATGATCCAAAAAAAGTGTATGTATATCACACGTACACAACCACACTAGGCCCCAATTACTATTGTTTGTACCCCTAAAAGGCTAGATGAGGAGTAGGGGGGGTATGGAACAGGCAGCACCCTCAAACCTTCAGAAGTATGAGATGAACCCCAACAACTTGGAAAGGTGGATCTCTCTCACACGTACCAACACAGACTATCCCCCAATTTAACTGATCCCCAAAGGTTTTTGATTAAATAGCGGAATAGAAAATATGATCCAAAAAAAGTGTATGTATATCACACGTACACAACCACACTGGGCCCCAATTACTATTGTTTGTACCCCTAAAAGGCTAGATGAGGAGTAGGGGGAGTATGGAACAGGCAGCACCCTCAAACCTTCAGAAGTATGAGATGAACCCCAACAACTTGGAAAGGTGGATCTCTCTCACACGTACCAACACAGACTATCCCCCAATTTAACTGATCCCCAAAGGTTTTTGATTAAATAGCGGAATAGAAAATATGATCCAAAAAAAGTGTATGTATATCACACGTACACAACCACACTGGGCCCCAATTACTATTGTTTGTACCCCTAAAAGGCTAGATGAGGAGTAGGGGGAGTATGGAACAGGCAGCACCCTCAAACCTTCAGAAGTATGAGATGAACCCCAACAACTTGGAAAGGTGGATCTCTCTCACACGTACCAACACAGACTATCCCCCAATTTAACTGATCCCCAAAGGTTTTTGATTAAATAGCGGAATAGAAAATATGATCCAAAAAAAGTGTATGTATATCACACGTACACAACCACACTAGGCCCCAATTACTATTGTTTGTACCCCTAAAAGGCTAGGAGTAGGGGGAGTATGGAACAGGCAGCACCCTCAAACCTTCAGAAGTATGAGATGAACCCCAACAACTTGGAAAGGTGGATCTCTCTCACACGTACCAACACAGACTATCCCCCAATTTAACTGATCCCCAAAGGTTTTTGATTAAATAGCGGAATAGAAAATATGATCCAAAAAAAGTGTATGTATATCACACGTACACAACCACACTAGGCCCCAATTACTATTGTTTGTACCCCTAAAAGGCTAGGAGTAGGGGGAGTATGGAACAGGCAGCACCCTCAAACCTTCAGAAGTATGAGATGAACCCCAACAACTTGGAAAGGTGGATCTCTCTCACACGTACCAACACAGACTATCCCCCAATTTAACTGATCCCCAAAGGTTTTTGATTAAATAGCGGAATAGAAAATATGATCCAAAAAAAGTGTATGTATATCACACGTACACAACCACACTAGGCCCCAATTACTATTGTTTGTACCCCTAAAAGGCTAGATGAGGAGTAGGGGGAGTATGGAACAGGCAGCACCCTCAAATCTTCAGAAGTATGAGATTGTGTTCACTGTACCCCACAAAGATTGAGTTCACTGCACCCCACAATGATTGTGTTCACTGCACCCCACAAAGATTGTGTTCACTGCACCTCACAAAGATTGTGTTCACTGTACCCCCCAAAGATTGTGTTCACTGCACCCCACAAAGATTCTGTTCACTGTACCCCACAAAGATTGTGTTCACTGCACCCTAAAAGGATGTTGTTCACTGCACCCCACAAAGATTGTGTTCACTGCACCCTAAAAGGATGTTGTTCACTGCACCCCAAAAAGATTGTGTTCACTGTACCCCCCCAAAGATTGTGTTCACTGCACCCCACAAAGATTGTGTTCACTGCACCCCAAAAAGATTGTGTTCACTGTACCCCCCAAAGATTGTGTTCACTGCACCCCAAAAAGATTGTGTTCACTGTACCCCCCAAAGATTGTGTTCACTGCACCCCACAAAGATTCTGTTCACTGTACCCCACAAAGATTGTGTTCACTGCACCCCAAAAAGATTGTGTTCACTGTACCCCCCCCAAAGATTGTGTTCACTGCACCCCACAAAGATTCTGTTCACTGCACCCCACAAAGGATTTTGTTCACTGCACCCCAAAAAGATTGTGTTCACTGCACCCCAAAAAGGATTTTGATCACTGCACCCCAAAAAGGATGTTGTTCACTGCACCCCAAAAATGATTTTGTTCACTCCACCCCAAAAAGATTGTGTTCACTGCACCCCACAAAGATTGTGTTCACTGCACCCCAAAAAGATTGTGTTCACTGTACCCCCCAAAGATTGTGTTCACTGCACCCCACAAAGATTCTGTTCACTGTACCCCACAAAGATTGTGTTCACTGCACCCCAAAAAGATTGTGTTCACTGCACCCCAAAAAGGATGTTGTTCACTGCACCCCAAAAAGGATGTTGTTCACTCCACCCCAAAAAGATTGTGTTCACTGCACCCCACAAAGATTGTGTTCACTGCACCCCAAAAAGATTGTGTTCACTGCACCCCAAAAATGATTTTGTTCACTGCACCCCAAAAAGGATTTTGTTCACTGCACCCCAAAAAGGATGTTGTTCACTCCACCCCAAAAAGATTGTGTTCACTGCACCCCAAAAAGATTGTGTTCACTGCACCCCACAAAGGATTTTGTTCACTGCACCCCAAAAAGATTGTGTTCACTGCACCCCAAAAAGGATGTTGTTCACTGCACCCCAAAAAGGATTTTGTTCACTGCACCCCAAAAAGATTGTGTTCACTGCACCCCACAAAGGATTTTGTTCACTGCACCCCACAAAGATTGTGTTCACTGCACACCAAAAAGGATTGTGTTCACTGCACCCCAAAAAGATTTTGTTCACTGCACCCCAAAAAGATTGTGTTCACTGCAGCCCAAAAAGATTGTGTTCACTGCAGCCCAAAAAGATTGTGTTCACTGCAGCCCAAAAAGATTGTGTTCACTGCAGCCCAAAAAGATTGTGTTCACTGCAGCTCACACACAGAAAAATGGATGTGGATCACTGACACCTGCCTATCTCCAATCCCACACCACACAGCAATATCGATTGTAGTTTGTAGAACACAGTTTCCCTAAAATTCAGCAGACTCTGTCCCTAACAGGATTGAGAAGAGATCGTAGATCAGGATTGAGTGCAGATTCACCCCACCCCCCACACAGCAATATCGATTGTAGTTTGTAGAAGACACTGACCCTATAATTCAGCAGACTCTATCCCTAAAATGCCTACAACTCGCCCTGCCTAAACACTCCGACCTGTCCCTCAATTCTATCCGGACACAAATGGTTTTTTCCTGCCTATCTTTCCCTAATCAGCAGCCAGCACATTGATGTGTGCTCTGTCCCTTAGCTAAGCAGCAGAATGACGCTGCTGCGGCGGCTGCCTCGAACTTATAAAGACTTGGTCACATGCTTCAGACGGCCAATCACAGCTACTAAGACATTTGCAGGCATGGCTGGGATGGCTTAAGGCACACCAGTTAAACGATTGTTGATTGGCTGTTGAAAGCCCGCCATGAAAAGAGCGCCAAAGCATGCAAAACCCGGAAATAAAACGACCGAACACGGATTTTTACCCGAACATACAGTAAAGTGTCCGTGTCCGTGTTCGGGTAAAAAAAATCCAATTATTCGGTACGAACACGAATAATACAGTCCGTGTTCGCTCAACACTAGTTATTTACAGGATTACTAATTCAAAACAAATAAAAAAGCCTACAAAGGGAAAACCAATGCAGCCACCTCATCTAAAGACTAGTGAGATTCAAATTATTATATTTTTGTCTTTTGACATTGATACACTTTAAGGTTTGTTTCTGTTTAACCACTTGCCGACTGGCCGCTGTGTATTTACTGTGGCAGTGTGGCTCTATTGTGCGAAACAACGTACCTGTAAATCGTTTAACTCAATAGCCACTAGTTTGGCTAGCGGGGATGCCAATCAGTGGGTCTGGGGAACATGATGTCCGCTGGCCACCCGTGATGATCCCTGGGAGAGGCAAAACAGCGATGTAAACAAGGCAGATCGCAATTCTGCAAGGAGACAAGATGGAGATCTTGTGTTAATGCTAATCAGGAACCCAGGTCTCTATCTTGCTCCAATCAGTGCAACCCCCCCCCCTCCCCCTCAGGGTACTTTCACATGGGCGATCCGATCCACCTGTCAGTTTTTCAAGCAGACCGGATCGGATGCTCCATGTATCCCTATGGAGCAGCGGATGTCAGCGGAGACATGTCCGCTGACACCTGCTGCTATCCGATTCTGATCTTGTCCATGAAATCCGGATAGATGGAAACCCTATTTTCCATCCATCCAGCGGATGGGATGAGAACGGACAGGCGGTCTGTTCTCATCCGATTCCCCCATAGGGGACAGCGGGGATCTGACAGCTCCGTCTCCGCACACAGAGCGGAGACGAAGCTGTCACCTGCCTGCTCAGCGGTGATCGATGGATCGATCCCCCGCTAAGCAGATAATGGACCTCGTCGGATGGCGCATCATGTAAAAGGACCCTTAAGCATTGTCAAACATATCTGAACAACAGCATCTACAAACAGGACAACAATTTTAAAATGTTGCAATTAATTTTACAATGTATTACCTTGTTGACAGGTAATCATAAAGCTATAAAATACCCATCAATAGAGATGCGGTTCACCCAGCGGTCGGTTCGCGGCAAATTTTGCTTGTTCGCTACCCGCCAAATTTTCGGACACATGGCGTCATTCGCAGCGGCCATATTTGTTTACATTGGGGAGAACTTTGACCCATGACACAGCCGTCAGGTGGAACGGGACAGCCAATTGAAACATTCAATCACATGGACATTCCCCCTACCCTATAAATAGACCCGTTCTGGCGGCCATTTCACATTCCGCTTTCTGCCAGTGTAGGGAGAGGTCTGCTGTGCTCGTCAGGGAGAGTTTGCTAGACACATATAGCGATGGGAAGATCCACAAAAGTCCTTTTCAGGGCTGGTATTTTTTGGTATAGGTCTACTAGTATCTTTTGAGCTTAGGGAGAGGTATCCAGTAGTTGCTTTAGGGGCAGTTAGAGATCGGCTGCAGTCACAAATCGCTCTGTCAATGTCCACAAAAGTCCTTTTGAGGGCTGGTATTTCGGTATAGGTCTAGTATCTTTAGAGCTTAGGGAGAGGTATCCTGTGGTTGCTTTAGGTGCAGTTAGAGATCGCCTGCAGTCACACAGAAATCGCTTTGTCAATGTCCACAAAAGTCATTTAAAATGCTCCAATGTCGTTTTAGGGTCTATTTCAGTCTCTTTACTATAGGGCCAGATATCCTGTGGTTGCTTTAGGGGCAGTTAGAGATTGGCTGCAGTCACACATAAATCGCTTTTTCAGTGTCCACAAAAGTCATTTAAAATGCTCCAATGTTGTTATAGGGTCTATTACAGTCTATTCACTATAGGGGCAGGTATCCAGTGGTTGCTTTAGGGGCAATTAGAGATCGGCTGCAGTCACACACAAATCGCTCTGTCAATGTGAATGGACCCTATATGTATTAGACAATGTATTTACCGGCTGCTGTCAGTTCTGGCTGATTTATGAAAAAAAATATATATTTTTTGCTGTAAAAAAAAAAAAGAAAAATTTAGGGCAACTTTTTTAATTGCAATACTTCTGTTATGACATTGTCCATGTGCTGGGACTATTTGTGCACAGCTAGTACGTCTTTTGTGGCTGAAAATATGACCTAAAGGTTTTTAAAGTTCGCCTCCCATTAAAGTCAATGGGGCCCGCCGCGAACTCGCGGTTTGCGGACTTTTGAGAAAACTTGCGGCTGGCGTTCGCGAACCGCCCCGGCCGATGTTCGTCCATCACTACCCATCAACATGTTACTGCAATTGTTATAACATCATATTCATAAACTGTAAGCTACCACACTTTAAAAACAGTTGCATCTGGTAACCATGTGCACCTAAAACTAATATCGTGTATATTAGTATGTTTCAACTGATTTATTATGTGGGTGGTTGTGATAATCAAAAGCAAATTGTATCATGAGCAGTTCTCTTATAAGATTTCAAGGATTTGTCAGCAGTTCCAATCATGGACAGTCTTGCTTTTATTATATTCCATTCTATTATTTCAAATATGCTGCCAGTAAAGGATAATAAGTGATATAAACTAAATATTTAACAATTATGTTCCAAAAAGGAGAAAAAGCACACATATTAAGGACTACTATCCACAATCATATCGTATATATTACTATTTATTTTTACAGAAACAGCTCTTCAAGATGTTTATAACTTATTGCCAATATTAAACGAAAATTGTAATGTTGGGTACAAATTCTCATCAGTCATCTCCTGATGCATAGCAAAAAGACTGATATGTGTAACTACAGTATGAATGATTAATGGGACAAGGTTGATAGAGTTGTAATTTTTCCATTTTTATAGAAGAGCTGTGAGCTGCGGTTGGCTTTTAGGGTTGCATCCACCAAATGATGGACATTTCTAAAGACCTCCTCAATTAAAAATTGTCAGGTCTGAATCTTACACCTGAGTGGTAAACACTCTGCTTCAGACACTTCCAACCAATAACCCATTAAAAAGAGGGAAGAAAAATGGGGACTTACTGGAGGAATATTTCCCTCCTTAATACTGTAACAGCCAGGTTACCAACATACAGGGCCGGACTGGCCTCCTGGGATATTGGGAAATTTCCTGGTGGGCCGCCGGCCCTGGGGCCGCTTTAAGATTGTGGCCGCTTTAAGACGCGGCCGCTATTGTGGCCGCTTTAAGACGCGGCCGCTATTGTGGCCGCTTTAAGACGCGGCCGCTATTGTGGCCGCTTTAAGACGCGGCCGCTATTGGGACCGCGCCGCGGCCGTGCTGTGATGCCCGCTGCAGCCCTGGTGAAGTCTTTACTACGTCAGCCGCTATGAGCGGCATGACGTCAGATCTGGCGGGAGCGGCTGCGCGGCGCTCACAGAACAGCAAGACGGACGGGACGGTCACAGTGACGGCGCCGAGAGAGAGAGACCCACTACACAGACGCCAGCCCAGCAGCATGAGTCCGACCAAGTTAGTAATAAAAATCAGCAGACTGCAGTGCAATTATTGATCCCATCCTCCGACCTCCACCAGACCACCACTGACTGCCCCCTGCTGATCTCACCACCCCACAGATCTTATCCCTAATAGGATGGGGGGGAAGCAGTGGCGGTGGGGAGGATGGCACCCCCCCTCACCACCCCCACTGCCACCGATTCCCACCCCCCTCACCACCACCGCCACCGATTCCCACCCCCCTCACCACCACCACCGATTCCCACCCCCCTCACCACCACCACTGCCACCGATTCCCACCCCCCTCACCACCACCACCACTGCCACCGATTCCCACCCCCCTCACCACCACCACCACCCCACTGCCACCGATTCCCACCCCCCTCACCACCACCACCACTGCCACCGATTCCCACCCCCCTCACCACCACCACCACCACCACTGCCACCGATTCCCACCCCCCTCACCACCACCACCACCACTGCCACTGATTACCACCCCCCTCACCACCACCACCACTGCCACTGATTCCCACCCCCCTCACCACCACCACCACCACCACTGCCACCGATTCCCACCCCCCTCACCACCACTGCCACCGGTTCCCACCCCCCTCACCACCACCACCACCGATTCCCAGCCCCCTCACCACCACCACTGCCACCGATTCCCACCCCCCTCACCACCCCCACCACTGCCACCGATTCCCACCCCCCTCACCACCACCACCACCGATTCCCACCCCCCTCACCACCACCACCACTGCCACCGATCCCCACCCCCCTCACCACCACTGCCACCGATTCCCATCCCCCCTCACCACCACCACCGATTCCCACCCCCCTCACCACCACCACCACCGCTGCCACCGATCCCACCACCCCTGCTGCCACTTATCCCAACCCCCTCACCATCACCACCGCTTCCACTGATTCCACCCCCCTCACCACCACCCCTGCTGCCACTCATCCCACCCCCCTCATCATGTCTGCAACCTCTGACATCTCCTGTACCATGTCCGCACAGCCTATGACATCTCCTGTACCATGTCCGCACAGCCTCTGACATCTCCTGTACTATGTCCGCACAGCCTCTGACATCTCCTGTACCATGTCCGCACAGCCCCTGACATCTCCTGTACTATGTCCGCACAGCCTCTGACATCTCCTGTACCATGTCCGCACAGCCTCTGACATCTCCTGTACCATGTCCGCACAGCCCCTGACATCTCCTGTACTATGTCCGCACAGCCTCTGATATCTCCTGTAACATGTCCGCACAGCCCCTGACATCTCCTGTAACATGTCCGCACAGCCCCTGACATGTCCTGTACCATCTCCGCACAGCCCCTGACATGTCCTGTACCATGTCCGCACAGCCCCTGACATGTCCTGTACCATGTCCGCACAGCCCCTGACATGTCCTGTACCATGCCTGCACTTTTACCACTTTTAACTAGAATTTGCTCTTTTATATATAAAGCACTATATGCTTTCATATCTATCTTATCTATGATAATACACTCTTCAAATTTGCTTTAAAATGCATGGTTTTCCCTTTTATGAACAAGTAAATAATGGCGCTATGCTGTTGGGCCGGTATAATAATGCTATGGGGCTGGTATGACATTTTTTCCAGGGCTGAATTTTATTCCCAGTCCGGCCCTGCCAACATACCAACCTCAATACGTGTAATGTGTGCTTATTTTGCAAAATATAGAACACATCATATTTTTTTTCTTATTTCTGAAGTATACCTCTTCACAGACACCACAAAGCTGATGTTTTGATGCACAGACATATCACTCATGTACAGCTTTAGGCAATGCAAGTTTGGTATAGATTGCAGAGAACACTTCTCTAGCAACTCGTTATAGCACAGAAGCTCTTATCAAGAAATTGACAGTAATTACCATGAACTACTCTACACAGTAAACTTGAGGGTGATAGTCTTGTAAATTGTTTGAAACACCTGCCTCTACTCGATGACAGCCTTGACTGCCATAAAGGCTCAGAACCACCTTGCAGGCATCCAGACACACCACCCAGAATTACTGGAACATTACAGCTTAAAAACCTGAGAATCAGTCCACAAGCTGGTAGAAATAAGCACACCAGGAGTCCCACTGTGCATGGCATTTCCATAGTATGTCACAGCTACATGCCCTCCATCATATGAAGGAACATAAACTCAACCTCCTTACATAATTGCCATTATATTACTGTTTTGAAGTTCAAAAACAGTGGATCAATTTTTAGCTTTAGATATCCTAAAGCATTTTCCGTTCTATCCAGAATATACAGTGTGTGTGTGTGTGTATGTATATATATATATATATATATATATATACTGTATATTCTGGATAGAAGCTAAAAATTGATCCACTGTTTTTGAACTTCAAAACAGTAATATAATATAATATATATATATATATATATATATATATATATATATATATATATATATATATATATGCACAAACAGGTGTTAGGAAGGACTGCACACACCCAGTGTGTAACTCGATTCTTTAGGTGCAATGGAGATCACCCAGACTCCAGTGTAAGAAAAACAAAATGGATCCAGTCTGCAACACCTTGTAAATTTATTAAGAGAAATTTATTAAAATACTCACAAAGGAGACATCAAAGTTACTCTCTTAATAAATTTACAAGGTACTGCAGATTGGATCTATTTTGTTTATTTATATATATATATATATATATATATATATATATATACACACACACACACACTTTGTGCACAATTATTAGGCAAGTGAGTATTATGACCAAATTGTCATTTTTATGCATATTGTCCAACTCTAAGCTGGATTAATCTGAATGGCTATTGGATATAAGCATATAAGGTGATGTATATTTGTGTAATGAGGAATATTCCTAAGGATATCGACACCCTATATCAAGGTATGCATGATTATTAGGCAGCTTCTTCTCCTCAGACAAAATGGGCCAAAAAAGAGATTTAACTGGCTCTGAAAAGTCAAAAATTGTTAAAAATCTTGTAATTGCCAAGATATTGGGGAGTGAGCACCGAACCATCAAAGTTTTGTTGCAAAAAGTCAACAGGGTTACAAGAAGCTTGTTGAGAAAATTGTTTTATATTATTTCGGATTGATTGAGAGCACTGTAGTTTTTAATAATGAAATGAATCCTCCAAAATACAACTTGCCTAATAATTGTGCACACAGTGTGTATGTATATATATATATATATATATATATATATATATACATATATATTTTTTTACACATATATATATATATATATATTCTTTTATATATATATATATATATATATATATATATATATATATATATATATATATATATATATATGTATACATACATATATATCTTTTTTTTTTTTTTGTTTAATTTATCAATTTAGTTCAAACATATAAACACATATAAAAACTATTTATTTGGGTAAGAGGGAAAATGCTAACAAAAGCTTCTGTGTCTTTTTCACACAATGTGAACCTGCAAAATTGTTTATCTTTGAAGCGGTTCCCCTGTGCATTGATATTAGAAATTTTGACCTGCTGGGAAATGTTGACACCTGCACTTCAATACGTATGATTTTTCCTGCTGTGAAATTTCCTTTCCTCATAAGACCTGGTTAGCTAGAAGGGAAGGTCATAAATAATGGTCTGTCAAAGGCTGATACCACTAGCGAAGCTACACAGCATGCTGCTTTAGAAAGTAACATCCTGGCTAAATTATGTGACAAGCACCAGTAAAAGGGGAGGTTTGCTTGTTAGTACAGTAAATGAACAGCAACCTTTTTTGGCAGCTCCAATCAAAGCACGGATCAGCAAACAAGGGCAATTTTCACAGCAGCTGCTTTTGATGCCATTTAAGTCTCAATCTGAAAGCTATTGACAATACTCATCTTCAAGCCAATTTCGATCAAAGTTGTCAAAAAAGATAACATTTCAACATTTCGAAAAACTCAGGGGATATCTTTCATCTCTTATAAGTATTTCCTTCTTTTTTGCTCCAAGATCCTTGACCTTTGGATATAATCTACTGGAACCTACAGCAAACACATAGCCTAAAGGCCACCTTTCTTCAATGACATTCAAAAGTGAAAAATTCTTAACATTTTTATATAGAAATTCTCTGTATCTAAAAAGCCACATCCAGCATATTACTGCTGTAGGTTATACTTTAACCAGTGAAAACATTTGAGTATTATCTCCTCTTTATAGACTAGCATAGGAACTCCTTAACTACAGTCTCCATCTACTATATGAAAATGTAAATGTTATCTTATATAAGAGTATTGGAAACCCATTGTTTTGTTATGTAAATGAAGAAGTGTTCGGAATATCTGCAATATTTCTGTTGCTCTCTTTACCCCTATTGGAGAGATCAATAAAGTTACATAATACCACACTACATTCAAAAGTCCCCAAAATAAAGTTTGAAGTTAAAACATTTTTAGCTTAAATTGGTTGTAGAGTCTTGTGTTTTTAAAAAAAATAACAAACATGTTATACTTACCTGCTCTCTGTAGTTGGTTTTGCACAGAGCTGCCCAGATCCTCCTCTTCTGGGTCCCTCTTCGCTGCTCCTTGCCCCTTCCTCCTGTTGAGTGCCCCCACAGCAAGCAGCCTGCTTCCAAGCTGAGCTGCAGCTCTGTGTGTCCATTCAGACAAGGAGCTGCCATTCGGCCACACCCCCTTCTCCTGATTGGTCAACTGACTTTGATTGACATCAACGGGAGGCAATTGCACCACTGCTGTGTCTCGGCCAATCAGGAGGGAGAGTCCCGGACGGCCGAGGGACTCGTGGACATCGCTGGATAGAGATGGGGCTCAGGTAAGTTTTAGGAATGGGGTTGCCACCTCATCCCTTTAATCCAGGACACATAATAATCACACGGGTTCTGAGGCTAATATAATGCACTAAGTGAGTTTTATTATCACCTTAATCAGCCACAGAACCTGTGTAATTAATATGTGTCCTGGTTTAAGGGAATGAGGTGGCAACCCTAAATAGGGGGTGCTGGGGCGGCTGCTACTCACAAAAGGTTTTTTATTTTAATGCACAGACTGTATTGAGATAAAAAAACCTTCTTTACAACTCCTTTAACCACATAAGGACCACCCGCCACAGTTTTGCTGCAGCAGGCTGGCCCTCCTGCGCGAACCGACGTAGTCCTAAGTCGGTCGCGTGCCTACTGCTAGGGGGCGAGCGCACGCCACTGGTGGCACGCTCCTGCCCCCACTCGGCAGCGGGGACTCTGATGCATGGGGCCGGCAGCTCCAATTGCTGCTGGCCACCCGCAATCGCTCCCTGCTAAGAGAGAAGGATGGTCAACTATTGTAAACACAGCTGACCATTCTTCTCTCTGAAATTATCACAGAGCACATGTGATCCTTCTGTTTAGGATCACAGGTTTCTGTGATCATTTCAAAAGCCCACCCCCCCCCCACACACAGTTAGAAACACTCCCCTAGGCTTACATTTAACCCCTTGATCACCTACTGTGTTAACCCCTTCCCTGCCAGTGTCATTGTTACAGTTACAGTGCATATTTTTAGCACTGATTACTATAGTAATGTCACTGGTACCCCCAAAAGTGTCAAAAATGGCAGTTAGGGGTCCGATCTGTCCGCTGCAATGTCGCAGCCCTGCTAAAAATCGCAGATAGCCGCCATTACTAGTAAAAACAAAAAACAAGAAAAATTATATAAATCTTTCCCGTAGTTAGTAGATGCGATAACTTTTGCGCAAACCAATCAAAATACGTTTATTGAGGTTTTTTTTTTACCAAAAATATGTAGCAGAAAACAAATTGGCCTAAAATGTTAAAAATAATAGATTTTTAGTTTTTGGGAATGTTATATATCAGAATGTGAAAAATATTGTTTTCTTTTTTTTTTTCTTCAAAATTGTCACTCTTTATTTGTTTATAGCGAAAAAAAGGTGATCATATACTAAGAAAAGAAAGCTCTGTTTGTATGTAAAAAAAGTACATCAATTTTATTTAGTTACAGCGTCGCGCGACCGCTCAATTGTCAATTAAAGTAACGCAGTGCCGAATCGCAAAAAATGGCCTGGTCATTTAAGGGGGCAAATCCTTCCTGTCCAGAAGTGGTTAAGGCAGCATTTACACCTGGGCATTTTGAATTTTTATTTCCTGCTGTGATTGTTGCACAATAAGTAGTGCTGCACTTATGGCAAACCACATCATTTGAAGCTTGTCCCCCCCAAAAAAGCTCAGGAGTATATTTTGGGCGATTTACCTTCAGTAAATCAACCTCAATATTTCTGCCTTTGCAAAAATGCAGGGAGCATTGTATAGTCTTCAATATACTGCTAGATTAAAAATATGATTATTTTTAATATTTTAATCACTGCTTATGTTGTTACTTTTTTTCTCTCATGTAGTAGTAGTCGCCATTTTATATTACAGTTTTTACATTGAACTATTGCTACAGACCAAATGCAGATACACTCATGTTGTCCATACACAGGTGGATTTTATGATTTCGTGCTCACAATTCTCAGTCAGTAATTCATGGCCAAATTATCACTCAGGAAGAATCCATCTAAAATCCCCCCCCCCCCCAAAGTCTTTCTTATTAGACCAAGAACCAGTCATGTTTTCTCTTATACACCCATGCTAAATAACAACATATAAATAATTATAGCAATACAGGTGGTCCCCGGGTTACGAACATAATAGGGACTGTAGGTTTGTTCTTAAGTTGAATTTGTTTGTAAGTCAGAACATGTACATTTTTAAGTGTAACTCCAGCCCAAAAGATTCATGAGGATACAGACAGCAGTACAAACCTCATACTGTACTGACCAACTTCAGTATAACAATAAAAAATGGTTTCAAAGCACACACAATTGAATGGGAGGTCCACATGAGCTCATGCTGGGTCACAGGGATAATACTATGCTGTAACACAGTCCTGCTACAGTTTCATAGAAGTACAAGTACAGGGCATGCTCCCAATACAGTGGTACAGATAGTGGGCACAGAGTAGTACTGTACTCCCACCAGTTCCACAGGTTCCAGACAGTAGTGGGATGTGAGTGAGTGAGATGCTTCTGGGCAGTCCTGTATGTGGGGCATACAGTACATGTAGTACTGCAGCGTGCGTTGTGTCTCTGGCACAGGAGCGAGAGGAAGAAGCCGTAAGAAGCCGTCAGTGACGTCACGCGGCCCCCGTTCGTAAGTAGGAGTCGTTCGCAACTCGGATGTTCGCAAGTCGGGGACTGCCTGTATAGTCATTGTAAGTACAATACTTATCGGTATTCATTATATCTCAAAGAGATCAGTCTATTTTCCTTGATAATGCGTTAATCTTAAATAAGGACATTGGTGATAGTCTATAAAATACCAAATACCCCTTATTTATTATATAACTCAAACCAATGGTGCCGCAGGCAGAATAACAGAACAAACATCTTATATTACTATCTATAAATAAATAAGACAAAATTAACACTTGGACTTGCAATGGTATAATGGGCCTTGGCCATTTATTAAATATTTTAAATGACAACCAAAATATTTTAGCTCAGCCCCAAGGCTCGAACTAACCATGTACATTCACATAAAAATGTAGTCCAGTCACAAAACTCGAACTACCCAGTTGTAAACTATTAAAAACACAAACCCATACATTGGGCAGAGCAAGAAAACAAATATAAGGGAGGGAGGGAGGGACGAATTCTCTTGCTCCGCTCCCGGCAACTGATTTTTGACAGTTGCTGCAGCAGTTTATATAGGCAACATTTTTTTTTTTTTTTTTAAAAAGGTTTGAAAACTGTCCAATCCTTGGACTGTATGTTTTAGCCAATTAGCTTGTCACTTAATTGACCAATCTTGACCCTTATATAAAAAACTACTCCTATTGTTTGAATACCAAATCTTTTTTTTTTTTTTTTTTTTTATCATGCCACGGCCCCATACATGCATGGCAGGTACCTTGACCCGCCATGCATCTCAGGAATCTTTTTATAGGGTGCTTGTATCATTATATTAGTTATAAGTACAACATTTACAGGCATTTATTATATTGCAAAGAGACCA
The DNA here is from genome assembly GCF_965119305.1 of Pelophylax lessonae. NCBI lineage: Eukaryota > Metazoa > Chordata > Amphibia > Anura > Ranidae > Pelophylax > Pelophylax lessonae. The sequence continues at coordinate 196,333,173 of NC_138769.1, forward strand.
GTGCAATCCCTTTTAGATTGGGTTCATCTTCCATAAGGATTGTTCATTAATGCATTGATAGGACATCATTAGTGTCATTACTTATTGCATAATCCAAAATAGGACAACTTTTTACAGGGTGCTATATCCTTCCCTGGATATTCTAGTTTTTGTGACCTCTAAAAAACACACAGACATTATATATATATATATATATATATATATATATATATATATAGATATAGTATCTCACAAAAGTGAGTACACCCCTCGCGTTTTTGTAAATATTTTATTATATCTTTTCATTTGAAACACTGAAGAAATGACACTTTGCTATAATGTAAAGTAGTGAGTGTACAGCTTGTATAACAGTGTAAATTTGCTGTCCTCTCAAAATAACTCAACACACAGCCATTAATGTCCAAACGGCTGGCAACAAAAGTGAGTGCATTTCTAAATTAAAATGTGCAAATTGCTCCAAATTAGACATTTTCCCTCCCAGGTGTCATGTGACTCATTAGTGTTACAAGGTCTCAGGTGTGAATGGGGAGCAGGTGTGTTAAATTTGGTGTTATTGCTCTTACTCTCATCCTGATCACTAGAAGTTCAACATGGCACCTCATGGCAAAGAACTCTCTGAGGATCTGAAAAAAAGAATTGTTGCTCTACATAAATATGGCCTAGGCTATAAGAAGATTGCCAAGACCCTAAAACTGAGCTGCAGCACTGAGACCATACAGCGATTTAACAGGACATGTTCAACTCAGAACAGGCTTCTCCATGGTCGACCAAAAAAGTTGAGTGCACATGCTCAGCGTCATATCCAGAGGTTGTCTTTGGGAAATAGACGTATGAGTGCTGGCAGCATTACTGCAGAGGTTGAAGGGGTGGGGGGTCAGGCTGTCAGTGCTCAGACCATACGCCGCACACTGCATCAAATTGGTCTGCATGGCTGTCATCCCAGAAGGAAGCCTCTTTTAAAGATGATGCACAAGAAAGCCTGCAAACAATTTTCTGAAGACAAGAGGACTAAGGGCATGGATTACTGAAACCATGTCCTGTGGTCTGATGAGACCAAGATAAACGTATTTGGTTCAGATGGTGTCATGCGTGTGTGGCGGCAACCAGGTGAGGAGTAAAAAGACAAGTGTGTCTTGCCTACAGTCAAGCATGGTGGTGGGAATGTCATGGTCTGGGGTTGCATAAGTGCTGCCAGCACTGGGGAGTTACAGTTCATTGAGGGAGCCAGGAATGCTAACCTGTACTGCAACATACTGAAGCAGAGCACAATCCCCTCCATTTGGAGATTGAGCCCCAGGGCAGTATTCCAACATGATAACTACCCCAAACACACCTCCAAGACAAACACTGCCTTGCTAAAGAAGTTTAGGGTAAAGGTAATGGACTGGCCAAGCATTTCTCCAGACCCAAACCCAACCGAGCATCTGTGGGGCATCCTCAAACAGAAGGTGGAGGAGCATAAGGTCTCTAACATCCACCAGCTCTGTGATGTCATCATGGACGAGTGGAAGAGGACTCCAGTGGCAACCTGTAAAGCTCTGGTGAACTCCAAGCCCAAGATGGTTAGGGCAGTGCTGTAAAATAATGGAGGCCACACAAAATATTGACACTTTGAGCCCAGTTTAGACATTTCCACTTAGGGGTGTACTCACTTTTGTTGCCAGTGGTTTAGACATTAATGGCTGTGTGTTGAGTTATTTTGAGGGGACAGCAAATTTACACTGTTATACAAGCTGTACACTCACTACTTTACATTGTAGCAAAGTGTCATTTCTTCAGTGTTGTCACTTGAAAAGATATAATAAAATATTTACAAAAATGTGAGGGGTGTACTCAGTTTTGTGAGATACTTATATATATATATATATATATATATATATATATATATATATATATATATATATATATATATATATATATAGAACTGCCCTGTCCTCTTCTAATGACAACAAGGGGTCGATTTACTAAAACTGGTGCACATAGAATCTGGAGCAGCTGTGCATGGTAGCCAATCAGCTTAGAACTTCAGTTTAATTAGGCTTTGACAAAAACACCTGGAAGCTAATCGGTTTCTATGCAGAGCTGTACCAGGTTTTGCATTCTCCAGTTTTAGTAAATCCCCCCAAGTGCGATCATGCTGTGCTACTTCCCCATTTAAGCAGCATTTCCTGACAGACTCCATGGCAGCATACGTATCGGGTTTGGCCCCGCCTCCAAACCTACCCATAGGACCTCACTCCCATAAATCTTTGCTCCTGTTCAGCACACGTGTTCTTTTTTTGTCCTCCAAAGGATTACCTGATATCCTACCTGAAGATGGATTCCGGGTGATGGATGGCTCTACCTGTCGGGTATGGAGCTCTCCAATAAGCCCCAGCTGCTGCGGGGTATGGAGGAGGGGCGAAGATGTAGCAGCCTTGGCCAAAAAGCCCAGCTGCTGCGGGTGGCCGGTACCCTTGAAAGAGATAAGTCCGGTGTGCATCCATCCCTGGTGGTCTGCGGTTCGTGAGTACACTCCATGGCAGCTATGTTATATGCTTATATTTGCCTTTGTTTATATGTTTTTTCTCTTACCTGGTCTTTCCTGCCTTCCCTGGTGGCTAGTGGTCCGGGGCCGGTCAGCGGTTCACTTCCTGACCGGCCGCCGGTGCGGTGCGCTACTGCGCATGTGCGGCGCCTCCAGAACGAGGCTTGGTTCTCGCGCGTGCGCAGTAAGAGCGCGGCGCATGCGCAGTGAGTTGGCGTCGGCGGCGAGCGCTGATGACGTCACCAGGCGCCATATTTAAACCCCAGAACTGTCAGCAGTGTTGTGTTTATACACACTGCTGATACTGGGTGTTCCATACTCCGCATCTGATCGGTTTTTGGACGCCTGCTGTTCGTTGCCGCTCTGCCTGCTAACCTCTGGTTCTTGGTGAGTACTGGCCCCAGTTTGGGAGCCTCCCCCCCCCTCCTCTTTTGCTGGTTTTCTGACATTGCTGTCCGGCTCATTCTTGTAGGTCAGCATCAGAATGGAAGCTACTTTGCCCTCCGGTGGTCAGCCCGCCCCTAACAGGTATTTGGGGCTTCTTAGTGGGGCTGTGGGTTATAGGGGGTGGGGGTAGGAACTCAAGTGTTCCTAGCTTCCTGTCTGTTTTTTTCTGTTTTTTCTCTTGTTCACAGCCCTCCTCGTTCAGAGACTAGGCACTCTTCTCAAAGAAGTGAAAGACGCTCAAGCTCTCGCCACCGGCACTCTACAGGAAAGTCCCGTTCGGGCTCACATCATCAAAAATCATCTACTTCAGCCAGCCACGCACGGAGACCTGACAAAGCAGGTTGCAGAGGCTGTGGCGCTAGTGTCCCGGAGAGGAAGCTTTTCTGTGATAGATGTTTCTCCCAGGCTGCGGGAGAAAGGGATACTTCCGATCAGCGCATTGAGGCTTTGGTCAAGAGAGTGGTTAAGGACTCTTTGGCAGAGTTGGGTGTCAGTCGTTCTCAAGACACTGCAACGGCTTCCCCAAGCCCCTCCCCTGTAGCACTACAGGTACAGGAAGATTTCGAGTCAGCCCACACAAGCCATCAGTCGATGCTCTTGTCAGGTAGCGACTCTGAAGATGAGGATCCCTGCTTGGGTTTTGAATATACCTTGGTGCCTTCCCTGGTTAAAGCGGTCAGAGAGACCTTAAATTGGGAGGAGTCAGCTGTTCCCCCTCCCAAGCAGAAGAAGTACTTTAAACAGCTCAATAAGGAGCGTGTTAATTTTCCCTTCCTGGGAGAGTTGGGTGAAATCATCTTGGAGGAGTGGAAAAAGGTGGAACGTAAGAATTCCTTAGTATCCAAGATGGCTAAACTTTACCCCTTCAAAGAGGATGATGTGAAACATCTTGAGTCCCCTCCCCTAGTTGACGCAGCAGTCATGAGACTGGTCAAGCACGTGACCCTTCCCTTAGAGGATACGGTCTCATTTAAAGACCCGTTGGACCGAAGGATGGACTCTGATTTGAAGAGAATCTACCTTACAGCAGGTATGGCCTGTAAGCCAGTCCTGGCTTTGGCTGCTCTATCCAAGGCCATGGAGTCTTGGGCTGATGTGGTAGACGAATCGGTCAGATCTGTTTCGGAGGAGGTGGCCAGAAGCGCTCCAATCCAGGAGCTTAGGCTGGGCGCGTCGTTCCTTGGGGAGGCTTCCATAGACTTGATCCGTCTATTGGCAAGAGTTATGCTGTCCTCGGTCACAGCTAAGAGAGCTCTTTGGCTCCGCCCTTGGGTGGCGGATCCGGCATCAAAGCAAGTTTGGTGCCGTATTCCCTTTGAGGGGTCCTCCCTTTTCGGGAATAAACTGGACGAGGCCATAACCCGGGCTACAGGCGGTAAGTCTGGGTTTCTTCCCCAGGATCGGCGCCAGTTCAACGTCAAGAAAGGACAGCCTACCAGAAAATTTGTGCCTGACCGGGCCAGGGAAGCTCGTTCTTATAGACCTGGTCGGGAGTTCAACCGGAACTGGAGATCCAGACAGTCTTCCAGGAAGACGACAAAGAATGTCTCCTCTGGGGACCGCGAGCCCACTAAGTCCTTTTGAAGGTGGGCCCGCTCAGACATGTCGGGTGGGTGCACGTCTACGCTCCTTCCGACATGTCTGGGCGGCTTCGATTCAGGACCCCTGGGCCGTCAGGACGGTGTCTTCAGGCCACAAGTGGGTCTTCAAGGAGAGGCCAGGCTCAAGGTTCCTGCCTACTGCCATACCATGTCTAGAAGAAAGGCGTCAGATTTTGTTTTCTTACGTCGAAGCTCTCATTGCTCAAGGGGCTGTCATCTCCGTTCCAGAGTCAGAGCGAGGCCAAGGAATATATTCTCCGCTCTTTCTGGTCCAAAAGAAGAACGGATCATGGAGACCAGTAATAGATTTGACCTTCTTGAACAAATTCATAAAAAAAGAAAGGTTCAAAATGGAGACCCTGTTGTCCATACAGCAGTCAGTCCAGCCGGCAGATTGGATGGTGTCCATCGACTTGAAAGACGCCTACTTTCATGTCCCTGTGGACGAAGATTTTCAAAGGTTTCTCCGGTTCGAAGTGGGAGGATTACATCTTCAGTTTATCTGTCTCCCATTCGGGCTCTCAACATCTCCACGGACCTTTTCAAAAATCTTATTGGCCGTGGTAGCCCTACTGAGATTGAAAGGTATCCGTCTTCACCACTATTTGGACGATCTACTCCTGTTGTCCCAAGACAGAGACCAACTATTAGTTCATCTGGAGCAGGTCGTGTCCACTCTCCAGAAGTTTGGTTGGTTACTCAACAAGGAGAAGAGTCACCTGATTCCAACTCAGTCCCTGATCTACTTGGGCGCTCTGTTCGACACAGAGAAGGCGACTATCTCTCTTCCAGAGGAAAAGATAGGGACTCTCCGAGACAGGATTCGCTTTGCCCTCTCATCCTCTCATCTTCAGGCACGTCAATGTCTGAAGGTGATCGGGACTATGGTCGCAGTAGTCCCCATGGTGAAGTGGGCCCTGTGGAGGATGAGACCCTTTCAGAAGGGATTCCTTCAGCAATGGGATACGTGGCATCTGGATCAACGCATCTTCCTAACCCCTTCAATGAGAGCGAGTCTTCCTTGGTGGCTATGCAGAGACCACCTGCTGAACTGCCACTCTCTGAAACCAGCTCCGTGGGTAGTGGTTACCTCGGACGCCAGCAACATAGGCTGGGGTGCCCACTGTCTGTCGGAGGTGGCACAGGGCAGGTGGGAGTTTTCCACTCGAGGAATAGTATCCAACATACTAGAACTCCGAGCAGCATTCCAAGCTCTTCGAGCATTTGCTCACCTGACAAAAGACCAACCTGTCATGCTGCGCCTGGACAACACCTCAGCAGTGGCATACATCAGGAAACAAGGGGGTACACGCAGCTGGTCCCTATTGAGGGAAGTGGAGCCGATTATGTCCTGGGCACAGAAAAATCTCTCGAATCTTTCAGCGGTTTATGTTCCAGGAGTCCAGAATGTCAAAGCAGACTTCTTGTCCAGAGTGGATCTGGACAACAACGAGTGGTCCCTTCACAAGGAAACGTTCGACTGGATCCTAACATTGGGGTTTTCTCCAGAGGTAGATCTCTTCGCCTCCCCCTGCAATCACAAACTGCCGAAGTACTACTCAAGATTCAGAGATCCACAAGCATCAGGGATAGATGCACTCTCGGATCAGTGGAGATTCCACAGGGCATACGCCTTCCCACCAATTCCGATTGTGTTGCAGTTCCTTCGGAGACTCAGGTCGGAGCCAGTGGAGGTAGTGGCGGTGATTCCCTTCTGGCCGAACAGGCCATGGTTTCCCCTTCTGACGCTACTCAGTGTCCAAGATCCAATCCCGCTACCCTTCAGACCGGACCTGTTGTCCCAGGGGTCTGTACTCCATCCATGCCCAGACCGTTTACATCTCAAGGTCTGGATGTTGAGAGGAGGAGGTTACAGGCTTTAGGCTGTCCAGAAACGGCAATCTCGACACTACTTAGTGCTAGAAGAAGCTCAACGAACAGGGTGTATCAGAGAATCTGGGAAAAATTTTCTGCACAACTGAATACAAGGCCTGATCCTCAATCTTCAATTAAGATCCAGGATGTATTGAGCTTTCTCCAATCAGGACTGGATTTGCCTCTATCAGTGAGTTCGCTCAGAGTCCAGGTCTCGGCTATTTCTGCTTTTACAGGGATCTCCTGGGCCACTCATGCCCTAATTCGTCAGTTCTTCCAAGGGGCAGTGAGAATCAGACCTCAGAGAAAACCCAGGTTTCCCAAGTGGGATCTGCCACTAGTTCTGGATTTCCTGGCGAGTCAAATTCAAGACATGTTTGATTCTTTGACCATAAGAGAGCTTACACTGATAACAGTGTTTCTGGTGGCTATAACCTCAGCAAAAAGAGTGTCGGAAATTGGGTCCTTTGGGACACAAGAGCCTTTCTTAACCTTTTTTCCTGACAGAGTGGTGCTCATCCCCATGCTGGATGCGAGACCAAAAAGGACCTCTGTCTTCCATGAAAACATAGAAACAGTATTACCAACCTTTAGACAGGAAGAGGAAGAATCTTCGGTTCATCCGCTGGATGTTGGAGAGTGTATTAAGAGATATTTAAATGCCACTTCCTCTTTCAGAAAATCAGAACATCTTTTCGTTACCTTTTATGGAAAAAACAAAGGTTCAAGAGCCTCGACGAGATCCATTTCCTCTTGGATCATCCAGACCATCCAGTGGGCTTATAGGGCTAAGGGCTTGACCCCTCCAGCAGTAGTTACAGCTCATTCGACGCGGAGCATCTCTACCTCCTGGGCAGTATCCAGACATGTGGCTCCTGAAGTCATTTGCAGAGCAGCATCGTGGTCCTCTATTAACACTTTCTTATCCCATTACTGTGTTGAGCCAGCGGCTCTTTCTTCTGTGAATTTTGGTTTGCAAGTCCTGTCTGTTTGACAAAATGCATTAAAACTTTTCTGTTCAGCACCTGCCCACCCTGTGTGTACGGCGAGTTATTTCCCGATACGTATGCTGCCATGGAGTCTGTCAGGAAAACGGAAAATTTATATCAAATACTTACCGTAATTTTCCTTTCCTGATGGACTCCATGGCAGCAGGAGTTCCCTCCCGGATTTCTGTGGAGGATAGTTACAGAACACGTGTGCTGAACAGGAGCAAAGATTTATGGGAGTGAGGTCCTATGGGTAGGTTTGGAGGCGGGGCCAAACCCGATACGTATGCTGCCATGGAGTCCATCAGGAAAGGAAAATTACGGTAAGTATTTGATATAAATTTTCCGTTTTCTTTGCTGAGGAAAACATGCAATTCAGCACAGGCCACAGCTATAAAATCTCATCACCTGATGCTTGTAATCTGTTTTTTTTTTCTGGATCCTTTAAGATGAATTGCGCTTGACAGATTTATTGGTGATTGAAACTTAATTCTTGCAGAGTCACGGGCTGCCATTCCATCAAATGCCAGCTGTCAATCAAAGTTTCTATTAGGAAAGGAAATATACTCACCTACATACATGCCAGTTGTAAGTCAAAGATTTGCAGTCAAAAAAGATTGTATTGTTCATTGTCGCATGACAAGAAAATGCAAAAAAAGCTAAACAAAAAAAAAATTTTTAAAAAAATCCAAAAACAAGGTACATATTTTATATCAGTAATTTGGTTTCTGGGCTTTTGCTAAAACATTTTTTCCTTATTACCCTGACCTATGATAACACAAACTGATACGGTCTCCGTGATTTATACCTAAAGTTTTCACATTCTCTCTAGAGAGTCTTTCACAATCTGCGCAACATGTTTACATGACATCTAATGAATCACATGTATCCACAATAATGTCTGTGTGCATTATAGTGAATAATATTTGCCATGTGTCCAAGGCTTTCTTCTTTGTCTGTCACACCTTTGGCCTACCTTGCTAATCGTGTTAGTCAGAAAACATGGTTTAATGTAACACAGAGAGTGACCCTGAAGGGTGACCCAAAGAGATCAAATGACAACAAGCAACAACAAGGAGAGCAGCTAGAATTCCTTGCATAAAATCATCTAATCAGAATTAACATAAAGTGAAAGTGAAAATCCATCAAAACAGGTGACATAAAAAGCAAGTGCTGTGTGCGTTACCTTGACCACAATTTCCTGTGCTACATATATATTCAAGCATGTAAATCACACATATGGGACGTGTTAAGATAAGGTCAAAGTTGTATGTGAAAAATATATGGACAACATATTGTTAGGGATGTGTCAATGTTTTTCTTTCAAGCTTGTACTATGCTTTTTTTTTCTGAAAAGTGATATATAAACCTTCCCAGCCTGCAGTCTGAGAAGGAGCATTAAAGCATATCTATACTCCAAAACAACTTAAAATATTGCAGCTTACCAGTCCTTATATTAGTGTGTGCATTCATTTTCTTTTTTTAGGTTAAGAACATTTCAGCAAGAAATGAAATGCACTTGTCTTGTGGTGGAAATGAATGGAGTTTGGAGCATTGAAATTCACTTGGTGCGCTGAAAACTTTGTTGCTTGCAGATATTAACCACTTGCGTCCGCCCACAGTATATTTACTGCGGCAGTCAGCCCCTCATGGTCAAAGTGACGTAGTACTACGTCACTCGCCCAGGAGCCTGCAGGGGGCGAGTGCGTGCCGCCCCCGCTCGTTCACGGGCATCCCCGCGCGAGTGAACTACAGCTCCGATGTCCGCCCACAACTCGCGATCTCCCGCTGGAGAGGGAGAAAGGCAGGCAGCTGATGTAAACAAAACCGCCTGTCATTCTCCCTGGTGTAACTGCAGAGATCATACGATCCTGCTATGTAGGATCGCATGATTCTGTGATTACTTCATAAGCCACGCCCCCTGACAGTTAGAATCACCCCCCTAGGGACACACTTAACCCCTTGATCACCAGTAAAGTTAAACCCTTCCCTGCCAGTGTCATTTTTACAGTAACAGTGCATATTTATAGCTCTGATTACTGCAGTAATGTCACTGGTACCCCCAAAAGTGTCAAAAATGTAAGTTAGGGGTCTGATCTGTCCGCCACAATGTCGCAGTCCCGCAAAAAAAAAAAATCGCAGATCGCCGCCATTACTAGTTAAAAAAAAAACAATAAAAATGACATAAATCTTTCCCGTAGTTAGTAAACGCAATAACTTTTGCGCAAACCAATCAAAATACGCTTACTGTGATTTTTTTCCCAAAAATATGTAGCAGAAAACAAATTGGCCTAAAATGTTAAAATTTTTGGATTTTTATATATTTTTTTTGAGAATTTCATATAAAAGAATGTGAAAAATATTGTTAATGTTTTCAAAATTGTCGCTCTTTTTTTGTTTGTAGCACAAAAAAAAAAAAAAATTGCACAGGTGATCAAATACCACCAAAAGAAAGCTCAGTTTGTGGGAAAAAAAGGACGTCAAATTTTCTTTGGGTACAGCGTCGCACAACTGTGCAATTGTCCATTAACCACTTGACCACCGCTGATTTTGCTGTCTTCCGTCCAGGCCACTTTTTGCGATTGGGCGCTGTGCGACTTTAACTGACAATTGCCCGGTCGTGCAACGCCGTACCCAAACGAAATTTACGTCCTTTTTTCCACACAAACAGAGCTTTCTTTTGGTGGTATTTGATCACCTGTGCGATTTTTACTTTTTGCGCTATAAACAAAAAAAGAGCATAAATTTTGAAAAAAAACTATATTTTTAACATTTTTTTATATGAAATTCCCCCCCAAAAAAAATGTAAAAATCTATTTTTTTTTTAAATTTTTGGCCAATTTGTTTTCTGCTACCTATGTTTGGTAAAAATCGCAATAAGCGTATTTTGATTGGTTTGCGCAAAAGTTATTGCGTTTACTAACAAAGGGAAAGATTTCTGTCATTTTTGGTGTTTTTTTTTTAACGCGTAATGGCGGTGATCTGCGATTTTTTTTGCGGGACTGCGACATTGCGGCGGACAGATTGGACCCTTGACTGACATTTTTGACACTTTTGGGGGTACCAGTGACATTACTGCAGTAATCAGTGCTATACATATGCACTGTTACTGTAAAAATGACATTGGCAGTGAAGGGGTTAATTTTATTGGAGAGGGAGGGGTTAATGTATGCCTGGTGCTTACTGACGTCTGGGGGGGGAGGTGACTGAGTGACAGAAGGACAGATCGGATGTTCAGCTATGCTGAACACTCCGATCTGTCAGTCCCTGTCACTATGGAGATCCGCCCGCTCTGTTTACACAGGCGGGCGGATCTCCTCACTAGATTCCCCGACGATCGGGGCAGAGCAGCGGCGCTCGCCGCTGCTCCTCCCCTGGCCCGACTCCCGCTGTGAATGAAAACAGCGGGAGCGCGCCTCCGGCGGTGCGCGAGCGCCGCCTACAGGGGGAGGAGTCCAGTGACGTAGGTCTACGTCGCTGGACGGGAACGAGCCACTTTGCCGCAGTACGCTCCATGTGAGCGGTCGGCAAGTGGTTAAAATCACGCAGTGCCGAATCGCAAAATAGGGCCTGGTCATTGAGCAGCCAAATCCTCCGGGGCTAAAGTGGTTAAGAGAAATTAGCATATTCAATTGGTACAATTATCCAATCTGGTGGTATCTGCACTAGTGTCAAAAAAGCATAGATCTAAGCAAATGATCATAAGATTCACAGATAAAGTGGGGCACCATAGTTTAACGTAAAGTGCTCTTCTTTTTTGGCACTAGTGCAAACACCACCAGATTGGATAATTGTACCAATTGAATATGCTAATTTCTTTTAAGGTGGAGATAGGTATAAATATCTTGCTATTTTTGTTTTAAATGAGCTACGACTAAAGCTTCTGCCAAAACGCATCAGAACTATAATTTTATTGTCACTCCGATGTAACCAATAAAATACACTCTTTGGACTATAGTGTTGCCGACTCTATCCATTGACTTAAACAGAGGGAGTGTGATCACTTATAAAAAAGATAAAATGTTTTAAATATCTATACAAAAATGTTGTGCCTTTCATTTCTATTTTAAACTGAATGGATTGTTTTACAAGGTGGTCGTTTACAATCACTTTAAAACTCCAGGTATGCTTTTATCACATAGTTACTTTGGTTCAGGTTGGATTAGTGTAAGTATACTTATTCCATGCCTGTGAAACCAATGTGGAAGTGGATAATCACTGTAGCAGTCACCGCTATTACAGTAATTGCCACGGTCTTGTAGGCAATTGGTCTAACAGACCAAATACAGCGCTTGCTGATAATCAATCTAAAACAACAATTAAGTGAATTTAAAGTGCAATAGTGTTAAACAAAATTGATGAATCACACAAATATTAATATAGATCAATTATGAATATATAAATAAATAAGCTAGATAAAAATACAATTCCTGTGAATAAATAGTGCATCCGTTTTGAAGAAATTAAAAAAGTGATTGGTGGTAATTTCAAACAAACAGTGTCCTTAATAAAAATGATTGTCCAAAATTCATACAAAAAGGTGCTCGTGCTCAGGCTTGATAAATATAATCTCGGCTGTTTCTTATCCCAAATGAGTAATGTAGTTGGGTCACTTATCAAATGAAGTGTGTACTGAATGTCATACGGCACCAGGACCTATCAGGCTTTATAAGCCCCCTGGGCTCAAAGGATCTCCTCGACATATTATCCCATGGGCTGGTGACAGTCCCTCAGGCTCCCGTAGTAAACGATCCAGTTCAATATGGGGAGAAATAATACTCCAGATAGTGCAGTATTGAAGTTTAAGGCAATTTATTTACCCTATTTAAGGGTTTTCAGCATAAAAAATGACTTGTAGACATTACATTGGTGGCCAGCGATGCGGGCTGCACGTCCTCTCGGAACTAGGCTTCTGGCTTCTGGCTTGCGCTCCAACCAACGTAACGTACCCACGCTACGCGTTCCAAGCTTTTTCAGCACCTGGTATTCCCAGGCGGTCTCATTTTTATGCTGAAAACCCTTAAATAGGGGGCTTATAAAGCCTGATAGGTCCTGGTGCCGTATGGCATTCAGTACCAACTTAATTTGGTATGTGACCCAACTACATTACTCATTTGGGATAAGAAACAGCCGAGATTATATTTATCAAGCCTGAGCACGAGCACCTTTTTGTATGAATTTTGGACAATCATTTTTATTAAGGACACTGTTTGTTTGAAATTACCACCAATCACTTTTTTAATTTCTTCAAAACTGATGCATTATTTATTCACAGGAATTGTATTTTTATCCAGCTTATTTATTTATATATTCATAATTGATCTATATTAATATTTGTGTGATTCATCAATTTTATTTAACACTATTGCACTTTATATTCACTTAATTGTTGTTTTAGATTGATTATCAGCAAGCGCTGTATTTGGTCTGTTAGACCAATTGCCTACAACTATTTTAACATTGTCTACAGCAGCTGCTACCTCACTTTTATATTTAATTATAATTATATTTATTTAATAGAAATCCTTATTAGATTGCACATTATACCACATTAAACCCTTTCTTCCAGTGGCGCGTGGAAATATATCAGTTTATATTTTTCTTTAACAATTGCCACAGTCTACCTGTGATAAGAAGCTGACCTTCAGCGGATCCCCACTTCTTGCAATCAGAAAATGCTTTATAATCAGTGAAAAAAATCAAGATTTTCTATGAATGGTGGCCATGCTGAGCAAGTGACTCCTTGTGTTCACAATGCAGAAGGGCAGGCAGAGGACCCGGAAGACCAAGGCAATCATGGTAGTACTACTACAGTAAGTCTTCACTTCCCCAGTCATCCTATATGTTTGGACAATGTTTACTTACATTGGTCCAAGCTGGATCAAGACAACTATGAAGTAAAAACCATACTTGGGAGTTCATCTTTCAAAGCAAACTCAGGACAGTAAAAAAAAATCATTGCTGTTATGTCGCTGGCTCTGCCAAGTGTCTTTGACCTTGGAACCATCAGATTGGAAGTCAGTTACCCAAAGCTCATGGAACCCCAAACAGCCTCTGAAGGAACCCCCAATTGTATGTGAGAGTTTATGCTATAAGATGTCTTCTCTTTCCTGTAACGCTGTCCTGCCTTCCCTACCTGTCACAGTTGAAGCAAGAGAATCTCATGCAAATACCAGCAGTATTTACATAGCGATATTGCCATGAAAATGTTGGTTGTGAAAAATGTACCCAAAAAAAAGTGTTAGAGCTGCAGCAAAGGGTTGGGGCCTGATAAAGGTAACCTTAGGCTGTGTGTAAAAATTGGCTTAGTTTGCTTAAAGTGGTTCTAAAGTCTTAAGGGTTTTCACATTAATGCTTTCTATGCACTAAGGTGAAAAACCTTCTGTGCTTAAGCTCCCCCTCAGACCCCCACTTTTTTTTACCTAAGCCCGTTACGATCGAGTGATGTGCATGAGCGCAGCGGCTCTAGCCACTGTCTCTCTCCTCACTGGACAGATTGATAGCAGCAGGAGCCATCAAATCATCAATAAAATCCTGTGACAAGGGAGTGGGGGGAACGGCTGAGCCTGGCTGTCTGTGTCAATAGACACAGCAGCAGTGCTCAGGAGCGAGTATGCACAGGTGCCCCCATGGAAAGCGGCTTTCTGTGGGGGTACCTGATAAAGAAAAGAGGCCTGGAGCATCAACGGGGGACCCCAAAAGAAGAAAATAGAGGCTGCTCTGTGCAAAAGCATTGCAAAGCGCAGGTAAATATAGATACAATACAAAAAAAAAGCTTTAGCATCACTTTAACCTATAGTTAGTACAAGTTTAATTTAATATCCAAACCAGCTAGGCCAGAAATCATATTTTTCTATATGTGCCATGGAAATATGTAGTAGAGACTTGGAAGTGATGGATACATTTATCAAAAAATGTGAATCCATAGTGTGAAAGGGATGGCTGTGATTAAAAGACTTGCAGCATATCTTTTTTGTTTGTGACCCCTCTGGTATCATAGTCTGAAGCCTCAGAGAACTATCTAGAACAACTTTACATGTGTGCCAAATTTATCATCCTGTCTGCAACATTATGCTCTTCAAAGACTGGTCTTACAGTGAATCACAAAGCTTTTACATTTTAAATTCATGTTTCCATTGCAGAATAATTAGTAGCAAAAAATCTGAGGTTTAGGCAGTGCAGAGCAATCTATCAGCTGCATAGAAGCTACTTGGAGTCAGAAGCTCTCAACGCTGATCTGTGCCTGGATATTGGAGAGAATTACTCAAAAGGGCAAGGTTTGGTTTAGAGTATATTACACTGAACCATTAAATTCGGCTCTGACAGACACCATAGTATGCTTCTTTTTCTAAATAAAGAATTGCTGCTGTCTAAAATATTTTTTGTATGAACAAACTTTCTCAAAAGTGAATTTTTACTTTGCATATGTGAAGGAGCAGAAGTTGTTTTACTTTCAAATTCTCATAAATTCATAATAGGGGAGAGAAAGAAACGTGTCACTGATCTCAATCTCTTACTGCGTGTAAGTTTCAGCTTAAAGCTGAGTTCCGGCCTCAAAAACCACTTTGGGCCATCCCGTTACTGTCAATCACCTGAAAAAGAAATGGATAGTCCCGATTTTTTATTTTTTTTTGTTTACTTACCTTGTTATTGAAGAAAATATACTTACCTTTCTTCCACTTCCTCCCTTTGCGGCCGCGGCCCTCGCCATCTCTTCCTGCTTGCATTGACTCCTGGGAGCTGAACGTCATCGCTCCCAGAAATCAATGCGCCTGCACCGGCTCCTCTCGTCAGTTCCAGGGCAGGCGCAGCATTCCCTGCTAAACAGCTTCTGGGCATGCCCAGAAGCTGTGCAGGGATGGCGCGCCTGCACCAGAACTGACGAGCGGGGCCGGTGCAGGACATTCTGGGACCGAAGAGGACACGGAAGAGGACACCAAAGAGGACGCCCTGGCTTCAGCTGCCCACACCTGAGATGACAGCGCTGGACAATACATTTTCAAGGTAAGTATTTCTTCTAAAAGGTAAGTGCAACCTGGGACAGTTCAGAGGCTATCCATTATGAAATGCACTAGTCCTGACTGTCCCGGGGGTATTTTTATGTAAAAAACGTTTCCGAGGCCTTGAACTCCACTTTAAGTTATTGAGCTCTGCAAATAGCAAGCATTAACTCATTATAAAAAATGAGCAGGAGCAGGGAGATGAAGGCACCTACCATAGGGAGGAGATAATGGTAAGTACAACTTTATTTCCCTGTGCTGTTTTTGTTATGGATATTATAGAAATAGGATGTGCATAGATATAAAGGGTTTAAAAAACTATAAAAATATACCAATTATATAAAACTGACATCAAACTATTACTATCTAAGTGTTTTTGCATAATTGTATTGTTATATATGTTTCACTTTTTGATTCCTGGAATTTTATCGTAAACTGGTGAGATACTGGGATGAGCAAAAAGCCATCACAGGTTTTAAAGCTTTTTGTTTTTAGCTTTTGATAAGTGGATGATGTAAGCGAAAAGGCAAACTATTCTCATACCACTTTGGGATTTTAGCTTTAAGCATAGCATTTTCAAGGATTCAGTCCACTTGACTGACTTGAATGGCTTTACTGGGAGGGGAGAACGCTTGCTGACTAGCCTGATTCCATTGTTTGAGTCAACACTCACCTGTCAATCAGTCTTACACCTGCTCAGGCGACCTTTCATTGCTAACCAAGTTGTAACTTAAGACATCCATCTGTCTATCACACACTGAAAAAAAGCAGCGGAGCTGCTGTCCTACCTTCCTGTTATTCACTTCACCACCTCTATCCACAGTTATATGGATGCAGTGGATATCATTTTAGCAATGCATCATCACAACCCAGTGTTGTAGGGAGACTGCCTCCTAGATTTTTCAAAAGTGCAATAGACAAGAGAAGCACATATATTTCTGAGTAAAGGCCCGTACACACGTAGCGATTGTCAGCCGTAAATATTCGGCCACCGACCGATCGGCCGATTGTCGGCTTGTTAGTATGATGCTTCCGACAACCGACTGCGACTTTTCGGCCAAACAGAATCTGGTGTGCAGGCTGATTGTTCCTCAGTCAGTACAGAATTCGGCCGACAAACAGCAGATGAGCAAGACTGGGCATGCTCAGAGAAGAAAAAAAACACGGAAATTTAACCATCACATGATATCACTTCTGCAGTCGGCTGTTGTTGGCCGACAAAATTCGTGTGCAGTCTTTAGCACTTTTCAACCGACAGGACAGCACCGGACAAAAGACGGTCGATCGTTCGGCCGACATTCGGTACGTGTGTACGGGGCTTTAGTCCAAAGTATTTTAGGTTGCATTCAGCACCCATGTCATGGCCACGGATTTCTAGTACATCATGGGGTAGAACTAATTTGGATCAGAAGGTCCACACTAACATATTTAACTTGCTCATCTATTTTGATTCAGTAATGAGGGATAAGCTTTTGGTTTGAGTAAAAGATGGGTTTTCAGGAAACCCAATTTGTTCCCATTTCTTGGAGTAGGTGAACTAAAGTGGTTGTTCGCCTTCGTAGCAATAAGCTACCAATAATGCCCTTCTTAGCCTCTGAACATAGATCAGGTGGCTTAGAATTACAAATGATGGGGTTTTGTTACTTCCCAGATCCCTCAAATCCTTAGTTCCCTGCAAACATTTTGACTAAGCGCTTAGGCATGATAGGAAAAGTATAAGGAGCGCTTAGGGATAGATGATTTATTAATCAGTTATTTATATAGTGCCAGCAATTTATGCAGCACTTTACATACTGTACATTTACATCAGTCCTTGCCCTCAAGGAGCGTACAATCTAAAGTCCCTATCTCACATGCATACATACATGCACATTCATACTAGAGCCAGTTTAGACAGAAGATAATTACCTACCATCATGTCTTTGGAGGGTGAAAGGAAATCCACACAAGCACAAGGAGAACATACAAACTCCATGAAGATAGTGTCCAGTCCACGACTAGAGATTACAATAAGGCATGCAGGCACTGATCTATTAAAGTAGATATGCAATAAATCTTTACTGAATGTCCTTTTTTTTAACTAATTATTTTTTTTGGAGCAATAGATACATACAAAATACAATGTAGGCATATTTCTTTGGTTACAAATCTACAAAACACATATTTGCTCATAAGAAAACTCAAAACAGACAGGAAGTAACTACTCAACAGTAACATAGTTCAGTACAAGAAGGCTAGAACATACAGTATACCAGAGTTTTGTCCTCCTCAAACCCCAGTGGTGCCCAACAGCCGTTGAGTAGGAATCCTGGAAAGTCTCTGACATCATCAAACTCAAAGAAAAAAAAATTCAGTGAGGCAATGACCTGCTTATTATTTTTTAAATGGGGAGCCAAAATATCTCAGTAGGAAGACCAGTAGTCCCACTTCTTTTCAAAAACTGGCATAGTGTCTGAGATTGTGTGATAAAATATTTTCACAATTCTTGTAGCGTCCATCTGTGCCAAAACTTGAGACCACAGTACAGAGGGGGAACGCCAATTAAGGGCTATAACCCACTGAATAGCACTAAATAAGTTATGGATTAGCCATTCAAATAGGAGAGGCACATCAGGTATAAATGCAAATCGGAGGCACATTACCGTAGTCAGAGTAAGTTGTGAGCCTGTAATCTCAGCTGTTTTACTGTACATCTGAATGTCCTTTGGGTAGAAAAACGCTGTCCAAATACAAATAGGCTTTAGCAAAGAGCTTCCTAAACAGATAATATTTTTTGTCTGTCCTTTTCCACAACAAAAAAGGTGATTCTGCCAGAACGCTTTGGATCGTTTAAGCAAAATTGGCTAAAGCATTTCTCATTAAACTCTTTATGTTTGTCAGGCAGGGGAGTAATGTCTGCTATGGCAATCAGAAAATATTTGTGAGCGTTGTTTGGCCTCCATGCAATTGCTATACCAAAGTAAGCTGGAGAGAAAACATTTTGCTTTGGAATCCATATCAATCCCTCTTTAGTTTAGGAGTTCCCTTTTATTTTGGTTTGAATACTGATGCAGGGTCATAGCAAGATCGTCATTAGTATACCCATCTGTGGAAGCAAAAAAAAAGGCTGCCCTGCCTTTAATTCAGGAGATATGATTGCTTTTAAATGTTTTAATTATAGCCAACCAAAGGAGAGCTAACCCTGGTGTGCCATAATCCGAAGGAAATACAGAGAAAAGAGGAGGTATAGCAATAGCTAACCCAAAATTGCGGACTTTAAGGGCACATAAGTGGATAGGCAATGAGTTAAGTAAAAATTAAACATTTTATTAATTTATATATGTTAAAAAAACACAGGTGTAGACATACACCAACATATTAAAAAAAGGGGAGAAAAAAAAGAGGGAAAACCCTCAATGAAGATTCACAGTATACATAGTATGGTCAATGTCACTGTACAATACATATTTTAATAGGAGGTAATTTAACAGAGTACTAGTCTGGAAATTGGTTGACGCGTTTCGCGGTAAGCTTCGCCAGGACCACAGACGATTGTGCTCCCTCTTAATAAGGAAAACATAACAAAAGTTGAATTAATAACATACAATGAACAATCTTGATTAGATTTTTTTATGTTCATTGTATGTTATTAATTTATCTTTTGTTATGTTTTCCTTATTAAGAGGGAGCACAATCGTCTGTGGTCCTGACGAAGCTTACCGCGAAATGCGTCGACCAATTTCCAGACTAGTACTCTGTTAAATTACCTCCTATTAAAATATATATTGTACAGTGACAGCCATCACCTGTACATCTTTTTTAATATGTTGGTGTATGTCTACACCTATGTTTTTTAACATATATAAATTAATAAAATGTTTAATTTTTATTTAACTCATTGCCTATCCATTTAAGTGCCCTTAAAGTCTGCAATTTTGGGTTAGCTATTGCTATACCTCCTCTTTTCTCTGTTTTAATTATAGCCTTGTCATCCCCGCCCTTCCATGTTTTCTTGACAAAGAATGGCCTTCTTTGCTACAGGCTGCTTGTTTGATCACAAAGTATAAGCATCATTGGAACTCACCTGCTGGTTTATATAGTGCAGCAGAGTGCTCATTTGCTCACTACGCTCTGGTGAAGATCTGGTGTGTGTACCTAAACTTTGAGCCTTGGCCCTTTTATTAGCTTATATTTTTTCCAAATGTGCAGATAACATAGAAGGTCCATTATCCATTTTTTTCTGTGAAAATGCGTTTTTCTCTATTCTTCAGAAGACCTTTACCCCTTAGAGACATCCCTTTCTCTATTCTCAACTACAATCTGGTATTCTTTGGTATCCCCTGTAGCCATCACCTCTGCTAGTCGAGTATCATTTTTTAAAATTTTGCTGCAAGGCTTACCTTTTTTTGTTTCGGGTGTTTTTTCTTTTTGGGTGTATTTTTTTCATTACTTTTAATAGGGTCTTTCTTTCATGCTAGGCTGTTTTCTTTTGCTGAAAGGATTCACTAAAACAAAATCGGGAAAATTCAGTTTTTTGGATTGTTTTTTGAGTCTTTTTTAAATTTGGGATGCTCAAAGCTGATCGCTTACATGTTAACAATGACCATCTATGCCTTTATGCCTTTTGTTCACAGCACACTGCTGCATTGTTTTGTGTGAGTGTCGGAGCTGGTAGCTTTATCTTGCAAGAAACCTTTTTTTTTTGTATATGGACAGAATGCATTGCAATCCCTGCCTTTGCTGCCTATAATTGCTTTCACAATTATAAAAAATAAAATCAATCTGTACATACTGTTTAAAAAAAAGGTAAAAAAAAACAAACCTACCTCCATGTGCAGAACATATGCCTCTCATATTGGGCCTATCTGTCTCTTTTTTTTTAAATAAAGGAGATTTTCTAAATTTAATGTTAGCTATTACATGGTGCTTTTTTGCACAAAACCTTACCACACAAATATGCAGCAACGTGCTGAAAACAAAGCTTTTAAAGGCATTGTAAAGGCAGAAGGTTTTTTTTTTATCTTAATGCATTCTACGAATTAAAATAAAGAAACCTTCTGTGCACAGCATCCCCCCTCAGCCCCCTCTTATACTCACCTGAGCTCATCTCTATCCAGCGATGTTGCAAGAGTGTCCTAGCTGCCCTGGACTCCCCTCCTCATTGGCTGAGACAGCAACGTGGTGTGATTAACTGCCATTGCTGTCAATCAGAGTCAGTCAGCCAACCAGAAGAGAGAGTGGGGCGGGGCTGGGTCACAGGTCAATGTCTGAATGGACACAGGGAGCTGTGACTTGGCTAGGGTGCCCCTATAGCAAGCTGCTTGCTGTGGGCAACTCAGCAGGAGGGAGGGGCCAGGAGCACAGAAGGGGGACCCGAGAAGAATAGGATCCGGGCCACTCTGTGCAAAACCAACTGCACAGAACAGGTAAGTATAACATGTTTGTTATTTATAAAAAAAAAATAAAGAAAAAAACAAGACTTTACAATACCTTTAAGCTTAACACATTCACTCATACCTAATGATTGCTATGTCTGATATTATATCTGAGGAATTGGATTTAGCTGCCAAAACTTTATATATAATATGCATAATGTAATATTTATGGCTATAGTGGGGCAAGCTGCTCCTTTGTTACATTCTTGCAGGGATTGGGTTAATAATTATAGTATCCACAAACCTGTCAGCTTGCACTGATAGAGTAAGAATAGCTGGAAAAAAAAGTGCTGTTATCTATGCTTTCCATTCAGCGCTTCCATTAATTTATTTGGTGTTTTTGCATATAATGCATACTTCAAGTTGTGACATAAAATATAAATTGTAACTAGGATAAGGTCAGGAGCACAACTCCAAAATACATTTTTTAAGAGCCATTTATTTGCAGTTTTAAACTGCGTGCTTAGGATCAATGTCATGCTACATACCAGGATTTCTGTAAAGTGTCAGCTCACTGACATTCCCCTGTAGACTGTATTGATGCTTACCAGAATTCATTGTTACATCAGTGACTCTGAGCCATCTGGACCATCCATCTAATACACTAACCATTGTATTTCATGCTTGATAACTTAGAAAGGTAATAAGCGATGAGAAAAGTTATAAAAAACCTCTTCTGCCAGCAATTCACCAATTTTCTTGAATTGTAAATCCAGTTTATTGGTATTTTTCTGCCAGCTTGTTTTCTACTCTTTCTGGTTAAAATTTAAAAAAAATGATAACCCCACCCCCCCCCCCCCCAAAGGAAACAAAATTGGGTTGGCGCATCAAGTATAAAGATAGGCATCCCCATGACTAGAAATCAGTGAACTATTAGACCTGTAGCTGTGCTGTTACCAAACATTATGCTTTCCAGCACTGGATGGTATCTTCAATAGGGCGTCCATCAAAAGGGATCCCTTTCTCAAAGTGTTAGCTCTTCCACTTTTTATATTCTCTAAGAGTGGATGAGAGAATTTACTCAGGGCTGGTCGGCAAGTGGTTAAAAGAAATAAATACAAATTTGCCAATCTAGGTAAGAATATCTAAAAAAATAAGCTAATTAGATCTGTCTTTGTCATCTACCCAAGGCCTTCTCCTACTTCAAATACCCTGTAAGGGATTGTTGGAGAAGCAAGGTTTCTTCACAATTTTTGGTAACTCATGGAAGCTGGCCAGGTTACATACATTCAGGCTGTGCAGGGAAGAAGAGGCCAACCTGTGCAGGACTCTGCCACCCAGGGCCATCATTAGATATAATGGGGCCCTATACAGCTTACCTGACAGACCTACCCTCCCTGACATCTCCACATACACTTTTACCTCTCCCCACCCATGTTACTGTATGCACCTTCTTCTTTTCCCCATCTCCACATGCACTTTAAACCCTCCATATCTCCTCCTCCTTCCATTTGAGGATGCCCCACAGATGCTCAATAGGGTTTAGGTCTGGAGACATGCTTGGCCAGTCCATCACCTTTACCCTCAGCTACTTTAGCAAGACAGTGG
The DNA here is from genome assembly GCF_965119305.1 of Pelophylax lessonae. Taxonomy (NCBI): domain Eukaryota; kingdom Metazoa; phylum Chordata; class Amphibia; order Anura; family Ranidae; genus Pelophylax; species Pelophylax lessonae. The sequence goes on from NC_138769.1 coordinate 196,355,574, forward strand.
TTATCTGGGGGTGTGCTTGGGGTCGTTATCATGTTAGAATACTGCCCTGTGGCCCAGTCTTTGAAGGGAGGGGATGATGCTCTGCTTCAATATGTCACAGTACATGTTGGCATTCATGGTTCCCTCAATGAACTGTAGCTCCCCAGTGCCGGCAGCACTCATTTAGCCCCAGACCATGACACTCCCACCACCATACTTAACTGTAGGCAAGACACACTTGTCTTTGTACCCCTCACCTGGCTGCCCCACACACGCTTGACACCATCTGAACTAAATAAGTTTATCTTGGTCTCATCAGACCACAGGACATGGTTCCAGAAATCCATGTCCTTAGTCTTCTTGTCTTCAGCAAACTGTGTGTGGGCTTTTTTGTGCATCATCTTTAGAAGAGGCTTCCTTCTTGGACAACAGCCATGCAGACCAATTTGATGCAGTGTGCTGTGTATGGTCTGAGCACTGACAGGCTGACCTCCCACCCCTTCAACCTCTGCAGCAATGCTGGCAGCACTCAAACGTCTATTTCCCAAAGACAACCTCTGGATATAATGCTGAGCACATGCACTCAAGTTTCAGGGTCTTGGCTATCTTCTTATAGCCTATGCTATCTTTAAGTAGAGCAAAAATTCTTTTTTTCAGATCCTCAGAGAGTTCTTTGCCATGAGGTGCCATGTTGAACTTCCAGTGATTAGTATGAGAGAGTGAGAGCGATAACACAAAATTTAACACACCTGCTCCCCATTCACAACCTGAGAACTTGTAACACTAACAAGTCACATGACACCGGGGAGGGAAAATGGCTAATTGGGCCCAATTTGGACATTTTCAATTAGGAGTTTATTCGCTTTTGTTGCCAGCGGTTTAGACATTAATGGCTGTGTGTTGAGTTATTTTGAGGGGACAGCAAATTTACACTGTTATACAAGCTGTACACTCACTACTTTACATGTAGCAAAGTGTCCTCTCTTCAGTGTTGTCACATGAAAAGATAAAATAAAATATTTACAAAAGTGTGAGGGGTGTACTCACTTTTGTGAGATACTGTATATACACACACACACAACTACTACTATTACTACTACTACTGCATACAACTATTTATACTACTGCTACTGCTAACTAGCTAATGTCACATGCCATCTAGTAGTTAAAAAGTTAGCCTAAAGAGAACCTTACCCGAGAGAGACAAGGCTGTTATTGATGACTTCTCATTCTTTATCATCCTTTAAGACCCCTTCACATGGACTTTCGGATCAGGTTCACTTGTCAGTTTTTCAGGCAGAAACTCCATGCAATTCTACATGCAGGTGGATGTAAGCAGACTTGTGTTTGTTTACTTCCCTACCTTCGAGTCTGTTCAGGCCTGGAAAGACCTGTAGGTGATGGATCATGGATAGGCCTATATGTGAGGGATTGGAGCTAGACTGATGTTAACAGACACAAGTCTATTTACATCCGGCAATCCATAGAGAAATCATGGGTCCACCATAGTCCGCATGTCAAAATGTGGACAAAAACTGAACTGGCACGGATGTCACAAACTGACATCCATCCTATTCAGTTTTGATTCAGCAGGGGATCTGCTCATGGATCTCCTTTTGAACTGAGCGAAGCACAATGTGAAAGGACACTTAATCAATCAGTAACCTGGAAAAAATATGAAGATAAGGGATTATGACTTTCCTGATCTGCATGCTTACTTCAGGTAAGTGACTTAACCACTTCTGGACTGGAAGGATTTGCCCCCTTAATGACCAGGCCATTTTTTTGATTCGGCACTGTGTTATTTTAATGGACAATTGCACGGTCATGCGACGCTGTACCTAAATAAAATTAATGTCTTTTTTTCCCCCCACAAATAGAGCTTTCTTTTGGTGGGGGGAAAAAAAAAAGATTTTTATTTTTTGCGCTATAAACAAAAAAAAGAGCGACAATTCTGAAAAACAAAACAAAACAATATTTTTCACATTCTGCTATATAACATTCCAAAAAAAAAAAAAATTAAAAATCTAATTTTTTTTTAACATTTTAGGCCAATTTGTTTTCTGCTACATATTTTTGGTAAAAAAAAAAAAAATCGCAATAAGCGTATTTTGATTGGTTTGCGCAAAAGTTATTGCTTCTACTAACTAAGGGAAAGATTTATGTCATTTTTATTGTTTTTTTTTACTAGTAATGGCAGAGATCTGCGATTTTTAGCGGGACTGCAACATAGCGGCGGACAGATCGGACCCCTGACTGACATTTTTGACACTCTTGGGAGGACCAGTGACATTACTACAGTAATTAGTGCTAAAAATATACACTGTTACTGTAATAATGACACTAGCAGGGAAGGGGTTAACACTGTGGGTGATCAAGTGGTTAAATGTGTACCTAGGGGCCTGTTTCTAACTGTATGGGGGTTGGGCTTTTGAAATGATCTCAGAGACCTGTGATCCTATATAGCAAAATCACAGGCGCTCTGTGATCATTACAGAGAGAAGAACGGTCAGCTGTGTTTACAATAGCTGCCCGTCCTTCTCTTTCAGCAGGGAGCGATCACGAATGGCTGGTGGTAATCTGAGCTGCCAGCCCCATGCATCGGAGTCTCTGCTGTCGAATGGGGGATGGAGCGCGCCGCTGGCGGCGCACGCTCGCCCCCTAGCTGCAGGCGCACCCCTGATGTAGGGCTACGTCGTTTCGCACAGGAGGGCCAGCCTGCCGCAGTATATCTGTGGCAGGCCGTCCGAAAGAGTTAAAAAATCAAAGTTGTCAGTGGGTCAGAATAACAGTCAGACAACTAGCATTTTCAGAAGGAGAGATTAGCAATGGAAGCTTCCATATTTATCTCTTTACAGGGTTCATTTAACACTTGGTCAATATTCTAATTCCTATCCCTCTAAAGCTCTAAACACATATTTAATTCTGAAAAATTACTTATTTTCAATAATTCTTCAGTTTAAACAACTAAAAAAATAAATTGGCTCTGTATGTTCATGGACTGCATTAATAATAAAACACTTTGTAGCTGTGCAGAAAGTTTGCTAAAAGGTCAAGTGGAGCATAGGAACGTATTACAGGGTCACGTTATAGACTTGCTAGAACAGCTACATTTTCAGGGAATGTTTAAAAACTCTGACTACTGGAGTGTCATTTTACATGAAAAAACCTAATGACTTAATATTGGTGCTAGAACGTATTATATTTGTACCTAGAGGCATGAGTGATAGGTGTTGATTGAAGAAAGAATTAGAAAGTATATTCTGGGAATGTTATAAACATCATAGTAGAATGGCTACATCTAAAATCAAGGTTCTTAACACTGTATAGCCCTGATGCCCAACCTACAGACCCTTAGCACTTACTGTGTGGTCCTTTGGCACCAGCAGTCAAAAGTGATTAGTTTTCCTTGCCAAGGTGCCTACTCTTACTTACATTTATTGTAAGTAAATTTATTTTTTTACTACCTGAATTAGTTGATTTATTTCTAACTCTCTCTCTTCTATTCTCTTGTTTTTTCTGTGCTTTCCAATTTTTTTTCTCTTTTTGTGTATTTTTTATTTTTTTATCAGATGTGGTTCCAGTTATTTTTTAGACCTAAAAACACATTTACTTTACAAAAGATACTTCAGTTTGCACTGAAATCATCCATCTGTTCCTGATTTTAGGAATCCAGCTTTAAAAACTTGTGTAGATGTTATACAACTCCAACAGTCCTCCAAGCTGCCAGAAATTTTACCCAAGTTATTGACCAATGCTGGCACTGTAACTCTGACAAAGGCTCAATTTTACTGAGGTTTTGGCCCATTCCCAATACTTAGACTCTATTGGATGAGGTCAGTCAAATTTCCCTCAAAGTCACAAACGTCATCATTCCAGACAATGAAGCCTTTTTCCTATGACACCATTCAACCATTTTCAAAAATCTGCCTTTTCTCACTTTCTCTATAAATAGTGGGCACCTTGTGTGCTAATGCAAAAAAACAACAAAAAATAAAATAAAAGCCGGTAGCGGTGATCCTTTAAGTGCCCGTTCACATACGATCGACGCTACTTCCAGGGGCGACTTCCGAGGTCGCGGTGCGAGCAACGCGCCGCGACCTCGGAGCGGCCGCCACGGACTTCATAACATTGAAGTCTATGGCGATCGCCTCCGGGTCGCCCCAAAGAAGCTCCGGACCCTTTTTCTAAGTCGGAGCGACTTGTGTCGCTCCTATTAGAACGGGTCCGCAGCTTCCCTATGGAAGGCAACCTACGGCGACCTGTGAGGCGACCAGGTCGCCTTAGTGTGAACGGGGGCTTAACCTCCCTGGCAGTCTGATTATGACAGGATTTTTGATCTCAAAGCGGTACATTGTTTTGCATGAAAATCTGTTGTTTTATATTTTAGGCCTGTAATTATTAGGACTAACTCATTTAAATCTGTCCAAACAAGAGTCTAGTAGACATCCCAGGTATGATAAAGTTTGAAATACTAAATCATAAATTATAATATAATAATAATACATTATATTCAACTGTCATCTTTGGTCACTGGTTCCAACTTTCTGCATCTTGAAAATTCTGATGTGTAGCCAATTGTTGCTCTTTGTACTGGTTTGTTTAACCTCATCAGTCATAAATAATTGTAGGTATGCTGAGGTGTTGTCATGGTCAACGTCAACTTTTATACCAGGTGCTCCAGTAAATGGGAATCTTGGGGGGCGCTGCCTGATTCATACTGCAGTCTATAGAGCACCAAGTTCTCACATTGCTGTGACAAATTTTCTTATGAATCACTATCGCTCAGTTCTTCAAATAATTCTGATTCATTGTCGCTGTTTTCCAGTTCATCTAAAAGTGCTTTTGAGCTAAAAGAACGCTTTTTGGACGCCATGGATGTTCTCAATTTCCCAGGCACAAAGAACAGCAAAAGTACAGACAGGGCACTGGAAAAGTCACTACTAGGAGAAAGCTGGGGTAAAATGGCTTGATACAAAGTTGTAATCCTAACAGATTACACTGTATCATGTCATTTATTTTGATTTATTTTTTTAATCTCCCACTGTTTCTCCCCCCCCTGCATCACAAGACTCGCAGGGTACGGGAACAGTATGACAGGTTCCGGCATAGGCCAGATCACACAGCGAGGACAGTGGGAGGATGGCTGGAGGAAGCTGGGGGAAGACGGAGGGGGATCGTAGCGGAAGGTAAGTGTGATTGTGGAGTAATCCCAATTGTGGCTCGGGGTTACCGCTTTTGGCACTGTATATTAACCCCGAGCCACACTCGGGAATACCGCCAGGGAGGTTAAAGCACTGACATTTACTAAGAAAAAAGTGTTTTAAATTGACAGCAAATTACATTTTCGTTCTGGATTTTTTTAAAAAGGGTCCTAAGGGCCTACTTTGTATTTTGGGGGACATTTGGAGGACCATTTGCTGGCAATTTGCCTCAAACATGTCCTTGGTGGGGCAAAGGGCTCTTCTATACAACTCTGGCCCAGTAGTTGTGGGGATCTACAGGTGGGGGACTAATGGGAATGTGGAAGCTACCTTTAGCAACAAGGGAGCATCCAGATACCTCACCTCCCTATGTGAATGAGTAGAGGGACATAGTACCCCCCTATCCATTCACTAAAAATGTAAATAAAACACAGAAACAACTGTTTTGCAAAGCAATGCAATGCAATCCAATGCAAAGTTATTGCCTGAATATGACTATGAGCCCATATTTGGGCAATGATGTTACACCCCAATCCCCTTTGCTTACCGAGTTCCCTGATGACATCCTTTCTGAATGAAACTTGTAGAGGCAGGTCCTCTGTGCCACTCAAGAGAAGACAACCCATTCACTAGAGCCCCTTGAACCTGAAACTGATAAATGGTCAAAAAGCACTTTTTTGTTAAACTGCTCAGTCACTGTGCCACTTCAACCACCAGAGGTCCCCAGAGCTCAGATGACTCCTTAATAATCCAGCTCCACAATGAGAGGAAAAAGAAATGCCAGAGAGAGCCCCTGTATTGCAACTGTTCTAGGTTTCGAACCACCCTGCACTCCAATAGCAAGATATACAGTAACTTTACCAGAAGTGACTGAAGACTAGAGAGCCAAGTTGTAAGGAACGCACAGTGACATCCCGGGGGTGTACCAGAATGCACATGCGCAAATTCACTAGTTCCCATTTAATGGCGAATTAGCGTTCACCAATGCGCATGCACGGACGTGCGCAGGCAATAGCGTCATGATTTGGCGCAATACATGGCCTATATAAAGGCGACTGACAAGCTTGTTCCTTGCTGTCTTGTCTGCAGCTTTACCTGTACTCCTGAACCTGCTGTATTCTGTTGATTTCCTAATTGACCTCCGGCTTGTCCATTACTTCGTCTGCTTGCTGCCCACCCTGACCTTGTTTTGTTCCTGTGACTACTCTCCTGCCTTATCCTTGTCGGCTTATCTGCTTCCGGTTCTGGACTTGTTCACCTCCTGGTGCGGTGACCCCAGGGACCGCAACCTGGTGTTCAGCACGCAGCAAATTCCATCCTCACCATCAGAGGCTCTGCCGTCACTTAGACTCCGCACCTCGGGCTAGCCTGTGTCTACCACCATTGTGATTTGTCCGTGTTCCTGTTTACCGGATCCTGCTAGGCTACCTCTGCACGTCAGGCTCAGCCACCATTACACAAGTATCCAGCAAAGCTGGACAACACAGTCAGAGAGACTGGTAAGCAGTGCAGCGTGGCACTGCAGTTGAAGCTGAGTGAGCTTATGAGCCAGGTGGCTCTGCATTTTCCAGCGTTCGTATTCTGCTTAAGCTGGAGGAGATTCCCTGCGTGGGAAACCTTATGTTGAACTGTTGTTTTGCTCTCTTCCATTTTAATAAAAGTAGAAAAGCCCTTAAAAGTAGATCCTGTCTGTATCAATGCATCTAACCCGAGAGCTAACTACCCCATGTAACAATATCCATAGCACAAAAAAAAAACAGTACTTGCACTAATGCCAAGGCTGACCTGCACAATTAGGGTCCAGGTGCTCAATATAAATTCAGTCTTAAAAGGGTTATTCTTCAATAGCACTATGGCCTTGCTGTGCTCACAATCAGTGGGCACTGGAAACTGTGAATGTACAAACAAGAGAAAAGAGCTCATAGGCTCTGGTGCAATACCCTTTAATCTGCAATAAAAACATAAGATAAATGCACTCACAAGCAAAAATTAAACAGAGCATATCATCCACATCACCCCCACCACAGTATTGCACTCTCAAGTCCTCTCACCGTCCCCCGATTGAACCTCCAGCAGACAGTGTAAAACAAGGCAGAAATCCTCGGTTGGATGTAACCGCCGCTGTGCTTTCTCACATGCGCGCTGACAGGTCTCAATGCATCATGGCATGGAAGAAAAGGTGCAGGCTGCTTCAGAGATAGAAGAGACACTCTTTCCTCCAATATTGTTGTAACAATGGTGCTTTTTGCCCCATGCAATTTCCAGGCCCCTGATTTTTCAAAATTCTGCAGAAACCTTTTTCCTGCATGAAATGCAAATGAATGGGCTGCAGTGCCTAGGCAAAAGCTGCCCGCAAAGCCACAATAGTGTGAACCTAGCTTTATAATGACTCATTCGAGACTGTCAAAGTTTGTTCAGTTTTTTTTTGTTTTGTTTTCATCCGCTGTTGCATTATTGGTCCTGTATGTACGTATACATTTTTTTTTTTTTTTAAACAAATATTTTTATTGGTTTTAGAAGTACACAACAGTACAACGTTCAAAAATAGGGTAGGTTACATTGAGAAAAATTCTACAGATGCTTCGTACAGTACAAGGTCAGTGAAATAACGAATAACAAGTGTGTTACATGTGAAAATATGTGTTGAGTTATAGAGAACTACAGCAAACTGTAACTAACTGTGGTAGTGTACCGGAGTCATCAAGAAAATATTGCGACAACATTTACCACAACTTTTTATCCAGTTTGAAGTGTGAGGACCATGGATGCCAGTCATGGAAAAATTTGGAGGCACGGTGACGGCCATCTGTGATAGCTAGAAGTTTTTCAAAAACATACATCTCATTAACAAGCTTAATCACGTCCCTTGTACATATACATTTTTGAATTTGTGCATCAAAGACCTTTGTTCCGACACTTGTGCTTTTGCATTTTCACCCATGAAAACTTGGTGTGTAGACTACAAGTGGCCATGCCAACACACAACTCAGAAACATGATCTACTATTGTCACAAGGAAGGAGGCCCAGACAAATGTTGGGCAGCTAACAACGGAGAATAAGCATGTAGACAGGAAATGTCTGAAAGATGCTGAAGAAGATTAGAAAACCCGAGAAAAGGAAAAGCATATTAAAGATCAAAACTTGTTTAAAGCCATGGCAATTTTTATTTTTTTTTTAACATACAGCGCACAAAGCAAATTAATCACAGTCAATCTAGGTAATATCTACTTTAAGCTCTGGATAAAAGTGATACAGTACATGTCAGTGGGGGTGCTAATGGTGGCCAAATATGCTTTGATAGCTGTTAATTTTGTTTTCTTATCGATTGCTTCCAGTAGGAGGAATCGATCTATAGTTAAAATCGAATAACATTCCACAGACGGGAAGTGAATTTTGATCAATAGTTAAAAGATATAATTATAAGTTATTGATTGTATTTCTGTTTGCACCATGCAATTTCATAATCTGATCAATTGAAATCCTATTGTGTTCATGTCCAAAGCATCTCAGTCAGTGTTGCCAACAGTCAGTATTTTTACTGGCACTTTTCTCTTGCCAGTAAATGCCAGTGACAGGAAAAGGTTGCAGGTAAAAAAAAAAAAGGCAGTTCTGGGCTGGAGACGGCCGAGACCTTCAGATTGACTGTTACTGTGTGTTTGGGCTGTGCCGGCAGGTCCGGGTTCGGCGGAGGCAGTGCCTGAGCTTGTTGTGTGATGTCATGGTGCAAGGGAATCGAGCGGAGTGGCCAGAGCCTTGTGTGCGGGTCTACAGGACTGGAACATGGCAAATCGGGAGCTGGACTGTCAGTGCTGTTTGGACTGGAGTGGGCTGAAGGGATCACCTGGCATGGAGAGAAACTGTGACTCAGGAGGGGACGTGTCATGTCAGTGATCTGTTGTCAGTGTCATTCTAAAGCTGGATACACACTATACAACTTTTGTTGTTAGATTTCCTTTAGATTCACCTTCAACTATGTAGTGTAAGGGCCTGCCTGATTGCATACAAATTGAAAGTGTTTAGATTTGACCTCATATTATATGGTTTTGGTAAATCTAAAGGAAAAAATCTAAAGACAATTGTATAGTGTGTATGGCCCATTAGAGTCAATTTCGTGTGTGTGTGCCCGCTAATTCTAATTTCTTGTCCCCCTGAGTCCTGTCCCTGAGCTACTTACTTACTATATTGAAAATAAAATAAGATATAAGGTATATTGCGTTTTTTTTTTGTAATGTTATTTTATTATATAAATCATTAAAAATTAAATATTTTTGTGTTTTCCATAGCTCTTGCTATGTCTCTCAGTATCTTTTATGTGTTTAAATGAGTTTCTATTGTTTTAAAAGTGTGTTTAAAGACCTTAAAATGCTTTTACACGTACAGTGACAGTAAAAAAAACATGCCTACAATGCATTTTAATAGGGTTTTTCTATTTCGCGGATTTTCACTTTTTGCGGCTGGGTCCGGAACGTAACCCCCCGCAATGGAGGGGGGTTTACTGTATCTTTTTTTGCCCTAATGATTTCGTTAAATCACATTGCTAATTGCACATTGTACTTGTTTGTAGCCTAAATACTAAAGTTTGCACTTGGCTGTAGCAGTAAATTTTGGGTGTTGTGTCACTAAATTTCAATCTGGTAGGTTGGCAACACTGATCTCAGTGCTTCTGATCAATACAAAAATGACTGGCAATTTTCATCCCTGGCTGAATAACTCATTTTCATCAAATTCCATCCAAAATCAGTCAAAATCAATTGCAAGAGAAATTATGCCTATTTGATTGTTTAGGATCAAATCGCACATCAATCTGATAAGATCAAAGCATTATGGCCACCATTAGTCTCACAATACAGTAAAGCAGTGCCATTTCTTGTATGTGCTCTATGATACAACTGTAGTTAAAGTGACTGATATAGTAGGTTAAATGTAGCTCTGACTTATTTTTTAAAGCTTAACTCCACTTTTGTTGAGAAAAAAACATTCTCCTCTGGGTGATCTATGTACATTACAAGGATTTAAACAAACTTTGTTGCAGATTCCTACCTTTTGTTTTTCTGAAGAAATCCCTGTTTGTTCCTCTGTGCCTCTGTGCTGAGTGGGTCAAATGGGAGAGGTTTCATAATTATCTATCAGCTGTGGCAGCTGCAGGCCTCTAATGAGGAAAGCTACTGGGCCTGCATCCCTTTAGACTTGTTCCTATTGGGATTATCTCACCAAAAATGACATGCTTGTTGCAGGGGATGCCAGAAATCTGATTTGTATCTTAGGTAGACTTCTGGGAAAATTGGTGAGCCAATCACACAAGCAGGAAATTATATTTCGGGGGGGGGGGCGGTCATTACACATTCTGTGTACAGGCGGTCCCCGGGTTACAAACATCTGACTTACAAATGATTCCTACTTACTAACGGAGGGAGACAACAGGAAGTGAGGAGAAATCTAGTCCTAGGAAGGGAAATATACTCCTATAAGAGTTTTCATGGGAAATAAGTGTCTCCACTGAAGCTTTATTACTAATCCTTGTTTCCACAACAACCCAAAATTTTCAAAATCCAGTTGTCATAGGGACAGAAAGTGTAGTGAAATCTTCAGAAAGGGGGTACAGACAGCAAAACAAAAGATACAGGGGTGTTATCCAAAAAACCTAAAAATTATTCTTTTGGCTGGGGCTACACTTAAATTTTTTTATTCCTGTTCCGAGTTACATACATATTCGACTTAAGAACAAACCTACAGTCCCTATCTTGTTTGTAACCCTGGGACCGCCTGTACAGAACACCTCCAGGTAGCCTTATTGCATTGCATTTTCAGAAAATTACAACAGCTGCAGATTGAAAAGGAAAGGTCATTTTTAATAACATTCAATTACAATATGACTTGTTTCACAACTGTATACGCTATATTGTTTTTTCTTTATTTGCTGATTTTTTTTTCCCTACGAAATTGGAGTTACCCTTTAAGCTGAGGTTTGTCCAACAATAAAAGCTTTTTCAGTAGCCAGATGACTGCTCAATGTTTTCAATTTCTCCTTATGTTTCATTATACAATTAAAGAAAAGGCAAACAGAAGCTACACTATAATATCCATATTTAGCCTAATCATCATTAAAGCAGGAAATGGACGTTGTAAATAACCCCCCAATTCTAAACATTCTGACATTCACATTGAACAGGCCCAACCAATCCTAATTATGATGCTAAAATAAATATTTCATTTAATGCTCAAACATCTCTGGATGGGTTAATGTCCGATGTTTAAATTATTCAAAAATGACCAATATAAGATAATAAAAATTTACAAATGCCTGAATATTTTTTGACATAGAACTATTTTTATGTTCTTAAGTTAAAAAGCATTTTTTTTTTTGCACACCCTGCTTATATAGAAAACATCAGGGGACTAAATGCCAATTAACCTATCATTTTGCTTCCTTTCCTATCAGTTTTAATCTGAGAAAATTGGGAGCTGACAGTTGACACTTAAATGTAAACCATGTGGGAATGCTTGTGGGGTAAAGGCTCTCTAGGGCAGAAGTCCTAGATTTGTTATTGAAGGCGTGTTTTTCTAAGGCATTCCAAAGTTTCCCCGACATAACTTTTTTTGCGTGGCTTTCAACTACTTGACACTGTTTTCCTTCATGTACCTGTAATAGGAGGTAATATATTTGTTAATCACTACGTCGAGGGAAAACAAATCATTTTAATTAACCAAAACAATGTTGTTTGGCTGTTTTATTTGTGGCTACCTAAATTACGGGAGGGAGATATGGGGAATAATCGCTTTCCACAACCACCATGTCATGTGTTAAACAAATCAAAACCAGGCAGAGCTATTATTTACTCGGACTATGAAAACCTCGGTAAGACTGAAATAATATGACACTTATCCACAGCATGACCATTCTTGGGAAGCCCCCGATGACTACTTAAAGGGAAAAAGGCAGGTTTGCCTGATAATCATATTTCTAAACTTCCAGATTTATTTGTCACAGGTTCTCAGGAGTAAACATTTTTTTCGTTATAAGTAAGACAGGTTTTGCCTGTAAGAGGGTCCCCATAGCCTATTAAACCTATAAAATGTAATAACAACATCAAATATCCTGTACAATGTCTCAACACACATATTTGTGTTTCACATAGAAGACAATAATTCACCTTTGAGCACCGAAAAAAAAAATTACCACCTAAGTATGAAAAAAGAAGTGACAAGACCGCTTTAATGATGTCATGGCTCGTTTTTCTTTTGAGGCACTGTTTTGCCTTTTCTGCTAAAACCATTAAAACGTACGTTGTTCTTATAAAAAGTTATAAGGGGATATTAAAGCTTGCAGGTTCATTTTATGTGCCTTGTTCTCCTTTTGCATGTTTTAGGTTTCAAAATGCTATTTGTGTGTGTAATATATTCAGGATTAAAGAACGATGTAATAAAGCTTTATGTCCGTAAGGGTACAGTAGCTTCCTGGTGAGCTGTGTAATATTAACCACTTCTGGTCCGGAAGGTTTTCCCCCCTTATTTATTTCAACCATATTTTAACTTATTTTAATGTTAATTTAACTGACAATTACGCAGTCGTTCGGCGCTGTACCCAAATAAAATTGATGTTCTTTTTTTCCTACAAATAGAGCTTTCTTTTGGGGGTATTTGATCACCTCTACGATTTTTATTTTTTGTGCTATAAACAAAAAAAGAGCGACAATTCTGAAAAAAAAAACAATATTTTTGACTTTCTGCTATAAAACATTCCCAATAAAAAAAATACATTTTTGTCATCATTTTAGGCCAATATGTATTCTGCTACATATTTTTGTTAAAAAAAAAAAAATCCCAATAAGTGTATATTTATTGGTTTGTGCAAAAGTTATCATGTCTACAAACTAGGGGAATGATTCATGTAATTTTTATTTTTTTTTATTTATTTTTTACTAGAAATGGCAGTGATAAGCAATTTTTTGTGGGACTGCGACATTGCGACAGACAGATCGGACACCTAACTGCCATTTTTTACACTTTTGGGGGGAACCAGTGACATTAATATAGTAATCAGTGCTGATAGCACTGTTAGGGTCCTTTCACATGGTCAGTGTCCGACAAGGTCCATTCTCTGCTCAGCGGGGGATCGATCCGCTGATCCCCGCTGAGCAGGCGGATGACAGCTCAGTCTCCGCTCTGTGTGCGGAGGCAGAGCTGTCAGATCCCTGCTGTCCTCTATGGGGGAATCGGATGAGAACGGACTGCCTGTCCATTCTCATCTGATCCCATCCGATCCAATCCGCTGGACGGATGGAAATAAGGATTTCCACCTGTCCGGATTTCACGGACAGGATCGGAAGCGGATAGCAGCGGGTGTCAGCGCTGACACCCGCTGCCCCATAGGGATGCATAGAGCATCCGATCAGGTCCGCCTAAAAACTGACAGGCGGATCTGATTGGATCGCCGTGTGAAAGGACCCTTACTGTACTAATGAAACTGGCAGGGAAGGGGTTAACACCAGGGGCAATAAAAGGATTAACTTAGTGTCTAGGCTGTGTTTTCTTACAGGAGGGAGGTGCTTTTACTAGGGGAAGACATGGATCCATGTCCCTGCTTTGCAGAGACACAGGATCCATGCCTTAACATCAGGGGAGATCAAAGGGTTAAATGTGTCCCTTGGGGGTGCTTTCTAACTGTGTGGGTGATGGGCTTGCTGAATGAACACAGAGACCTGTGTTCCTAAATAAGATGAACACAGGATCCCTGTGTTCACTACTAACAGAACAGCAGTCTGCCGTCTTTACAACGGCAGACTGCCGTTCTGTCTCTACGGGGAGCAATTGCTGGTGCCCGGTCAACATCGCAGCCACCGAACTCGCTGATTGACTGCCCCTGTAGCCAATCGGCGTGTGTGCGCACCCCCACTAGTGACGTACAGTTACGTATATGATGTACTGATGGTGGTCGACAAGTGGTTGATTACACTAACTGAGTGCTAAGCAAATCCTTCATCTTTTTCCTATTTATGTGGCAGTGTGGCTCCTTTTTTATTATTATTATTATTATTATACAGGATTTATATAGCGCCAACAGTTTGCGCAGCGCCTTACAACATGAGGGCAGATGGTACAATTACAATACAATTCAATACAGGAGGAATCAGAGGGCCCTGCTCATTAAAGCTTACAATCCTTTTGCTGCAATCATGTGGCCACAGGCCCAATTGCATATAATTGATTGATTATGAAGAAAATAAGATAGACTCTCATATCATCAGGAACACAACCCACACCTGGAATAGGTCAGAATATCTGCTGTGTGGTCCATATTCACGAACTCATGAGCAAGGACAGACCATGTGGTCTTCATCAGCATAATTTTGGATGCAGTCAATTCTTCAAGCACAATGCAGTCCCTATACATCAAATATGTCACATGGTGATCATGCCACAGCATCTGTTCGAAGATGGGATAGAGATAAATGAATATTTAACAGGAATCTATTTTAAAGATAGAAGACCTGTCTCAGTATACCTTGATGGGAATTGCAGGCTGGATTCTGGTTCTGGAAAAGTGACATCAATTAAACACTTTAGCTCTGAAAGATTTACCCCCATTATGACCAGGCCATTTTTTGCGATAAGGCACTGCGTTACTTTAACTGACAATTGCACGGTCGTGCGACACTGTACCCAAAATATATTAATGTCCTTTCTTCCCACAAACAGAGCTTTCTTTTGGTGTCATTTGATCATCTCTGTGTTTTTTTTATTTTTTGCACTATAAAAAAATACTACCATTTTGAAAAAAAAAAACATTTTTTTGCTCTCTTCTAGAAAACACATCCAAAAAAAAAAAAAAAAATATATATATATATATATATATATATACTGTATATATATATATATATATATATATATATATATATATATATATATATATATATACCTAATTTCTTCATCAATTTAGGCCAATGTGTATTCTACTACATATTTTTGGTAAAAAAAATCCCAGTAAGCGTATATTGATCGGTTTTTGCAAAAGTTATACAGTTTACAAACTATGGGATATATTTATGGAATTTTTATTTATTTATTTTTTACTAGTATTGCGGTGATCAGCGACTTATAGGCCTTTTTCTGGTATGGGTGTACCTTCCCGGCTAAGTGATGTCAGTAAGGCGATATCTGTATTCGGGCTGTATTGGGTAGTAATGTGGTAACAAATTGTCCCCGAGCCGGTGTAATTGGGGCTGGGGGCTGTGGTATGGAATTTGGTGCTTGATACAGCTGATTTGGTAGACCGTGCGTGCCTCCAAAACCTGAGACTTTAGAGTAGGTCAAGTTATGTACAATATCCTGGTGAAGTTTGTTTTCATGGTATGTATTTAAAACAGTAGTTGTTATTGGTTTTCTGTTATTAAAAGGCTGCTATGGCCATTTAAACCCATGCTAAGTGGTCGTGTCTTATTAACACGAGTGGGGTAAGGTGAGGAGTAAGTATGAAAAGGTCATAGCAGCTGAAAAATTGGCAATACATTAGTCATGTCCTGCAGATGCAACAAGAAGGTAAAGGAAATCTCTACTAAGATTTACCGTATTAGACAGTTCTGATAAGGGAATGCTTGTCCCCCAAAACAGGTCAGCTATGGTTTACAATCCACATCTCAAGGATGGAGATGCAAGAAGGTCCTGTTTGTAGGATGGATAGTTACAGGGCTGTAATTCTAACCAGTTTGGGATTATTTTATTAGAAATATTTTATTATTTCAAAACATAAAAACTGGTGTCTAAAGTGACGCACAAGGCAGATGCACTTTTTCTCATTGTGATTTTAGTATAGTGCAACCAACATTTAACAACATTACCTTTTTTGCCCCTCTTTTGTCACATTTGGGAGATTTTCCTTCACTTCCTCCCCTGGAAACACAACAGGAAGTGAAAAAGAATCCCTACTAAGTGAGGAGAATTACCCTACTAGACAGTTGACAAAAGAACAAGGGTCACACCCCAGATGAAGTCAAATATGATGAAACGCGTTTGGTGGACCCCGTGTCCATGATGTCATTGCATTTTTGATCCAGGACCTAAATCTTACCTTACTGTCTTGGGACAGATGTTGTATGCAGCACTTTTTTATTGGGTTTCTGTAAGTGTTTTGTACATTTTAATAAAAGTTTTTAGTAATGATTATACACTATGTGTAGATGTTCGGTATTCCTTTACATGTATATCCATGAGATGGGAGGTTGACCTGTGAATGCAGTGACCATCTACCTAAACCTGGAGCATTGGGAGATCTGCATATACCTTTTATGGTTTGATCAAGCTGATCTTGGAAAGATGGGGATTTTCTAACAGCTTTGTCGACTCAGTATCAATTGTATATGAGTCCACTATTTCTGGTAAGCTTGCTGGCTGCACATTGTGGTGGTAGATCACAGAATAATAGTTGAGTCTTTGGATATATCTTTCTCACACATGGAAATTCACCAATATTGTTTTGGGACTCATTTTTGGTTGTCATGATCAATTTACATTACTATTAAACTTGTGTTATTATCACATTTTGGACTATTTTTATACACTATTCTGTGGGTGTTTATTCACCTTATTTTCATTTCATATTACTTCACATGTTCATTTTTCAATATATATATATATATATATATATAGGGCTTTTTTTCAGCGGGAACGCAGGGGAACGCAGTTCCGGCACTTCCAGAACTGAATGTATGTATATAATGTATGTTGCTGGGGGTCAGTTGTTGCTGGGAGGGAGGTACTGTAGAGGAAGGGGTCTATTGTAGCTGGCTACTGAGGAACCTTTATTTGCTGGAAGGGATCTATTTTTGCAGGGGGGGGGGATCTATTGCTGCTGGTAGGGATCTATTGTTGCTGGGGTGAATCTTATGTTTCAGGGGGTCAATTGTTGCTGGGAGGGATGTACTGTTGAGGGAGGGGTCTTTGTTGCTTGCAGCTGAAGGGTCTATTAATGATGGCTGTTGGGAGTCTATTGTTGCTGGAGTGGATATATTGTCGTTGGAGTGTCCATTGTTGCTAGATCTATTTTACTGTCTTTCTTGTTATCAATAACAAAATACAAAATACTTAGCGCCACAAAATAATACTTGGGTCTATATTCTCTAAAAGGTGCGGTATTGGGAGGTGGGTAGGGGGTGGTACCAAGGAATGGTTCTTGGAGGTGGGTAAGGGGCAGAGGCGAAGGGTGACTTAAAAGAGAAGAGTTCCTGAACCTACTCTCTGAGAAAAAAAGCCCTATATATATATATATATATATATATATATATATATGTATATATATATATACTATATATATATATATATATATATATATATATATATATATATATATATTTTTTTTTTTTTGTATCACTATTCTTAGAGCTGCACTATAATTTTTGTATGTAACAGAACAACGGTCCCCATTGGAAATGTTTTCCTTACCTCAGGTTCTGATGTCAGCTCTAGAGTTCTGGATTTCCCATCACGTTTTGCTTAGTGACAAAGGTCCCCTTGACAGAAAGAGAGAGTGAATCTGTGTAATGAGGAAACAGACTGCAATAAAAACCTGTTCAAGGTTATAATCCTTACTGCTTTATGCAAAACTTAAGAAAAAAAAAAGTGGTCATACATTTTACTGAAATCTAAACAAATATGGGTTACCACGGGATTTTGGCTTGTATTAATACCATGTGTGGATCTGTCTATTCCTCAAATGAATGAGGAATTGTTGCAATATATTTTACTTTACCAGTAGACAAGTAGCTGAAGACTACTTGCTGACTGAAAGTGTGTATAAGGACAAACACAATACACACAGACACTTAGCCAAGCATTTTCTTTACCTTCTGTTGTGCAAACATTAGGTTACCCTGTACTTCTTCAAATAAATATCCTATCTAAAAACAGCTACCACAAGATTCTTGCTATTACCTTATTAGCCAAAAGGCCCCTCTGTGTGTTTTTGTCTAGTTTGGTTTTTACTTTGTTACTGAAGTCTGACTTCCCGCCACTTAATGGCTAAGCTCCAGTTACTGCCCAATGAGACCCCCTCTACAGGCCAATTAGACAATCTCATTGGACAGTAGTGTGGCAGTTGACAAGGCTTAGTTATGGTGTTAAGAAAACATGAGCTCCAGTAACAAAGTAAAACTAGATTAGGGTTGGTAGCTTTTTACATAACAAAGGTAACAACAGGCATCTTGTGGTGTCTCCTCATAGACAAGACCCTAACTTCTTTTAAAAGTCTTATATGGAATACAGGCCTGCTTTAACATGGCTTGGAATGCTTGGTACCTTTTGATGTGATGTGTAAATTAAAGAGGAACTTCAGCCTTATCATTAAAATTACAGTGAAGGCACCTTAAGAACTGTTCAGCAACGGAAATTTACAAGCAGCTATGTATGGAAAATTACAGAGTTTTTATTTGTTACATACCCTTTTTTTCTTTTCCTTCACATTCTACTCATGGTAGCCATTTTCACTAGGGGCAGATGAATCAATTTACCTTCACTTCCTGAATCTCTGCCTGGAACTCTGGGTCTGTCACCTAGAACATGTTACAGAAACTTCCAAGGAGGCCAGGGTTAGAGAACTAGTGCCACACTCATCCAGAAAGTGGAAAAACATTTTGTTTCTTAACTTTTACAGCTTTGGCTATCTTATTTGGGGAAAATGTGATTATCATTTTGGACACTTCCTCTTGAAGTACTTACCCTCAATGAAGTAGTCATTTAGTCAAAGGGAGCCTAGTTAACTATAATTGACTCCCTCATGAAGCGATTTTAGTCAACCAATCACTGAAATTGACACAAAGATGCTGATTACAAAACAAAATTGCAGTCAGCTTCCCCACTATTATATTTTATCATTTTGAGTACATAGCCTTTGATCCCTAAAATTTAAACTGAAGATCACACATATAACCTCAGTACAACTTTAATAGGGCATACTTAAGCAGGTAGGAGGTTCTCACTGTACATGATGGGCTACACTTTGACTATAGAGGATATGCATTATGTCACTAATCACAACCTTTATTGCTGCTAGTTCTAGATGTCTTACAGTTGCTTCCTTTTTATTCTAGTCCTGTAGTGCTGGGAGTTGGGCACTCTCAGAAGTATGCATGGATGACCCTGTACAAGGTTTCCATGAACTCATTGTAGAAACTTTCCAATGTAGGATACTTCAAAGGCTAGTGCATGCATGTAACATATTATATGCAGAGGAGGAGAAAAGAACCGCCTTCAACTGATTTTTTTTTGTTTCATACATCTCTGTATATGTAGTAGATGTCAAATTGAAAACAGGTGTATCATTTCTAAAAGTGCATTAGTAGAGAGGAATGCTGTATTTTTAATTCATCTCTGTCAGGACATGGCGATATACACCATTGACTCATTAGTAAGTCATCTGCCTTACGGATTTAACATCATTTACTACCCCATGACATGATCTAAGGAAGGAATTGATGATACGTATGGGAGGGATTGAAGATAAATGAATGTTATGTATGTTTTTAGTTTTTTACAGGAACCAGGCACTTTGGAATTATAGAGCAGAAAAAGTCCAAAGAAATATGGAAAATGTAACTTTTTCCAGAAGGTTTGACTACACAGTAATATATACATACATATATACTTCATATATATATTTATACATACAGTATATATATGCTGTAGATATATACCACACACAGGTGTCTATCTACATATCTATCTATCTATCTATCTATCTATCTATCTATCTATCTATCTATCTATCTATCTATCTATCTATCTATCTATCTATCTATCTATCTATCTATCTATCTATCTATCTATCTATCTATCTATCTGTCTGTCTGTCTGTCTGTCTGTCTGTCTGTCTGTCTGTCTGTCTGTCTGTCTGTCTGTCTGTCTGTCTGTCTGTCTGTCTATCTTTCATATTTACATAATGACCAATTTCTCAGAATCCTGTCACATGTAGAGTATACAAATAGAAGAAAAGGAGGATATGGTTAAAAAAAGAGAAAAATAAGAAGAGAAATGTATAGAAATCTTCCAATGGGACAACTATATCAGTCACAAACATGAAACACGAAAGAAAACCTCTCCAATGGGGCACTAAACCTTTTTTCACTCCAAAACAAACAAAAAAAAAAATGAATTTGGATATATTTTAAGACATGGACTTGTTTGCCAATTTATGCTTTCTGCTAAAAGTCAGTATAATCTGACATAGACTTACTTACTTACTGTATTTATCGGCGTATAACACACACTTTTTTCCCCTGAAAATATAGTGCAAACAGTGGGTGCATGTTATACGCCGATATTTTTTTTTTCCAACAAGGGGGGGGGCGGGGATCGGGCGGTCCGCTCCGCCTCTCCTGGTCCTGGGACAGCCCTGCCAGCGTACTCTGCAGTTAAGAAAAAAAATCACTGCCAGCCCTTTTTATAGATCCTTACTACATAATATATCACTGTCATTGAAAAACGCTGCCTCTAAATACCTTGTTAGCTTTGTTCTTGCTGGCTGCTCTCTTCCTCCCGCTCCTACTCCTCTGAGTGTAGCTTCAGATTGGTGGAGGAGAGCGATCACATGACCGGCCATTGAACGTCAGAGAAGAGCAGTCACATTTCCGGCTATGAAAGAACGGAGCTACTGAGGTATTTAGAGGCATTGGTTTACAATAACAGTGACACATTGTAGGAAATATCTATGGAAAGGGGCTGGCAGTGATTTTGTTTTTACTTTAGAGTACGCTGTCAGGGCTGTCCCAGGAGACTGGAGGTTCAATGTAAAGGGGGCTTTGTAATAAAAGGAGGTATGTAGTGTGCATGGGGGGAACTGTGCAATGTATAGGGGGGCTGTTTAATGAAAGGGGCAGTGTACTGTTATTTTTAAATATTTAAAATGTTTTTTTTCCTAAAACTTCCCTCTTAAAGTGAAGGTGCGTGTTATACGCTTGTGCGTGTTATACGCCAATAAATACGGTAATTACTTACTATAAATGCCCTCTATAACTGTAATACAGAGGAATTATCAGCACAATGTTTCATCCAAGGAACTAGAGCCTCTGATATTCTATGGCAGGGGTATTAAAACGATGGCCCCCCAGTTGTTCAGGAACTATAATTCCCATCGTGCCTAGTCATGTGTGTGTGAATGTCAGAGTTTTACAATGCCCCATGGGATGTGTAGATCCACAACAGTTGGAGGGCCGTGGTTTGAGGATCCCTGCTCTTTGGGGTTTGTTTTCTAAAAGCAAATAGGCTGTTTACTTTGAAAGAAAAGTTGCACTGTGCAAAAAAAATTATCCTCGTGAACGTGGTTAAATTTTTCTTTACAAAGAACACCAAATCATGTGAAAGGAAAAGAATAAAAAAAAAAAAAAACAGCATTTTGCATGCATATGATTGGATAATGAAATTCAGCAGAGCTTTGCATCATTCACTAAGCTCTTGGGATTATTCCCTTCCAAAATAGAACTTTCTTGCAAAATGATTTGATGATTTTTTGCCTTTAGAAAATCGACCTCTATGTCTTCTCTTTTTTAACCCAGGAATAGACCCTGACAAGGCCAGTTGCCTAGGAGCTGTTTGTGGATCATCATCTTATTTTCTGGAAAAATAAACTCCTGAGATTTGTGAGTATGCCAGACCAGCATTTAAAATCTCTGAGTTGAGGGGAAGAAAGGTGAAAGAGTGATGATTCACCAAAAAGACTCCTGTGGGAATCAGTCTCATCCACCAACACATATTGCAGAATAAATTTTTTTTTTTGGCTATACAACATTTTAATGAAGCTAAAATGAGTAGTTTCTGACTATAGCAAAGTGTGATGTCTCCTGGATTTCAATGTTGGCCTGGACTTGCTATTAGCCCTTTCACTTATATTTGCACCTCAGTCAAACACATTTTTTCATACTTTACAGACTTCATCAGTAACTTAATGAGGACTGTAGTCTTTGTAATATTTTTAAGATTTACATTGGAAAGAGATCAGCTAAATGCAGATAATATTTTCAAAGGCAGTTAAATCAAACATGCCAGTCGCTTAACAAAGTTGAAATGCCATGCTAATTTCCTGCAACAGAAGAGCTGTTATACTTACCTCTATGGTGGCCAATGTCTTATCATCTGTCTATTCTAAAGCCTCAGCCTCAATCAAACTCATTAGCATTTAACACTTCTAGGATTGTCTTTGTCCTATTCTGCATACTGCAGTTGTATTCTTCAACCTCCATATCACTTCTGTGTTCTGTAGTAACGTAGGGGTTGGTGGATGAAACCACAGCACACAAGTCTTAAACACTCCAAAAAGTGTAGAATACCTAAAAATCTGACAGAGCCTGCAGCGCTGGTACAGAGTAATGATAAATAGACATGGGCTGTCAGAGATGTGGGTATACTAGCTCTTCTGTCACAGGCAACTGATATTTCAGTTGTTTTAGCAACTTACAGGGTCATTTGGATTTTAATTGTAAGAATTGTTTACTATTTTAATATTATATATACATGGGAGCAGCTATTTTTCAATTTTTACATAGTTACATAGTTAATCTGGTTGAAAAAAGACACAAGTCCATCTAGTTTAACCAATATAAAATAAATACTTAAATAAATGAAATAAATCATACAATCCCATCCCATATACACAATCACAGTTGATCCATAGAAAGGCAAAAAACTGATCATGATCCAATTTGCTTCCGCAGGGGAAAAAAAAACTTTCCTGATTCTCCGAGAGGCGATTTTCTGGATCAACTTTACCTATAAATGTTAGTATCAAGTTATAATATGTACATTTAGGAAAGAATCCAGGCCTTTTTCAAAGCAGTGTATTGAGCTGGCCATAAAGGCTAAATTATTGGTTTAAATGGAGCTGTGGAAATAACCAAATCTAAAAAATATTCTTGTATTCCTTGCTATTTGATAACTACTATTACAGGTATATATCCCAAAACAAAACAAAAAAATAAATAAAACAGACTGGAAAAAACGAAATACATTCTTATCAATTGTACCAGGAATGTGACAGGAATATTACGTATTGAAATGCAAAATAATATTCTTCCTTAAAGTGGGAATAAACGCTCCTATCATTTTTTAGCCAAGGAAGCTGCCATCTTGGCCTCTGTTTAATCCTTAACTGCCATAGTGCTGCACATGTGATCAGTTATGACACCAGATATTAGATAAATTGACATTTGGGTTGAGAGCACATTCAATGTGACAGTTACATTCCCGACACGTGCTGGAAATGTAACAGTTTTTTTGATACTGTTAAATCTATGGGTTTCTGCTTTAAAAAAATAACCAACAAGAACAAGTTCTATCTGACATGATTTAGGTTAGGCACAGCACCTTTTCAAAGAAATATGGTGGTATATTGGTAAAATTTATATTTGTATTATGTCTCTTTATAACATCAAAGTCAACCATACTATAAATAATTGGATTGTATTCACAAAACCTTGTAACAGATCCCTGAACATGACGTACAGTGTGAAACTGGGACTTCAAAGTTTAACTGTTACATAGACAAAACCATAGATACAAATATTGACTGATCAAACAACAATAGCAAACATTTCTCAAAGGCATTTCCATCTTATTATACATGAGATACATATATGGTGGTATCCATAGGAAATGTGCCCCAGAAGATAGCCCAGTCCAACTAATTTTTCAAACAGATCTTCGTCAGGGGAAAAAGGACATAAATATATATATATGATATATACTGTATAATTAAGACCATGAACAAATATGTACTATGATAAACCACAAACTAAGACATAATAAAATTTTTTAACTTACATCACTTGTGAGACTTACTGTATATACTGGGCCTGTGCATATTGGTACATGTTTATTTATATTATGTCTCTTTAAAAATCAACCATATTATAAATAACTAAATTGTATTAAAAAAAACTTTGTAGCATATCCCTGCTAGGGATGATCGAACGGTTCGGATCGACCATCGGTTCGACCCGAACATTGACTGTTCGAAATTCGGCCGAATTTCAAACTCTTTGCTGAAAAAGTTCGGAATTCGGCAACCAGAACCGATCAAAATGCAATGGGACAGGAACTGGGCTTTAAAAGCCCGTGATTGGACCAGAACCATCAGTAATTGCCCCATGGGATGGGGGCAGGAGGATGCTAGGAATGTGATTGGAGTGACTAGGGGGTCCAGAGGCCAATCAGTAGTGAATACGCCCCCCAGTATATAAGATAGCCCCGCCAAATCTCTAGCATTGTAATGCAGGGATGTGGAAGAGAGTGGAAGCAGTTCTGTTACTCCTGCTTCAAAGTGTCATTTAGCAATTATTAGTGTGAGGAAAGGGATATCTAGTGTAGTTAGGGTACTATTTTCCACTATAGTTAGATTGAATAATATAGTTTCTGTAGGGAAAGTGTTAAGTGTCAGGGGACCGTAGTGTAGGGTTAACTGAGTCTGACTGCTATGGCAGGGTGACCAAACCCTTCCATGTCAGGGTGACCGCCATAGAAAAAAGATTGTTTCTATTAGAATTGCAGTAGAGCAGAATAGTGGCTTCGCTACTTTCACACCTTGCCATTTTTGTTGCAGGCGTTTATTGGGCTTTTTTGTGGACGTCTTTGGAGGCAGGCATGACATCTGAACTTCTGTCAAAAAAGAAAAGCAAGGTAGTGTTCTGTAAAGGGCTCAAGAGAGGTACACTTAAATTATGGTGGACACCTCATAAATTAGTGAAGTACCTTAATAATTTACATAGCCATGAGTGGTGGCCATTGGCATTAAACATATGAGCAAAAGAAAAAGGGGAGAGAGGTTGGGGAGTCGTGAAAATACAAACACAAGTCTGTTATCCACTACCCCAACTACCAACTAAGGGCACCACAGGTATGTATTCTTTAAAAGGTATAAGTTTATTAGGCACGTATGCCTGAAGGCACAAATATGACAAAAACAAGAACAAAGGCAGTGAGCCGTGGTGTTATAGAACAATAATTTAAAATCAACAATTGAAAGCACCCATGCACATTGAAGATGACACCTTCTATCTAAATACACTTGGATCCGACGGATATCAGCATGCAGTGGAGGCTGAATTATCCGTGGGGTGCAGTGTGAGGACCTCAATTATGTAGAAAACCCCTCCAATTTCTTATGGAAAATGAGCTTGGCTTGATTGTACCGTGGATATATTCATTGCAGTAGAATGATCAATTCCTTAATGAGAACATGAATAGCACAAAGATTTTTTAACTCATTGAGCACACTCTTGCCTGCCAATGGAATTGTCCGTAAACAGTTAATAAGCTGTATAGGGTAGGCTCAAAGATGATGCAAAAATATGAAAAGCAGTGCTTTGAGTGGCCTGCTAAAGGTTTAATGGTGAGTCTTCACAAGGAAGTCCTAATGGATGAAGTAGATGAAGGCCGTGGAAGTCATTGAACAAAGCTCAAGATAAATCCCAAAGGAGCAATAGATATGATTAGTGACATGCCGTCCTTGCAAAGAGAACAAACAGATTGGAGGTGGAGCAGGTCAGAGAGTTACCTTAAAATGTACTTCATTCGATGGTGGCATGTACTTCATGTAGAGGGGGGAGGATAGATAGCGGTGTATCACGGCAGGAGTTCCCAGTGTCCGGTTAGCCTGTTGCTATCGTATTCACCCGACGGCGTTCTTACCCTTCCGTATGGCTGAGCCGGCGACTGCGGGGCTTGACTTCCGGGTCGGAGGTGTCCTCCCGGTCGTCACTTCCTGTTAGACTGGTCAGCCGGATGCCTTCTCGGGGAACAGCCTGGGGAACGATAGGTAGCGGATCCCGTACAAGGGATTCAGCTGTCGTTAGTGCATGGGTGCTCTATGCACAATGCTGGACGCTGACGCGTTTCACCAAAAAAACGTTGGTTTCTTCAGAGCTGTCCATAAGAAATTGGAGGGGTTTTCTACATAATTGAGGTCCTCACACTGCACCCCACGGATAATTCAGCCTCCACTGCATGCTGATATCCGTCGGATCCAAGTGTATTTAGATAGAAGGTGTCATCTTCAATGTGCATGGGTGCTTTCAATTGTTGATTTTAAATTATTGTTCTATAACACCACGGCTCACTGCCTTTGTTCTTGTTTTTGTCATATTTGTGCCTTCAGGTATACGTGCCTAATAAACTTATACCTTTTAAAGAATACATACTTGTGGTGCCCTTAGTTGGTAGTTGGGGTAGTGGATAACAGACTTGTGTTTGTATTTTCACGACTCCCCAACCTCTCTCCCCTTTTTCTTTTGCTCATCTGAACTTCTGTGTAGGGGTATATATACACACACACATGTATGTATATATACACATATATAGGTGTGAAAGTAACAGAACCCTATTCCTGCGCTAATTAAATTATTAGCAGGCATAGGGCTACGCTCCTATCACACCTATATGTGTGTATGTGTATAAATACATATAAGTGTGTGTGTATATATACCCCTATACAGAAGTTCAGATGTTAAGCCTGTCTCCAAAGACACCCAAAAAATGCCCAAAAAAACGCCTGCAACAACACACCTGGGCGTTTTGTTGCAGGCGTTTTTTGGGCGTCTGTAGACTGTGAACCACCATGCGATCTTATTCTGCGGCGGACCAAAAAAAGGGTCCTGTGCGTGTTCACTGCGATTGCGGTGCGAATTCAGCCATACAAACTGTATGGCTGAACTCGCACCGCACAGACATGTGATTTTAGGAGCAGTGCACTCCGAATCATATGCAATGTCTGTGACCACATTAGTGTTAACCGACACTTAGGGACATGTTATGCTTTATTTGGTAACTGTTTTAATAAAACTCCTGCTTTTTTTTTTTATTTAATAATACTTTTATTACTGTAATAGTATCTGCCAATTTCATTACTGAATACATTATTTCTGTCATCATCAGGCTGTGGTGTCATCTACACTACCATCTTTAGTCCGAAGGCTTGTTTTATCAAAAAAGCCTTCAGCATGCATGTGATCAGTATTTCATAGTGGACATAGTGATCACCTGATGGGGATCTACTCTAAATTGATCTTCAGTGAGTCTCTAAGCAGTCAGTGACAGCCAGGATTAGGAAACGCCAGCCATGCAAAGTGTTGATGTGTGGCTTTCTATGGTAGGACATTTTGGATCGTATTCTTAGCATGTGGAAATATACTGGGGAATGGTATTATACAGATTGCAAGCAGAAAGAAGTTAAATCCAAATTAAGTTACAGAGGTAGATTTGCAGTCAGCTACAATCTCAAATGCAAACAATCTTGTTATTTCAGTTGTACAGGGTGTCTAAAATCTAAATAACTAATACAAATCTTTTAGGAGGTACCTTTAATAAACATGGACGGTACATATCTGTAAGGTTAAAGCATTTGGTTTAAATCAATTCTGTTTTCACCAATACATGTGACCAAGTTTACTTCAATAAACCGAAAAGAACTAACGCTACTATGATAAAAATGGGTATGGAACTTGTAAAAGATTCTGTTTTGAAGAAAACTTTTCTCTGCTTTGGTTAAGCAAGATTAAAAAGAATGAATCACCTGTTTTCAAATACTGTCTGCCTTGAAGTTCTGGTCCATTTAAAATATCTTCTTTGCTGAAAGTGTTTAGTTTTGCAATAGATCAATTTATCATCTTTGCACCCTGGTTCAGCTATACTGTAACTAGTTTCTTGTGGAGAAAAATGCTTTGATAACCTGGCTGTCATACACAATAACTCTTGCTTTTGGGTGATTGCTATACTTTCCTTACCCTGGGTTCATAACACTCGTAAAACATTTCCATAAAAGCAAGTAAATATTGTAAGTGTGGAGAGCTAGGAAAGCAGACATAAACTAAGATGTTATATGTCAGCAAGCACCCCAAGCAGGAGACACATGTGTATTACATTATTTTTACTTTTTTCCTTCTTAGAATTTATCGTTTTCCTTTTAGATTTTATTCCTCATGCTGCAGGTTTGAGTTAAAGTGTAGCTTGAACATTTACTAAAAAAAAAAGGAATGTGTAAGCCATGCTTGTGAAAATGTTACAGAACAAACTCTCGTGCCCCATCTTCTGGCTGCAATAAATGTCATAGTGGCAAGGAAACTATTTGACAGTGTTCTACTTCCTGTTTATGTGACAACCTGTGCCTACCAAGCCTCATGACAGCAGCATGGGTGTCAAGGACACGACACTGAGTTCCCTGGACTACAAAAGATCTTGTCATTATTTCATAAGCAAGGTGGAGGATGTTACTGAGAACGATGTGCTTTTATGCTTTTAATAAAATGCCCACCCAAGGACACACCAAGAGAGATATTATCTGCAAAGTATTATATAGTGTCTGACTACACAGTATTTATTGTCAGCTGTTTATTAGGCATGTGCAAATCATTTTGTTACAAATTCATTTTCGGACAAAATTCGGCATATTCGTTCATTCGGGAGCATCTAAATGAACGAAAGACTCTTTTGACGAATGCGTACGAAAACGAATTGTCAGAAAGAATGAAAACTCAAAAGAATGAAAACCCAAGAGAATGAAAACCTGAAAGAACGAAAATCCAAAAATCCAAACATTCGGAAGAATGGAAAACGATTCAAACTACGAGTTTAATTAATCACTTATATTTGGATAATTTAATTTTTCGTAATTTTTGTTCTTTCCAACTATTGGTTATCACTGAATATAAAGAAATAATTGATGAATGCATTCGCATTTCTTTTGGATATATTCTGATTCCTTCAAATTTTTGATGGGCAGTGTCAGTGTGTTATCTCTGGCCAATGACCTTGTCCCTTATTCCCTTGTGTGTTTTTCAGTGTCAGACTGCATTCCATCCAGAGTCTAGAGGTGTACCGCACTGTTCGCCGGCTGACAGTTCCCGGCGAACTTAGCATGTTCGCGTTTCCCCGCTGCGGGCGAACATATGCGATGTTCGGTCCGCCCCCTATAATACATCATTGAGGCAAACTTTGACCCTGAACTTCACAGTCAGCAGGCACATTTCCAGCCAATCAGCATACCTCCCTCCCACACCCTCCCACCTCCTATAAATAAGCAAGGGCAGCATCCATCTTAGATCATTCTGAAGCAGTGTGTTAGTGAGAGCAGGGAGAGCTGCTGCTGCTGCTGCTGTTAATAGCTAGGGACAGTTGTTAGTCAGTGTTCCTGGTCTTGCTAGTCAGTGTTCTTGGTCCACTACTGCTGTAAGGACAGCATCCTGACAGCACCCCAAAAAGCCCTTCTAAGGGCTGGTATTTGTGTAATTTTTTATATATATATATATATATATATATATCTAGTGTCCCCAAAAGCCCTTTTAAGTGCTGGTAATTGAGTATTTTTTTTTTATTTCTTCATATATATATATCTAGTGTCCCCAAAAGCCCTTTTTAGGGCTGGTAATTGAGTATTTTTTTTTATATATATATATATATATATCTATTGTACACTGCAGTTTCCTGCCCGCTGTGTGTGTGAGAGGCCACAGACCCACCACAGACTGTACTGTGTGCACACCACACTCATTTCGGGTGACACAGGCACAGTACCTTGCATTTTAAAAAATATTTTTTTTTTCCTCTGTCATAATTGCAGTGAGTGCTGTGTCAGGTCCACAGAGTGCACTGTACCCACTGCAGTGCACTGCCCACCACTGATATATATACGGTGGCACAGCATCTTGTTGCAAATTGAAAAAAAATAAATATTTTTTATTATTGCAGTTGCCTGGGCTGCCAGTGACTGTCAGGTCCACAGAGTGTACTGTGCCCACTGTAGTGCCACTGCGTGCCCACCCACCACTGATATATATACGGTGGCACAGCAGCTTGCAAAGTAAAAAAATATATATTTTTTTTATAATTGCAGTTGCCTGGGTGCCAGTGACTGTCAGGTCCACAGAGTGTACTGTGCCCACTGCAGTGCCACTGCGTGCCCACCCACCACTGATATATATACGGTGGCACAGCAGCTTGCAAAGTAAAAAAATATATATTTTTTTTATAATTGCAGTTGCCTGGGTGCCAGTGACTGTCAGGTCCACAGAGTGTACTGTGCCCACTGCAGTGCCACTGCGTGCCCACCCACCACTGATATATACGGTGGCACAGCAGCTTGCAAATTAAAAATATATATATTTTTTTATAATTGCAGTTGCCTGGGCTGCCAGTGACTGTCAGGTCCACAGAGAGTGTACTGTGCCACTGCCCACCCACCACTGATATATACGGTGGCACAGCAGCTTGCAAAGTAAAAAAATATATATTTTTTTATAATTGCAGTTGCCTGGGTGCCAGTGACTGTCAGGTCCACAGAGTGTACTGTGCCCACTGCAGTGCCCCTGCGTGCCCACCCACCACTGATATATAGTGATGTCGCGAACCTAAAATTCGCGGTTCGCGAACGGCGAACGCGAACATCGGCAAATGTTCGCGAACCGGCGAACCGGGCGAACCGCCATAGACTTCAATAGGCAGGCGAATTTTAAAACACACAGGGACTCTTTCTGGCCACAATAGTGATGGAAAAGTTGTTTCAAGGGGACTAACACCTGGACTGTGGCATGCCGGAGAGGGATCACGCAAAAAAAAGTTCTTAAAAATTATAATTTTTTGATAGAGAGCCAATTATTGGAAAAATTAAAAAAAAATAAAAATAAAAAATTTCTTTGGATTTAGCATCTGGGGGGTCTAAAAAGTGTACCTGTGAAGTTTCAGCTCTGTAGCATGTCCAGAACCCCTAAAAAACAGCATTTTTCTTATATTTTCAGGAATATGGCTTCTCTGCGGCTGGCTTTTTCTCTTGCAGGCATTTATCGGGCATTTTTTTAGGCAGGCATGTCATTTTTTGTATTTAGTGTCTGGGGGGTCACAAAAGTGTACCTGTCAAGTTTCAGCTCTGTAGCATGTCCAGAACCCCTAAAAAACAGCATTTTTCTTATATTTTCAGGAATACGGCTTCTCTGCGGCTGGCTT
Organism: Pelophylax lessonae; assembly: GCF_965119305.1. Classification (NCBI taxonomy): domain Eukaryota; kingdom Metazoa; phylum Chordata; class Amphibia; order Anura; family Ranidae; genus Pelophylax; species Pelophylax lessonae. Next base: position 196,386,723 of record NC_138769.1, read on the forward strand.
TTTCTCTTGCAGGCATTTATCGGGCATTTTTTTAGGCAGGCATGTCATTTTTTGTATTTAGTGTCTGGGGGGTCACAAAAGTGTACCTGTCAAGTTTCAGCTCTGTAGCATGTCCAGAACCCCTAAAAAACAGCATTTTTCTTATATTTTCAGGAATACGGCTTCTCTGCGGCTGGCTTTTTCTCTTGCAGGCATTTATCGGGCATTTTTATAGGCAGGCATGTCATTTTTTGTATTTAGTGTCTGGGGGGTCACAAAAGTGTACCTGTCAAGTTTCAGCTCTGTAGCATGTCCAGAACCCCTAAAAAACAGCATTTTTCTTATATTTTCAGGAATACGGCTTCTCTGCGGCTGGCTTTTTCTCTTGCAGGCATTTATCGGGCATTTTTTTAGGCAGGCATGTCATTTTTTGTATTTAGTGTCTGGGGGGTCACAAAAGTGTACCTGTCAAGTTTCAGCTCTGTAGCATGTCCAGAACTAGTGTTGAGCGAACACGGACTGTATTATTCGTGTTCGTACCGAATAATTGGATTTTTTGTACCCGAACACGGACACGGACACTTTACTGTATGTTCGGGTAAAAATCCGTGTTCGGTCGTTTTATTTCCGGGTTTTGCATGCTTTGGCGCTCTTTTCATGGCGGGCTTTCAACAGCCAATCAACAATCGTTTAACTGGTGTGCCTTAAGCCATCCCAGCCATGCCTGCAAATGTCTCAGTAGCTGTGATTGGCCGTCTGAAGCAAGTCTTTATAAGTTCGAGGCAGCCGCAGCGGCGTCATTATGCTGCTTAGATTCAGGGACAGAGCACACATCAACGTGCTGGCTGCTGATTAGGGAAAGATAGGCAGGAAAAAAACATTTGTGTCCGGATAGAATTGAGGGACAGGTCGGAGTGTTTAGGCAGGGCGAGTTGTAGGCATTTTAGGGATAGAGTCTGCTGAATTATATAGGGTCAGTGTCTTCTACAAACTACAATCGATATTGCTGTGTGGGGGGTGGGGTGAATCTGCACTCAATCCTGATCTACGATCTCTTCTCAATCCTGTTAGGGACAGAGTCTGCTGAATTTTAGGGAAACTGTGTTCTACAAACTACAATCGATATTGCTGTGTGGGGGGTGGGGTGAATCTGCACTCAATCCTGATCTACGATCTCTTCTCAATCCTGTTAGGGACAGAGTCTGCTGAATTTTAGGGAAACTGTGTTCTACAAACTACAATCGATATTGCTGTGTGGGGGGTGGGGTGAATCTGCACTCAATCCTGATCTACGATCTCTTCTCAATCCTGTTAGGGACAGAGTCTGCTGAATTTTAGGGAAACTGTGTTCTACAAACTACAATCGATATTGCTGTGTGGTGTGGGATTGGAGATAGGCAGGTGTCAGTGATCCACATCCATTTTTCTGTGTGTGAGCTGCAGTGAACACAATCTTTTTGGGCTGCAGTGAACACAATCTTTTTGGGCTGCAGTGAACACAATCTTTTTGGGCTGCAGTGAACACAATCTTTTTGGGCTGCAGTGAACACAATCTTTTTGGGCTGCAGTGAACACAATCTTTTTGGGGTGCAGTGAACAAAATCTTTTTGGGGTGCAGTGAACACAATCCTTTTTGGTGTGCAGTGAACACAATCTTTGTGGGGTGCAGTGAACAAAATCCTTTGTGGGGTGCAGTGAACACAATCTTTTTGGGGTGCAGTGAACAAAATCCTTTTTGGGGTGCAGTGAACAACATCCTTTTTGGGGTGCAGTGAACACAATCTTTTTGGGGTGCAGTGAACAAAATCCTTTGTGGGGTGCAGTGAACACAATCTTTTTGGGGTGCAGTGAACACAATCTTTTTGGGGTGGAGTGAACAACATCCTTTTTGGGGTGCAGTGAACAAAATCCTTTTTGGGGTGCAGTGAACAAAATCATTTTTGGGGTGCAGTGAACACAATCTTTTTGGGGTGCAGTGAACACAATCTTTGTGGGGTGCAGTGAACACAATCTTTTTGGGGTGGAGTGAACAACATCCTTTTTGGGGTGCAGTGAACAAAATCCTTTTTGGGGTGCAGTGAACAACATCCTTTTTGGGGTGCAGTGAACACAATCTTTTTGGGGTGCAGTGAACACAATCTTTGTGGGGTACAGTGAACAGAATCTTTGTGGGGTGCAGTGAACACAATCTTTGGGGGGTACAGTGAACACAATCTTTGTGAGGTGCAGTGAACACAATCTTTGTGGGGTGCAGTGAACACAATCATTGTGGGGTGCAGTGAACTCAATCTTTGTGGGGTACAGTGAACACAATCTCATACTGAAGGTTTGAGGGTGCTGCCTGTTCCATACTCCCCCTACTCCTCATCTAGCCTTTTAGGGGTACAAACAATAGTAATTGGGGCCTAGTGTGGTTGTGTACGTGTGATATACATACACTTTTTTGGGATCATATTTTCTATTCCGCTATTTAATCAAAAACCTTTGGGGATCAGTTAAATTGGGGGATAGTCTGTGTTGGTACGTGTGAGAGAGATCCACCTTTCCAAGTTGTTGGGGTTCATCTCATACTTCTGAAGGTTTGAGGGTGCTGCCTGTTCCATACTCCCCCCTACTCCTAGCCTTTTAGGGGTACAAACAATAGTAATTGGGGCCTAGTGTGGTTGTGTACGTGTGATATACATACACTTTTTTGGGATCATATTTTCTATTCCGCTATTTAATCAAAAACCTCTGGGGATCAGTTAAATTGGGGGATAGTCTGTGTTGGTACGTGTGAGAGAGATCCACCTTTCCAAGTTGTTGGGGTTCATCTCATACTTCTGAAGGTTTGAGGGTGCTGCCTGTTCCATACTCCCCCTACTCCTAGCCTTTTAGGGGTACAAACAATAGTAATTGGGGCCTAGTGTGGTTGTGTACGTGTGATATACATACACTTTTTTGGGATCATATTTTCTATTCCGCTATTTAATCAAAAACCTCTGGGGATCAGTTAAATTGGGGGATAGTCTGTGTTGGTACGTGTGAGAGAGATCCACCTTTCCAAGTTGTTGGGGTTCATCTCATACTTCTGAAGGTTTGAGGGTGCTGCCTGTTCCATACTCCCCCCTACTCCTAGCCTTTTAGGGGTACAAACAATAGTAATTGGGGCCTAGTGTGGTTGTGTACGTGTGATATACATACACTTTTTTGGGATCATATTTTCTATTCCGCTATTTAATCAAAAACCTCTGGGGATCAGTTAAATTGGGGGATAGTCTGTGTTGGTACGTGTGAGAGAGATCCACCTTTCCAAGTTGTTGGGGTTCATCTCATACTTCTGAAGGTTTGAGGGTGCTGCCTGTTCCATACTCCCCCCTACTCCTAGCCTTTTAGGGGTACAAACAATAGTAATTGGGGCCTAGTGTGGTTGTGTACGTGTGATATACATACACTTTTTTGGGATCATATTTTCTATTCCGCTATTTAATCAAAAACCTCTGGGGATCAGTTAAATTGGGGGATAGTCTGTGTTGGTACGTGTGAGAGAGATCCACCTTTCCAAGTTGTTGGGGTTCATCTCATACTTCTGAAGGTTTGAGGGTGCTGCCTGTTCCATACTCCCCCTACTCCTAGCCTTTTAGGGGTACAAACAATAGTAATTGGGGCCTAGTGTGGTTGTGTACGTGTGATATACATACACTTTTTTGGGATCATATTTTCTATTCCGCTATTTAATCAAAAACCTCTGGGGATCAGTTAAATTGGGGGATAGTCTGTGTTGGTACGTGTGAGAGAGATCCACCTTTCCAAGTTGTTGGGGTTCATCTCATACTTCTGAAGGTTTGAGGGTGCTGCCTGTTCCATACTCCCCCTACTCCTAGCCTTTTAGGGGTACAAACAATAGTAATTGGGGCCTAGTGTGGTTGTGTACGTGTGATATACATACACTTTTTTGGGATCATATTTTCTATTCCGCTATTTAATCAAAAACCTCTGGGGATCAGTTAAATTGGGGGATAGTCTGTGTTGGTACGTGTGAGAGAGATCCACCTTTCCAAGTTGTTGGGGTTCATCTCATACTTCTGAAGGTTTGAGGGTGCTGCCTGTTCCATACTTCCCCTACTCCTAGCCTTTTAGGGGTACAAACAATAGTAATTGGGGCCTAGTGTGGTTGTGTACGTGTGATATACATACACTTTTTTGGGATCATATTTTCTATTCCGCTATTTAATCAAAAACCTTTGGGGATCAGTTAAATTGGGGGATAGTCTGTGTTGGTACGTGTGAGAGAGATCCACCTTTCCAAGTTGTTGGGGTTCATCTCATACTTCTGAAGGTTTGAGGGTGCTGCCTGTTCCATACTCCCCCTACTCCTAGCCTTTTAGGGGTACAAACAATAGTAATTGGGGCCTAGTGTGGTTGTGTACGTGTGATATACATACACTTTTTTGGGATCATATTTTCTATTCCGCTATTTAATCAAAAACCTTTGGGGATCAGTTAAATTGGGGGATAGTCTGTGTTGGTACGTGTGAGAGAGATCCACCTTTCCAAGTTGTTGGGGTTCATCTCATACTTCTGAAGGTTTGAGGGTGCTGCCTGTTCCATACTCCCCCTACTCCTAGCCTTTTAGGGGTACAAACAATAGTAATTGGGGCCTAGTGTGGTTGTGTACGTGTGATATACATACACTTTTTTGGGATCATATTTTCTATTCCGCTATTTAATCAAAAACCTCTGGGGATCAGTTAAATTGGGGGATAGTCTGTGTTGGTACGTGTGAGAGAGATCCACCTTTCCAAGTTGTTGGGGTTCATCTCATACTTCTGAAGGTTTGAGGGTGCTGCCTGTTCCATACTCCCCCTACTCCTAGCCTTTTAGGGGTACAAACAATAGTAATTGGGGCCTAGTGTGGTTGTGTACGTGTGATATACATACACTTTTTTGGGATCATATTTTCTATTCCGCTATTTAATCAAAAACCTCTGGGGATCAGTTAAAATGGGGGATAGTCTGTGTTGGTACGTGTGAGAGAGATCCACCTTTCCAAGTTGTTGGGGTTCATCTCATACTTCTGAAGGTTTGAGGGTGCTGCCTGTTCCATACTCCCCCCTACTCCTAGCCTTTTAGGGGTACAAACAATAGTAATTGGGGCCTAGTGTGGTTGTGTACGTGTGATATACATACACTTTTTTGGGATCATATTTTCTATTCCGCTATTTAATCAAAAACCTCTGGGGATCAGTTAAATTGGGGGATAGTCTGTGTTGGTACGTGTGAGAGAGATCCACCTTTCCAAGTTGTTGGGGTTCATCTCATACTTCTGAAGGTTTGAGGGTGCTGCCTGTTCCATACTCCCCCCTACTCCTAGCCTTTTAGGGGTACAAACAATAGTAATTGGGGCCTAGTGTGGTTGTGTACGTGTGATATACATACACTTTTTTGGGATCATATTTTCTATTCCGCTATTTAATCAAAAACCTCTGGGGATCAGTTAAATTGGGGGATAGTCTGTGTTGGTACGTGTGAGAGAGATCCACCTTTCCAAGTTGTTGGGGTTCATCTCATACTTCTGAAGGTTTGAGGGTGCTGCCTGTTCCATACTCCCCCTACTCCTAGCCTTTTAGGGGTACAAACAATAGTAATTGGGGCCTAGTGTGGTTGTGTACGTGTGATATACATACACTTTTTTGGGATCATATTTTCTATTCCGCTATTTAATCAAAAACCTCTGGGGATCAGTTAAATTGGGGGATAGTCTGTGTTGGTACGTGTGAGAGAGATCCACCTTTCCAAGTTGTTGGGGTTCATCTCATACTTCTGAAGGTTTGAGGGTGCTGCCTGTTCCATACTCCCCCCTACTCCTAGCCTTTTAGGGGTACAAACAATAGTAATTGGGGCCTAGTGTGGTTGTGTACGTGTGATATACATACACTTTTTTGGGATCATATTTTCTATTCCGCTATTTAATCAAAAACCTCTGGGGAACAGTTAAATTGGGGGATAGTCTGTGTTGGTACGTGTGAGAGAGATCCACCTTTCCAAGTTGTTGGGGTTCATCTCATACTTCTGAAGGTTTGAGGGTGCTGCCTGTTCCATACTCCCCCCTACTCCTAGCCTTTTAGGGGTACAAACAATAGTAATTGGGGCCTAGTGTGGTTGTGTACGTGTGATATACATACACTTTTTTGGGATCATATTTTCTATTCCGCTATTTAATCAAAAACCTCTGGGGATCAGTTAAATTGGGGGATAGTCTGTGTTGGTACGTGTGAGAGAGATCCACCTTTCCAAGTTGTTGGGGTTCATCTCATACTTCTGAAGGTTTGAGGGTGCTGCCTGTTCCATACTCCCCCTACTCCTAGCCTTTTAGGGGTACAAACAATAGTAATTGGGGCCTAGTGTGGTTGTGTACGTGTGATATACATACACTTTTTTGGGATCATATTTTCTATTCCGCTATTTAATCAAAAACCTCTGGGGATCAGTTAAATTGGGGGATAGTCTGTGTTGGTACGTGTGAGAGAGATCCACCTTTCCAAGTTGTTGGGGTTCATCTCATACTTCTGAAGGTTTGAGGGTGCTGCCTGTTCCATACTCCCCCTACTCCTAGCCTTTTAGGGGTACAAACAATAGTAATTGGGGCCTAGTGTGGTTGTGTACGTGTGATATACATACACTTTTTTGGGATCATATTTTCTATTCCGCTATTTAATCAAAAACCTCTGGGGATCAGTTAAATTGGGGGATAGTCTGTGTTGGTACGTGTGAGAGAGATCCACCTTTCCAAGTTGTTGGGGTTCATCTCATACTTCTGAAGGTTTGAGGGTGCTGCCTGTTCCATACTCCCCCTACTCCTAGCCTTTTAGGGGTACAAACAATAGTAATTGGGGCCTAGTGTGGTTGTGTACGTGTGATATACATACACTTTTTTGGGATCATATTTTCTATTCCGCTATTTAATCAAAAACCTTTGGGGATCAGTTAAATTGGGGGATAGTCTGTGTTGGTACGTGTGAGAGAGATCCACCTTTCCAAGTTGTTGGGGTTCATCTCATACTTCTGAAGGTTTGAGGGTGCTGCCTGTTCCATACTCCCCCTACTCCTAGCCTTTTAGGGGTACAAACAATAGTAATTGGGGCCTAGTGTGGTTGTGTACGTGTGATATACATACACTTTTTTGGGATCATATTTTCTATTCCGCTATTTAATCAAAAACCTCTGGGGATCAGTTAAATTGGGGGATAGTCTGTGTTGGTACGTGTGAGAGAGATCCACCTTTCCAAGTTGTTGGGGTTCATCTCATACTTCTGAAGGTTTGAGGGTGCTGCCTGTTCCATACTCCCCCCTACTCCTAGCCTTTTAGGGGTACAAACAATAGTAATTGGGGCCTAGTGTGGTTGTGTACGTGTGATATACATACACTTTTTTGGGATCATATTTTCTATTCCGCTATTTAATCAAAAACCTTTGGGGATCAGTTAAATTGGGTGATAGTCTGTGTTGGTACGTGTGAGAGAGATCCACCTTTCCAAGTTGTTGGGGTTCATCTCATACTTCTGAAGGTTTGAGGGTGCTGCCTGTTCCATACTCCCCCTACTCCTTATCTAGCCTTTTAGGGGTACAAACAATAGTAATTGGGGCCTAGTGTGGTTGTGTACGTGCGAGATACATACACTTTTTTTGATCATATTTCCTATTCCGCTATTCAATAAAAACCTTTGAGGATCAATTGAATTGCGGGATAGTCTGTGTCGGTACGTGTGAGAGAGATCCACCTTTCCAAGTTGTTGGGGTTCATCTCATACTTCTGAAGGTTTGAGGGTGCTGCCTGTTCCATACCCCCCCTACTCCTCATCTAGCCTTTTAGGGGTACAAACAATAGTAATTGGGGCCTAGTGTGGTTGTGTACGTGCGAGATACATACACTTTTTTTGATCATATTTCCTATTCCGCTATTCAATAAAAACCTTTGAGGATCAATTGAATTGCGGGATAGTCTGTGTCGGTACGTGTGAGAGAGATCCACCTTTCCAAGTTGTTGGGGTTCATCTCATACTTCTGAAGGTTTGAGGGTGCTGCCTGTTCCATACCCCCCCTACTCCTCATCTAGCCTTTTAGGGGTACAAACAATAGTAATTGGGGCCTAGTGTGGTTGTGTACGTGCGAGATACATACACTTTTTTTGATCATATTTCCTATTCCGCTATTCAATAAAAACCTTTGGGGATCAATTAAATTGCGGGATAGTCTGTGTCGGTACGTGTGAGATCCACCTTTCCAAGTTTTTGGGGTTCATCTCATACTTCTGAAGCTTTGAGGGTGCTGCCTGTTCCATACTCCTCCTCCTCCTCATCCATCCTTTTAGGTGTACAAACAATAGTAATTGGGGCCTAGTGTGCTTCTGTACGTGTGAGATACATACACATTTTTTGATCATATTTCCTATTCCGCTATTCAATAAAAACCTTTGGGGATCAATTAAATTGCGGAATAGTCTGTGTCGGTACGTGTGAGATCCACCTTTCCAAGTTTTTGGGGTTCATCTCATACTTCTGAAGCTTTGAGGGTGCTGCCTGTTCCATACTCCTCCTCATCCATCCTTTTAGGTGTACAAACAATAGTAATTGGGGCCTAGTGTGTTTCTGTACGTGCGAGATACATACACTTTTTTTGATCATATTTCCTATTCCGCTATTCAATAAAAACCTTTGGGGATCAATTAAATTGCGGGATAGTCTGTGTCGGTACGTGTGAGATCCACCTTTCCAAGTTTTTGGGGTTCATCTCATACTTCTGAAGCTTTGAGGGTGCTGCCTGTTCCATACTCCTCCTCCTCCTCATCCATCCTTTTAGGTGTACAAACAATAGTAATTGGGGCCTAGTGTGCTTCTGTACGTGTGAGATACATACACATTTTTTGATCATATTTCCTATTCCGCTATTCAATAAAAACCTTTGGGGATCAATTAAATTGCGGGATAGTCTGTGTCGGTACGTGTGAGATCCACCTTTCCAAGTTTTTGGGGTTCATCTCATACTTCTGAAGCTTTGAGGGTGCTGCCTGTTCCATACTCCTCCTCCTCCTCACCCATCCTTTTAGGTGTACAAACAATAGTAATTGGGGCCTAGTGTGCTTCTGTACGTGTGAGATACATACACATTTTTTGATCATATTTTCTATTCCGCTATTCAATAAAAACCTTTGGGGATCAATTAAATTGCGGGATAGTCTGTGTCGGTACGTGTGAGATCCACCTTTCCAAGTTTTTGGGGTTCATCTCATACTTCTGAAGCTTTGAGGGTGCTGCCTGTTCCATACTCCTCCTCCTCCTCATCCATCCTTTTAGGTGTACAAACAATAGTAATTGGGGCCTAGTGTGCTTCTGTACGTGTGAGATACATACACATTTTTTGATCATATTTCCTATTCCGCTATTCAATAAAAACCTTTGGGGATCAATAAAATTGCGGAATAGTCTGTGTCGGTACGTGTGAGATCCACCTTTCCAAGTTTTTGGGGTTCATCTCATACTTCTGAAGCTTTGAGGGTGCTGCCTGTTCCATACTCCTCCTCCTCCTCATCCATCCTTTTAGGTGTACAAACAATAGTAATTGGGGCCTAGTGTGTTTCTGTACGTGTGAGATACATACACTTTTTTTGATCATATTTCCTATTCCGCTATTCAATAAAAACCTTTGGGGATCAATTGAATTGCGGGATAGTCTGTGTCGGTACGTGTGAGAGAGATCCACCTTTCCAAGTTGTTGGGGTTCATCTCATACTTCTGAAGGTTTGAGGGTGCTGCCTGTTCCATACCCCCCCTACTCCTCATCTAGCCTTTTAGGGGTACAAACAATAGTAATTGGGGCCTAGTGTGGTTGTGTACGTGCGAGATACATACACTTTTTTTGATCATATTTCCTATTCCGCTATTCAATAAAAACCTTTGAGGATCAATTGAATTGCGGGATAGTCTGTGTCGGTACGTGTGAGAGAGATCCACCTTTCCAAGTTGTTGGGGTTCATCTCATACTTCTGAAGGTTTGAGGGTGCTGCCTGTTCCATACTCCCCCTACTCCTCATCTAGCCTTTTAGGGGTACAAACAATAGTAATTGGGGCCTAGTGTGGTTGTGTACGTGTGATATACATACACTTTTTTTGGATCATATTTTCTATTCCGCTATTCAATAAAAACCTTTCTAGGGCAAGATCTTAAATTACAGAAATATGAGGAGACCGTCAAATAAGGGCCGTGGCCTGGGTCGTGGTGCTGCTGGTAGAGCTCCTGTTGCAAGGAGAGGACATGGTCGATCTGTGCCAGCTACACGCACAAGTGAAACACCTTCCTCAAGTGTGAGTAGGCGACAGAACCTGCATCAGTATTTGGTAGGGCATCAAACGCCCCTAGAAGTGATGAGGCCAGAACAAGTTGAGGCGATAGTAGATTGGTTTGCTGCTGACAGTGCCTCCAGTTCCTTCACATTGTCTCCCACCCAGTCTACTGCAGAAAGGTCAGAGTTGGCACCTGCAGCCAATGTCCAACCGTCTTTCACCTCACCCCCTTGCAAATCAGGCCAGCAGTCTGAGCCCCAAGCCATACAGCAGTCTCTTATTCTTTTTGAGGACTCTGTCAGCAGGGTTTCCCAGGGCCATCCACCTAGCCCTGCCCCAGAAGTGGAAGAGATTGAGTGCAGCGATGCCCAACCACTTATTCCTCAAGATGAGTACATGCAAGGATCATCGCAGCACGTCTCCGATGATGACGAAACGCAGGTGCCAACTGCTGCGGCGTTCAGCATTGTGGAGACCGACAAGGAGGGCAGGGGTGAAGACTGGGTGGAAGATGATGTGGAGGACGATGAGGTCCTCGACCCCACATGGAATGAACGTCATGCAGGTGAACTGAGTAGTTTGGAGGAAGAGGCGGTGGTCGCACAGAGCCACCAGCACAGCAGAAGAGGGAGCAGGGTGCAGAAGCGGAGCGGCCGTGCCCTAGACACTACGCCCGCTACTGCCCAACGCAGCAAGGGAACGAGCGCACCAAAGTCAGCTCAAAGGAGTTCTCTAGCGTGGAAGTTCTTTAGAAAATGTGCTGATGACAGGACACGAGTGGTTTGCACCCTGTGCAATCAGAGCTTGAAGCGAGGCATGAACCTTCTCAACCTGAGCACAACCTGCATGATCAGGCATCTAAGTGCAAAGCACGAGCTGCAGTGGAGTACACACCTTCAAAACCAAGAAACGTCTCTGGCTCATCCTGCTTCCTCTTCTGCTGCAGTCTCGGCCGCTCCAGCCACATCTGTAGTGATACCGGCACCTGCCACCCCGCAAACAGACGATCTGTCAGCAACACCACCACCTGGGTCACCAACAACCATCTCCACAATGTCCCGTGGAAGCGTTCAGCTTTCCATCTCCCAAACACTTGAGAGGAAGAGGAAGTACCCCCCTACCCACCCGCGATCCCTGGCCCTGAATGCCAGCATTTCAAAATTATTGGCCTTTGAAATGCTGTCATTCCGTCTGGTGGAGACGCACAGTTTTAAAAACCTTATGTCGGTGGCTGTCCCACAGTACGTCGTGCCCAGCCGCCACTACTTTTCCAGGCAAGCCATCCCTTCCCTGCACAACCAAGTGGGGGAAAAAATCAGGTGTGCACTGCGCAACGCCATCTGTGCCAAGGTCCACCTAACTACGGATACGTGGACCAGTAAGCACGGTCAGGGGCGTTATATCTCCCTAACGGCACACTGGGTAAATGCAGTGGCGGATGGGCCTGAGGCGGATAGCAATTTGGCGCATGTCCTTCCACCACCGAGGATTGCAGGGCGCTTCAGTTTGCCTCCTGTTCCTAACTCCTCCTACTCCGCTTCCTCATCCTCTACCGCCTCCTCATCCGGACAGCGTAACACCTTCACCACCAACTTCAGCACGGCCAGGGGTAAACGACAGCAGGCAGTTTTACAACTTGCCTGTTTGGGGGACAAACCACACACCGCGCAGGAGTTGTGGAGGAGCATGGAACAGCAGACAAATGAGTGGTTGCTGCCAGCGAGCCTCAAGCCCGGCCTGGTGGTGTGCGATAACGGGCGAAATCTCATAGCAGCTCTGGGCCTAGCCGGTTTGACGCACATCCCTTGCCTGGCGCATGTGCTGAATTTGGTGGTGCAGAGGTTCCTTAAAAACTACCCCGATATGTCAGAGCTGCTGCAGAAAGTGCGGGCCGTTTGTGCGCACTTTCGGCGTTCTCACCCTGCTGCTGCTCGCCTGGCAGCGCTGCAGCGTAACTTCGGCCTTCCCGCTCACCGCCTCATATGTGACGTGCCCACAAGGTGGAACTCCACCTTGCACATGCTGGAAAGACTGTGCGAGCAGCAGCAGGCCATAGTGGAGTTTCAGCTGCAGCACGCACGCGTGAGTCGCTCTGCGGAACAGCACCACTTCACCACCAATAACTGGGCCTCCATGCGAGACCTGTGTGCCTTGTTGCGCTGTTTTGAGTACTCCACCAACATGGCCAGTGGCAATGACGCCGTTCTCAGCTTAACTATCCCACTTCTATGCCTCCTTGAAAAAACAATTCGGGCGATGATGGAAGAGGATGTGGCACAGGATGAGGAGGAGGAGGAGGATGAAGAGGTAACATTTCCAAGGCTTTCAGGGCAGTCATTCGCAAGGGGCTCCGAGGGTGGGTTCCTGCACACGCAAACGCCAGGGACGCAATTGTCCAGCAGGGGCACAGTTCTGGAGGATGAGGAGGATGAGGAGGAGGAGGAGCTGGAGGAGGAGATGGAACCATGTTCACAGCAGGGTGGCACCCAGGCCAGCTCATGGCCATCACTGGTGCGTGGCTGGGGGGATACAGAGGACACGGACCATACACCTCCCACAGAGGACAGCCTTTCGTCGCCTCTGGGCAGCCTGGCACACATGAGCGATTACATGCTGCAGTGTCTCCACAACGACCGCCGAGTTGCCCACATTCTAACTTGTGCTGATTACTGGGTGGCCACGCTGCTGGATCCCCGTTACAAGGACAACGTACCGTCCTTAATTCACTCACTGGAGCGCGATCGCAAGATGCGCGAGTACAAGCGCACGCTGGTAGACGCCATGCTGCTGGCATTCCCATCTGACAGCGGGGCCACAGTGGAAGCACAAGGCAGAGGAGGAGGAGGAGGAGGTCGCCAACGCAACCAGGGCACCGCCAGCACCTCAGAAGGCAGGGTTAGCATGGCCGAAATGTGGAAAAGCTTTGTCAGCACGCCACAACAAACAGCAGCACCAGCAGCTCAGATGGAACGTCTTAGCAGGAGGCAGCATTTTACCAACATGGTGGAGCAGTATGTGTGCACACGCCTACATGTAGTGAATGACGGGTCTGCCCCCTTCAACTTCTGGGTCTCCAAATTGGGCACATGGCCTGAGCTTGCCCTTTACGCCTTGGAGGTGCTGGCGTGCCCTGCAGCCAGTGTATTATCTGAACGGGTATTTAGCACGGCTGGGGGCGTTATAACAGACAAGCGCAGCCGCCTGTCCAGAGACAATGTGGACAAGCTCACGTTCATTAAAATGAACCAGGCATGGATCCCACGGGACTTTTCCGTACCTTATGCAGAATAGCAATGGATACCGACCTTACCCACCCATTGTTCCATTTTTGCTCTTTCTCACTCTTTTGGGGTGTACCCTCATTTAAAATTTGTGAAAAGAAGCAGTGTTGGCTACCTCGTCCTCCTCCTCAGGGCCAGATTAATGTAGGGTCTATTGGAGCTGCAGCTCCAGGCCCCTACCTTTTATATAGGCCCCGGGTTGGCCATATTCACTGTTACCGCTCTTCTGTCACTTGTAAACACAGAAGTCTGGCTTCTATGCTCGCTTCCCCAGGCAGCACCCTCAGAACCTCCCCACACAGCGTGAAGGCCGGACAAGGAGGGACAGTTGGCGATGCATGGATGTGTTTATGGGCTTCAGAGACAGCATCCCATGTTGAATTAGGCATGCATGGCTGCACCCTTCCTCCTCTGGGTGCATGGCAAGGCACGGCCCTAAGGCCCTTCAAAATCCTCAGCACCAAGCCCATGATGCTGTTAATCCGGCCCTGGTCCTCCTCCACCGCCGCTTCCACCTACACCGCCCATAGGTGTGCGCAGCCTATTGCATTAAGGTGTGCACCCCAAAGTTGAAATACACATGCATGTGTTTGCCAGCAGGGAGAGTAATGTATCGGGGCCATGTACCTGTAGGCAAGGAGAAATAGAGCAGAGCAGGTCCCAGGGAGATCTTTCCCATCTCCTCACTGGCAATGCTATGTGCCCTAGGTGATTAGGGTGTGCCCAGGCACACCCAGCACACCCTGTGCGCACGCCTATGTCACCGCCACATCCACCACCACCTCAACCTCCCTCCTACTCCATATGGGCCTCGTCCTTCAGAGATGAAGAAGAACATTGTTTTATTTTTCTGTTTTTTTTTGTTGTTTTAAGTTATTTCCCTATCCACATTTGTTTGCAGAGCACTTGCCATGCTCTTAATTACGTTTTGCTGCCATTTGCAGCACTCTAGCCCTTTCCTTTGGTGTTTTAGAGCCATTTTAGTGCCTTAAAGTTCGGGTCCCCATTGACTTCAATGGGGTTCGGTGTCCGGGAAAAGTTCGGTAAAAGTCCGGGACACGGACCCGGACTTTTTTTTAAAGTTCGGCCGAACCCGTCGAACACGGACATCTAGGTGTCCGCTCAACCCTATCCAGAACCCCTAAAAAACAGCATTTTTCTTATATTTTCAGGAATACGGCTTCTCTGCGGCTGTCTTTTTCTCTTGCAGGCATTTATCGGGCATTTTTTTAGGCAGGCATGTCATTTTTTGTATTTAGTGTCTGGGGGGTCACAAAAGTGTACCTGTCAAGTTTCAGATCTGTAGCATGTCCAGAACCCCTAAAAAACAGCATTTTTCTTATATTTTCAGGAATACGGCTTCTCTGCGGCTGTCTTTTTCTCTTGCAGGCATTTATCGGGCATTTTTTTAGGCAGGCATGTCATTTTTTGTATTTAGTGTCTGGGGGGTCACAAAAGTGTACCTGTCAAGTTTCAGATCTGTAGCATGTCCAGAACCCCTAAAAAACAGCATTTTTCTTATATTTTCAGGAATACGGCTTCTCTGCGGCTGTCTTTTTCTCTTGCAGGCATTTATCGGGCATTTTTTTAGGCAGGCATGTCATTTTTTGTATTTAGTGTCTGGGGGGTCTAAAAAGTGTACCTGTCAAGTTTCAGCTCTGTAGTATGTCCACAACCCAAAAAAAACAGCATTTTTCTTATGATTTTTAGTAGAAAACTAATGCAGTGTCTTTCCAGCTGTCTTTTTTTCTTTCTGGCAAGCTGAAATATGATATGCCAAGGCAAACATGCCTATCAGTTGAGCTATGACACAGACAACACTGCACACATGGGGAAATATGTAAAACAAAAAACAGGAAAAGGAAATTAGGTGACGGTAACAAAACATGATATTGTGTTTGGCCAAATAAAAAGTCACCTCGCGCCAAAGTCGCGCTAAGTCGCGCCAAAGTCGCACTGGAAGCGACGCTACTTTAGTGGTAGCGGCAGTGTAAACCAGCACTAAAACATCCAGTGTGTGAATACGATCAGGTATGATGTTTTATCGGTCAAGTAGTGTAAGGGTTACGCCCGTTGCCCGCTTCACAGTGACAGACCAAACTCTGACAGACCAAACTCCCCGTTTAACAGTCAGTCAGTCCATTTGCACAACCGCAAACTCCCAATTTGCACAAGGTTGGATACCAAGCTAGCCATGTCCCGTTCCTTGTCCTCACTGACATCATTGAAGGTCTCTTCCTCCACCCAGCCACATACAACACCAAGGGTCCCCGAAAGGTGAGAACAAGCCCCCTGGGACGCCTGCTGTGGCTGGTATTCCACCTCCTCAAAGCCACCTTCCTCCTCTGACTTCTCTTCTTCAGACTCCTCTCTCTGCGTTGCCACAGGTCCAGCAATTGACAACGACAAGGCTGCTTCTGGTGGTGATGAGGACCACAACTCTTCCTCTTCATGCTCATCTACAGCCTGATCCAGTACTCTTCGCAGGGCACGCTCCAGAAAAAACGCATATGGGATGAGGTCGATGATGTTGCCTTGGGTTCGACTGACCACCAGGGTTGTCATCTCCGCAAAAGGACGCATGAGCCTACAGCCATTGTTCATGAGCATTCAGTAACGCGGCCAAAAAATACCCAGCTCCGCAGAAAGAATGAAAGAAAATGAATGTTTTTTTTTATGAAAAATTATCCTGCGGATCGCTTTTGGTCTGTACACAATGAAGCAACGACCTTATCATCTGGGGTGTGCCAACACAATCCTAGAGGTGATCGCTTCATTGTGATACGCAAGCCCCTTCACCACGACAAGGTAACGATCACGAAGGGGAATTGACACATGTATGTGCCTTTTTTTTTGTTTTTTGTTTTTTTGCAGCCACAGTGTAGCACCAGAGGCCAGAAAAATTAGGCATGTACACATGCATGAAAAAGCAGGTATTGTTGCAGCCGCTGCTGTAGCAGCGGCCTGAAAAATTGAGGTTTTAAGGCAGAAAGTGCACTAAAACATTGCTGCTTGAACCGTAGTTGGTGGCGGAGACGTCACGTAAGTCATCCGGCATGCAGAGAATGATTATATACAGCAGCGTGTGGACCATTTTTAGGCCAAGGCATCTCAGTCATCACCAGGCCTTTTTTAGTCAAATGCATCCCCCACTGTCAGTCCCTTCGGGATCCATGCCTCATTCATCTTAATAAACGTGAGGTAATCAAGACTTTTTTGACCTAGGCGACTTCTCTTCTCAGTGACAATACCTCCTGCTGCGCTGAAGGTCCTTTCTGACAGCACACTTGAAGCGGGGCAGGCCAGAAGTTCAATGGCAAACTGGGATAGCTCAGGCCACAGGTCAAGCCTGCACACCCAGTAGTCAAGGGGTTCATCGCTCCTCAGAGTGTCGATATCTGCAGTTAAGGCAAGGTAGTCTGCTACCTGTCGGTCGAGTCGTTCTCTGAGGGTGGACCCCGAAGGGCTGTGGCGATGCATAGGACTAAAAAAGCTCCGCATGTCCTCCATCAACAAGACGTCTGTAAAGCGTCCTGTCCTTGCCGGCGTGGTTGTGGTGGTAGGAGGAGGATTACTTTCACCTCTTCCCCTGTTGGATTCCCGTTGTGCTGTGACATCACCCTTATACGCTGTGTAGAGCATAGTTTTTAACTTATTTTGTAGCTGCTGCATCCTTTGCGACTGCCGGTAATTGGGTAACATGTCACAGACTTTCTGCTTATACCGGGGGTCTAGTAGCGTGGCCACCCAGTACAGGTCGTTCTCCTTCAGCCTTTTTATACGAGGGTCTCTCAACAGGCATGACAGCATGAAAGACCCCATTTGGACAAGGTTGGATGCCGAGCTACTCATGTCCAATTCCTCGTCCTCACTGATGTCATTGAAGGTGTGTTCTTCCCCCCAGCCACGTACAACACCACGGGTACCAGATAGGTGACAACGAGCACCCTGGGATGCCTGCTGTGGTTGGTGTTCCTCCTCCTCAAAGCCACATTCCTCCTCTGACTCCTCTTCCTCACACTCCTCTTCCAGTGTTGCCGCAGGTCCAGCAATCGATGGTAAGGCTGTTTCTGGTGGTGGTGATGGTGACCACAACTCTTCCTCTTCACGCTCATCTACGGCCTGATCCAGCACTCTTCGCAGGGCACGCTCCAGGAAAAAAACATATGGGATGATGTCGCTGATGGTGCCTTCAGTGCGACTCACTAGGTTTGTCACCTCCTCAAAAGGACGCATGAGCCTACAGGCATTGCGCATGAGCGTCCAGTAGCGTGGCAAAAAAATACCCAGCTCCGCAGAGGCTGTCCTAGCACCCCGGTCATACAAATACTCGTTGACCGCTTTTTCTTGTTGGAGCAGGCGGTCGAACATTAGCAGTGTTGAATTCCAACGTGTCGGGCTGTCGCAAATCAAGCGCCTCACTGGCATGTTGTTTCGCCGCTGAATATCTGCAAAGTGCGCCATGGCCGTGTAGGAACGCCTGAAATGGCCACACACCTTCCTGGCCTGCTTGAGGACGTCCTGTAAGCCTGGGTACTTCTGCACAAAACGTTGCACAATCAGATTCAACACATGTGCCATGCACGGCACATGTGTCAACTTGCCCAAATTCAATGCCGCCAACAAATTGCTCCCGTTGTCACACACCACTTTGCCGATCTCCAGTTGGTGCGGGGTCAGCCACTGATCCACCTGTGCATTCAGGGCGGACAGTAGTGCTGGTCCGGTGTGACTCTCTGCTTTCAGGCAAGTCAACCCCAAGACAGCGTGACACTGTCGTATCCGGCATGTGGAATAGCCCCTGGGGAGCTGGGGGGGTGCAGTTGGTGTGGAGCAAGACGCAACAGCAGAAGAGGACTCAGCCGAGGAGGTTAGCATAGAGGATGGAGTAGGAGGAGTAGAGGAGGTGGCAGCAGGCCTGCCTGCAAGTCGTGGCGGTGTCACCAACTCCTCTGCAGCAGAGCCACGCATTCCATGCTTGGCAGCTGCCAGCAGGTTTACCCAATGCGCAGTGTACGTTATATACCTGCCCTGACCGTGCTTTGCAGACCAGCTATCAGTGGTCAGATGGACCCTTGCCCCAACACTGTGTGCCAGACGTGACATGATTTCTTTTTCCACAATAGAGTACAGGTTGGGGATTGCCTTTTGTGAAAAATAATTTCGGCCGGGTACCTTCCACTGCGGTGTCCCAATAGCGACAAATTTTTTGAAGGCCTCAGACTCCACCAGCTTGTATGGTAAAAGCTGGCGGGCTAAGAGTTCCGACAAGCCAGCTGTCAGACGCCGGGCAAGGGGGTGACTCTGCGAGATTGGCTTTTTGCGCTCAAACATTTCCTTCACAGACACCTGACTGTGGGCAGGTGACGAGCAGGAACTGCTGAAGGTGAGAGGCGGAGGGGCGGGTTGTTGATAGGGGGCATGGAGGACAGCAGTGGTTGACGTGGCTGAAGATGCTGGACCAGGAGGAGGATGGTGGCTTTCAGTTTGTGTGCTGCTTTTACTCATGTGTTGATCCCATAGGCGTTTGTGATGTGAGATCATGTGCCTTCGCAAAGCAGTTGTACCTAGGTGGGTGTTGGACTTCCGACGACTCAGTTTCTTTTGGCACAGGTTACAAATGGCATCGCTGATATCAGAGGCAGACACACAAAAAAAATGCCACACTGCTGAGCTTTGCAAGGACGGCATTCTGGTGGTGGCAACAGCTTGCGTTGATTGGCGTGCTGTCTGGCTGACCCCGGGTGCCGAATCTACATGCTGTCTGACTGCGCCACTAGCTCCTTGCGATGACCTCCTCCCCCTGCTTCCAACTCGTCTCCTCCTCCTCTCTGTCTCCCCATCTGAACTTTCCCCCTCTTCTTCTGCTCTTCGAGCAGGCACCCAGGTGACATCCACAGACACATCGTCATCATCAGCCGCTTCACTTGACAACTCAGCAAAGGCAGCAGCAGCAGGTACAACATCATCATCATCACAATGTACGTCCATGTGTATAATGCTGCCTGACTGAGACATATCCCCGTTATCTACATCCTCTGGCACTAATAGTTGCGCATCACTTATTTCTTCAAACTGATGTGAAAATAACTCCTCTGACGGATCAAGTGAAGCGGCTGTGGTGCTAGTGTTGGTGGTGGTGCCGGCGGGCTGGCGAGTGGTAAATTGAGAGGTGCCCGAAGCTGAGCTGGAGGAGGATGGTGCATTAAGGTTCCGAGCGGAAGCTGTAGACGATTGGGTGTCCTGTGTAAGCCAGTCAACTATGGCCTCAGAATTTTTTGAGTTCAGGGGCTGTGGTGGCCTCTGAACACTGGGCATTATTCTAGAGCCTAAGGAAATCACAGCACCACGACCACGACGGCCCTTGCGGGGTGGCCTGCCTCTGCCTGTCATTTTTTTTTTAATGTGTTGTTACTGTTGTACTATGAGTGCAAGCTGCTGTGCCACCTTATATATCAGTGGTGGGTGGGCAGTGGCACAGTACACTCTCTGTGGACCTGACAGCAGTCACTGGCACCCAGGCAACTGCAATTTAAAAAATATATATATTTTTTTTTACTTTGCAAGCTGCTGTGCCACCTTATATATCAGTGGTGGGTGGGCAGTGGCACAGTACACTCTCTGTGGACCTGACAGCAGTCACTGGCACCCAGACAACTGCAATTTAAAAAATATATATATATTTTTTTACTTTGCAAGCTGCTGTGCCACCTTATATATCAGTGGTGGGTGGGCAGTGGCACAGTACACTCTCTGTGGACCTGACAGCAGTCACTGGCACCCAGGCAACTGCAATTTAAAAAAATATATATATATTTTTTACTTTGCAAGCTGCTGTGCCACCTTATATATCAGTGGTGGGTGGGTGGGCAGTGGCACAGTACACTCTCTGTGGACCTGACAGCAGTCACTGGCACCCAGGCAACTGCAATTTAAAAAAAAATATATATTTTTTTTACTTTGCAAGCTGCTGTGCCACCTTATATATCAGTGGTGGGTGGGCAGTGGCACAGTACACTCTCTGTGGACCTGACAGCAGTCACTGGCACCCAGGCAACTGCAATTTAAAAAAATATATATTTTTTTTTTACTTTGCAAGCTGCTGTGCCACCTTATATATCAGTGGTGGGTGGGCACACAGTGGCACTGCAGTGGGCACAGTACACTCTGTGGACCTGACAGTCACTGGCAGCCCAGGCAACTGCAATAATAAAAAATATTTTTTTTTTCAATTTATTGCAACAAGATGCTGTGCCAACGTATATATATCAGTGGTGGGCAGTGCACTGCAGTGGGTACAGTGCACTCTGTGGACCTGACACAGCACTCACTGCAATTATGACAGAGAAAAAAAAAATATTTTTTAAAATGCCAGGTACTGTGCCTGTGCCACCCGAAATGAGTGTGGTGTGCACACAGTACAGTCTGTGGTAGGTCTGTGGCCTCTCACACACAGCGGGCAGGCAACTGCAGTGTACAATAGATATATATATATATATATATATAAAGAAAAAAATCTATTACCTTACCAGCCCTTGAAAGGGCTTTTGGGGACACTATATATATATATATATATATGTATATATATAAAAATAAAAAAATCCTCAATTACCAGCCCTTAAAAGGGCTTTTGGGGACACTAGATAGATATAGATATATATATATATGAAGAAACAACTCAATTACCAGCCCTTAAAAGGGCTTTTGGGGACGCTAGGTATATATATATATATATATATATAAAAAAAAAAAAAAACACAAATACCAGCCCTTAGAAGGGCTTT
Organism: Pelophylax lessonae; assembly: GCF_965119305.1. NCBI lineage: Eukaryota > Metazoa > Chordata > Amphibia > Anura > Ranidae > Pelophylax > Pelophylax lessonae. Next base: position 196,408,086 of record NC_138769.1, read on the forward strand.
TTGGGGTGCTGATATTACAGCAGTAGTGGACCAAGAACACTGCAAGACCAGGAACACTGACTAACTGTCCCTAGCTTAACAGCAGCAGCAGCAGCAGCAGCTCTCTCCCTATTCTCACTACACACACTGCTTCAGAATGATCTAAGATGGATGCTGCCCTTGCTTATTTATAGGAGGTGGGAGGGTGTGGGAGGGAGGTACGCTGATTGGCTGGAAATGTGTCTGCTGACTGTAAAGTTCAGGGTCAAAGTTTGCCTCAATGATGTCTTATGGGGGGCGGACCGAACATCGCATATGTTCGCCGGCAGCGGCGAACGCGAACATGCTAAGTTCGCCGGGAACTGTTCGCCGGCGAACAGTTCTATACATCTCTGCTGATATATACGGTGGCACAGCAGCTTGCAAATTAAAAATATATATATTTTTTATAATTGCAGTTGCCTGGGCTGCCAGTGACTGTCAGGTCTACAGAGAGTGTACTGTGCCACTGCCCACCCACCACTGATATATACGGTGGCACAGCAGCTTGCAAATTAAAAATATATATATTTTTTTTATAATTGCAGTTGCCTGGGCTGCCAGTGACTGTCAGGTCCACAGAGTGTACTGTACCCACTGCCCAACACTTCTATAGGGTGGCACAGCACCTTGCACTCATAGTACAACACATTAAAAAAAAAATGACAGGCAGAGGCAGGCCACCCCGCAAGGGCCGTCACGGTCGTGGTGCTGTGATTTCCTTAGGCCCTAGAATAATGCCCAGTGTTCAGAGGCCACCACAGACCCTGAACTCAAAAAATTCTGAGGACATAGTTGACTGGCTTACACAGGACACCCAATCGTCTACAGCTTCCGCTCGGAACCTTAATGCACCATCCTCCTCCAGCTCAGCTTCGGGCACCTCTCAATTTACCACTCGCCAGCCCGCCGGCACCACCACCAACACTAGCACCACAGCCGCTTCACTTGATCCGTCAGAGGAGTTATTTTCACATCAGTTGGAAGAAATAAGTGATGCGCAACTATTAGTGCCAGAGGATGTAGATAACGGGGATATGTCTCAGTCAGGCAGCATTATACACATGGACGTACATTGTGATGATGATGATGATGTTGTACCTGCTGCTGCTGCCTTTGCTGAGTTGTCAAGTGAAGCGGCTGATGATGACGATGTGTCTGTGGATGTCACCTGGGTGCCTGCTCGAAGAGCAGAAGAAGAGGGGGAAAGTTCAGATGGGGAGACAGAGAGGAGGAGGAGACAAGTTGGAAGCAGGGGGAGGAGGTCATCGCAAGGAGCTAGTGGCGCAGTCAGACAGCATGTAGATTTGGCACCCGGGGTCAGCCAGACAGCACGCCAATAAACGCAAGCTGTTGCCACCACCAGAATGCCGTCCTTGCAAAGCTCAGCAGTGTGGCATTTTTTTTGTGTGTCTGCCTCTGATATCAGCGATGCCATTTGTAACCTGTGCCAAAAGAAACTGAGTCGTGGGAAGTCCAACACCCACCTAGGTACAACTGCTTTGTGAAGGCACATGATCTCACATCACAAACGCCTATGGGATCAACACATGAGTAAAAGCAGCACACAAACTGAAAGCCACCATCCTCCTCCTGGTCCAGCATTGTAAGAGACGCTCAGTGCGCGTGCCCAGGCACACGGGAAGCAATGTGCGAATGCGCATGCGCCAATGCGCGAACACGCCAATGCGCCAATGCGCGAACGCGCGAACGTGCGTACGCAACGTGCGCACGCAATTGGCCCCAAACGGCCTATTTATACCAGGCGGTGACAGGAGCACATTGCTGAGTGGTCTTTCAGCTTGTGTTCCTGTTTACCTGTGCCCTGACCTGCTTGTGGATTTCCCGTTACACCGACCCGGCTTGCCTTTTGACTCTCCTTGGATTCCTGCCTGCCTTGTGACCTCAGCCTGTCTTTGACCCTGCCTTGCCTTATGCCTTTGTACCTTGCTGCCAGACTGTGTACCGACTTCGGCTTGTATCCTGACTCCGCTTCTGCCTCACGTTCCTGTACCCGTGCTGTCCGGCTGTTGACAACCCCTTGGCTTGTGTTCCGATTTCGCTCCTGCCTTCTCATCCAGCATCACCGAGTTCCAGTTTCAGGTGTTCATCCGGTGATCCACAGCCATCAGTCTTCTGCCAAGACATCACCTGCTATACCGGCCCTCGTGCCACTCTGTGTCCTACACCGCCTGTCATCTCTATCAGGGGTGTTGGACAGGAGGTGCAAGAGAAGCCCCCTCTACAGCTTGGTCTCCACCAGGTACGTGATAAGCATCTTCAGCCACGTCAACCACTGCTGTCCTCCATGCCCCCTATCAACAACCCGCCCCTCCGGCTCTCACCTTCAGCAGTTCCTGCTCATCTGCCCACAGTCAGGTGTCTGTCAAGGAAATGTTTGAGCGTAAGAAGCCAATCTCACAGAGTCACCCCCTTGCCCGGCGTCTGACAGCTGGCTTGTCGGAACTCTTAGCCCGCCAGCTTTTACCATACAAGCTGGTGGAGTCTGAGGCCTTCAAAAAATTTGTCGCTATTGGGACACCGCAGTGGAAGGTACCCGGCCGAAATTATTTTTCACAAAAGGCAATCCCCAACCTGTACTCTATTGTGGAAAAGGAAATCATGTCACGTCTGGCACACAGTGTTGGGGCAAGGGTCCATCTGACCACGGATAGCTGGTCTGCAAAGCACGGTCAGGGCAGGTATATCACTTACACTGCGCATTGGGTAAACCTGCTGGCGAATGCCAAGCATGGAATGCGTGGCTCTGCTGCAGAGGAGTTGGTGACACCGCCACGACTTGCAGGCAGGCCTGCTGCCACCTCCTCTACTCCTCCTACTCCATCCTCTTTGCTAACCTCCTCGGCTGAGTCCTCTTCTGCTGTTGCGTCTTGCTCCACACCAACTGCACCCCCCCAGCTCCCCAGGGGCTATTCCACATGCCGGATACGACAGTGTCATGCTGTCTTGGGGTTGACTTGCCTGAAAGCAGAGAGTCACACCGGACCAGCACTACTGTCCGCCCTGAACACACAGGTGGATCAGTGGCTGACCCTGCACCAACTGGAGATCGGCAAAGTGGTGTGTGACAACGGAAGCAATTTGTTGGCGGCATTGAATTTGGGCAAGTTGACACATGTGCCGTGCATGGCACATGTGTTGAATCTGATTGTACAACGCTTTGTGCAGAAGTACCCAGGCTTACAGAACGTCCTCAAGCAGGCCAGGAAGGTGTGTGGCCATTTCAGGCGTTCCTACACGGCCAATGCCGCACTTTGCAGATATTCAGCGGCGAAACAACATGCCAGTGAGGCGCTTGATTTGCGACAGTCCGACACGTTGGAATTCAACACTGCTAATGTTCGACCGCCTGCTCCAACAAGAAAAAGCGGTCAACGAGTATTTGTATGAACGGGATGCTAGGACAGCCTCTGGGGAGCTGGGTATTTTTTTGCCACGTTACTGGACGCTCATGCGCAATGCCTGTAGGCTCATGTGTCCTTTTGAGGAGGTGACAAACCTAGTCAGTCGCACCGAAGGCACCATCAGCGACATCATCCCATATGTTTTCTTCCTGGAGCGTGCCCTGCGATGAGTGCTGGATCAGGCCGTAGATGAGCGTGAAGAGGAAGAGGAAGAGTTGTGGTCACCATCACCACCAGAAACAGCCTTACCATCGCTTGCTGGACCTGCGGCAACACTGGAAGAGGAGTCTGAGGAAGAGGAGTCAGAGGAGGAATGTGGCTTTGAGGAGGAGGAACACCAACCACAGCAGGCATCCCAGGGTGCTCGTTGTCACCTATCTGGTACCCGTGGTGTTGTACGTGGCTGGGGGGGAAGAACACACCTTCAATGACATCAGTGAGGACGAGGAATTGGACATGAGTAGCTCGGCATCCAACCTTGTGCAAATGGGGTCTTTCATGCTGTCATGCCTGTTGAGGGACCCTCATATAAAAAGGCTGAAGGAGAACGACCTGTACTGGGTGGCCACGCTACTAGACCCCCGGTATAAGCAGAAAGTCTCTGATATATTACCCAATTACCGGCAGTCACAAAGGATGCAGCAGCTACAAAATAAGTTGAAAAGTATGCTTTACACAGCATATAAGGGTGGTGTCACAGTCACAGCACAACGTGAATCCAACAGGGGAAGAGGTGAAAGTAATCCTCCTCCTACCACAACCACGCCGGCAAGGACAGGACGCTTTACAGACGTCTTGTTGATGGAGGACATGCGGAGCTTTTTTAGTCCTACGCATCGCCACAGCCCTTCGGGGTCCACCCTCAGAGAACGACTCGACCGACAGGTAGTAGACTACCTTGCCTTAACTGCAGATATCGACACTCTGAGGAGCGATGAACCCCTTGACTACTGGGTGTGCAGGCCTGACCTGTGGCCTGAGCTATCCCAATTTGCCATTGAACTTCTGGCCTGCCCCGCTTCAAGTGTGCTGTCAGAAAGGACCTTCAGCGCAGCAGGAGGTATTGTCACTGAGAAGAGAAGTCGCCTAGGTCAAAAAAGTCTTGATTACCTCACGTTTATTAAGATGAATGAGGCATGGATCCCGAAGGGACTGACAGTGGGGGATGCATTTGACTAAAAAAGGCCTGGTGATGACTGAGATGCCTTGGGCTAAAAATGGTCCACATGCTGCTGTATTTAATCATTCTCTGCATGCCGGATGACTTACGTGACGTCTCCGCCACCAACTACGGTTCAAGCCGCAATGTTTTAGTGCACTTTCTGCCTTGAAAACCTCAATTTTTCAGGCCGCTGCTAAAGCAGCGGCTGCAACAATACCTACTTTTTCATGCATGTGTACATGCCTAATTTTTCTGGCCTCTGGTGCTACACTGTGGCTGCAAAAAAACAAAAAACAACAAAAAAGGCACATACATGTGTCAATTCCCCTTTGTGATCGTTACCTTGTCGTGGTGAAGGGGCTTGCGTATCACAATGAAGCGATCACCTCTAGGAGTGTGTTGGCACACCCCAACTGATAAGGTCGTTGCTTCATTGTGAACAGACCAAAAGCGATCCGCGGGATAATTTTTCATAGAAAAAACATTCATTTTCTTTCATTCTTTCTGCGGAGCTGGGTATTTTTTGGCCACGTTACTGAATGCTCATGAACAATGGCTGTAGGCTCATGCGTCCTTTTGCGGAGGTGACAAACCTGGTGGTCAGTCGAACCAAGGCAACATCATCGACCTCATCCCATATGCGTTTTTTCTGGAGCATGCCCTGTGAAGAGTACTGTATCAGGCTGTAGATGAGCATGAAGAGGAAGAGTTGTGGTCCCCATCACCACCAGAAGCAGCCTTGTCGTTGTCAATTGCTGAACCTGTGGCAACGCAGAGAGAGGAGTCTGAAGAAGAGAAGTCAGAGGAGGAAGGTGGCTTTGAGGAGGTGGAATACCAGCCACAACAGGCGTCCCAGGGGGCTTGTTGTCACCTTTCGGGGACCCTTGGTGTTGTACGTGGCTGGGTGGAGGAAGAGACCTTCAATGATGTCAGTGAGGACAAGGAACGGGACATGGCTAGCTTGGTATCCAACCTTGTGCAAATGGGGAGTTTGCGGTTGTGCAAATGGACTAACTGTTAAATGGGGAGTTTGGTCTGTCAGAGTTTGGTCTGTCACTGTGAAGCGGGCGTAACCCTTACACTACTTGACCGATACAACATCATACCTGATCGTATTCACACACTGGATGTTTTAAAGCACGTTATTCCAAACAATTTAGGAATGTTAGGTGATTTATGCCCTTTATGGATCAAAACCCGACTCTGCGTCAACTACGTAATTTTCCATGGGAGTTTTGCCATGGATCCCCCTCCGGCATGCCACAGTCCAGGTGTTAGTCCCCTTGAAACAACTTTTCCATCACTATTGTGGCCAGAAAGAGTCCCTGTGTGTTTTAAAATTCGCCTGCCTATTGAAGTCTATGGCGGTTCGCCCGGTTCGCCGGTTCGCGAACATTTGCCGATGTTCGCGTTCGCCGTTTGCGAACGGCGAATTTTAGGTTTGCGACATCACTACCAGAGTCCAGACAGGGTGTGGTGGGCGGGTGGCACTGTTTTGTTGGATTTGTAAGTCTCTTGTGGCACAGAGAGTGAGATAAATTTTTATGAATGCATCCAAAGTTACAAATTGCCCCAAGTAACGAATGCCGTATATAAACAAATTGAACGGAATGAATACTAATGCATCCGAAGTTATGAATGATCCAAAGTAAGGAATGCTGCATCTAAACAAATGGAATGGAATGAATATGAATGCATCCGAAGTTAAGAATGATCCGAAGTAACGAATATCTCATCTAAACGAATGGAACAGAATGAATATGAATGTATCCGAAGTTATGAATGATCCGAAGTAACGAATGCTGCATCTAAACAAATGGAATGGAACGAATATGAATGTATCCAAAGTTATGAATGATCTGAAGTAACGAATGCTGCATCTAAACAAATGGAATGGAACAAATACGAATGCATTTGAAGTTAAGAATGATCCAAAGTAATGAATGTCTCATCTAAATGAATGGAACGGAATGAATATGAATGTATCCGAAGTTACGAATGATCCGAAGTAACGAATGCTGCATCTATACAAATGGAATGGAACGAATATGAATGTATCTGAAGTTATGAATGATCCGAAGTAATGAATGCCAATCATAATGAATGATCAGATAAACGAAAAAAAACCAAACAATTTAAACTAAAACAAAACCAAACAAATGTTTCGGTAGTGCACGTCGGTAGAGCACCATTGTCACTCTCATGTTGGCTATATCTGCTTGTACTGAAGTCAAATGAGAAAACGTTGCAGCTTGTCAGTCAACACCTGGCCACACCTAACCCTGCCCATTGCTTTCTGAATTGACAGCACCATCTCTGTTATTAAAATCTGTTGCTGAATAGTGATGGGCCGAACACCCCCCTGTTTGATTCGCACCAGAACATCTCGAACAGGGGAAATGTTCTAGCGAACATGTAAACTCTATTAAAGTTTATGGGACACGAACATGAAAAATCAAAAGTCCTCATTTTATAGGCTTATATGCAAGTTATTGCCATAAAAAGTGTATGGAGACCTGGGTACTAACCTGGGGACATGTATCAATGCAAATCTTTTATTTCTTTAAAATTATCATTTTTACAGGAGCAGTGATTTTAATGATGCTTAAAGTGAAAAAAATAAAAATTCCTTTAAATATTGTGCCTTGGGGTCCTCTTAATGTGTCTGTAAAGTGGCACATCTGTAAGATGTATGTATCCTGTTGCAGCAATACTGACATTTCGAAAGGAAAAAAATGTAATTTAAACTTGCTTGCGGCTTTAATGTATTGTTGGCACCCGACAATACATAATGGTGTTGGGTCCCCCCCCCCCACAAATCCATACCAGATGCTTACCCGAGCACACATCCTGCCAGACCAGGATAGGGGGGACGAGCGAGCAACCTCCCTCCTGAACCATACCAGGCAACTTTCCCCCAGCATGGGGGTGGTACTTTGGGGTGCCCCCCAAAGCACATTGTCCCATGTTGATAGGGACAAGGGCCTCTTCCCAAGAACCCTTGGCTGTTGTTGTGGGGATTCCCAGATCCTCCCCCCCCCCATGTGAATGGGTATCGGGTACATCCATTCACCAAAAAAGTGTACAAAAAAAATAAACACAAAAGACAGTTTTTGAAAGTCCTTTATTCAAACATAAAAATAAAAAATAATGTCCCTCGATGTAAATCTATCATCAATAACGACACTTGCCGCACCCGAAAAATAGAAAAAAATAAAAAACGCTTTGCCTCTTCTGAGGCATCCTGCTGTATGCTCTTGAGCTTTGGCAGCTCATTTATAGGCAAGGGGCGGGGCCACCCAGTTACGTCACCCGGTGGCACCACCCCATCTGACATCATGTGACGTCATATGACATCAGAAGGGGGCGGTACCACCTGGTGACATAACCGGTTGGCCCCGCCCCTTGCCTAGAGCTGCCAAAGCTCAAGAACGGCATACGGTGGGATGCCTCAGAAGAGGAGGAAGCATCTTTGAATTTTTTTCTATTTTTGGGGTCCTGCGGGCATCGTGATTGATGATGGATTTACATTGAGGGACACAATTTTTTTTATTTTTGAATAAAGGATTTGTCAAAAACTGTCTTTTGTGTTTATTTTTTTCGTACACTTTTTTGGTGAATGGGTAGGGGTACGATGTACCCAATACCCATTTACATGGGGGGTGGGATCTGGGGCCCACTTGTTAAAGGGGGCTTCCAGATTCCGATAAGTCCCCCACCTGCAGACCCCCACAACCACAGTCCAGAGTTGTCGTGAAGAGGCCCTTGACCCCAAAGCACTCTCCCTATGTTGAGGGCAAGTGGCCTGGTATGGTTAAGGAGGGGGGTCCCCCCCTATCCTGGCCTGCCAGGCTGCATGCTCGGATAAGGTTCTGGTAGGGATTCTGGGGGGGACCCCACGCCATTTTTTTTAAAAAACAAATTAGCATGAGTTCCCCCTAAAATCTGTACTAGACCCAAAGGGCCTAATATGGATTTCAGGGGGGGGGGGCATGCCGTTATTATTATTTTTTATGTTGCCATGGAGTTCCCCTTAAAATTTATATCAGATCCAAAGGGCCTGGTATGGATTGGGGGGGGGGGCATCCCATTTTCTTTTGTTGTTAATTCTGTCATGGGTTTCCCCATAACCACTTAAATACAGGGCACCCCTTCCTGTCCAGACCTATTTTCAGCTTTCAGTGCTCATTGGCATCTATGGGAAATCTTGGTCAGATTGGCTTTGCACTGCTCATGAACTATAAGTGACAGGGACACAAAACTTGGGGAGCACCAAGGGTGGACCCAGGGTGTACACTACACTGACTGCACTAAACTAACTCAACACACTATCCACTAACTGCCTGCTTAATCTCTATTTTAACACACTATACATGACTGCTGTGTAAGCAGCAGCCTTATATAATGTGGGGGATGGACTCCCTACCTTTGGCCAATCATGGCTCTGACAGGACATTTTGCTGTGGTTGGCCAAAGCATACAGGTCAGGTGCATGCTTTGGCCAATCACAAGCACTGAAAGCACTGCAGTGCATTATGGGGCACTCATCGGAGGGTGAACTTCCCGCAGAGAACCAGTGTTGGTCATCTTACTTTAAAAAAGTAATTGGTTACAGTTACAAATTACTTCTCCCAAAAAGTAATTGAGTTAGTGACTCAGTTACCACATTGAAAAAGTAATTAGTTACTCAGCAAAGTAACTGTGACTTTTTTTACTATTCTATAATGCAATTACGTTCTATAAGATCTTTAATAGTGGTGGCGGTGTGGTACACTGTGGGGGTCTGAGTCCTCCTGACTGTGTGAGTAACTGTATTTTTTTTTTTGTTTTTAGGTACCTGCTGCCTGGAGTGGCTGGCTGGTGGTGGTGTGGCACACTGGTGGTGGCGGTGTGGCTCACTGGTGCTGGCGGTGTGGCACACTGGTGGTGTAGCACACTGGTGGTGGCAGTGAGGTACACTGGTGGTGCTGGTGACGGTGTGGCACACTGGTGGTGGTGGTGTGGCACTCTGGTGGTGGCAGTGAGGTACACTGGTGGTGCTGGTGCCGGTGTGGCACACTGGTGGTGGTGGTGTGGCACTCTGGTGGTGGCAGTGTGGCACACTGGTGGTGGTGAGGCACACTGGTGGTGGCGGTGTGGCACACTGGTGGTGGTGGTGTGGCACACTGGTGGCAGTGTGGCACACTGGTGGTGGTGGTGGCAGTGTGGCACACTGGTGGTGGCGGTGTGGCACACTGGTGGTGGTGGTGGTGACAGTGTGGCACACTGGTGGTGGTGGTGGTGGCGGTGTGGCACACTGGTGGTAGCGATGTGGCACACTGGTGGTGGTGATGGCGGTGTGGCACACGGGTGGTGGTGGTGGTGGCGGTGTGGCACACTGGTGGGGGCGGTGTGGCACACTGGTGGTGGGGGTCTGAGTCCTGACTGTGATTGATTCTGTGAGTAACCGTATTTTGGTTTTTGGTTTTTGATACCTGCTGTGCTGCTGCTGCCTGGATGGCTGCTGGTGGTGGTGTGGCCTGCCCACCTTCCGTCTGGCTCCGTCCTCCTCCTCCAGGCCTGTCTGTCTGCCTGTGCTGTGTGCGCCTCTCTCTTCTGGGCTGGCTGGCTGTGTGCGGTGGTGGACTTCTTGCTGCCCTGGAGACTCCTGGACTATATTTTGGCCAGCCAGGCTGGCAAAGTGGCAATGGTGGTCGGCTGGTCGCATGCTGCTTGCCACCTGGGCCTGGCACGCTGTGCTCTGCTGCTCGCCTCTCCTCACAGAGTCTCCTCCTCCTCTCTCTCTCCAGCGGACAGCGCCGGCCGCGGTCATAGAGGAGAGGGGGAATTACAATTACACTACTGCCATCTAGTGGCGGTAGATGTAATTGTGGTAGCACAGCCGAAGTAGCAGAAATGGCGTTACAGGGAGGGCACGAGTATTCAGTTTGGTTACTTGTTACCCTCTAAAGTAACTGCGTTAAGTAACGCCCGTTTACTTAAACACAGTTTCTTCCATCACTGCAGAGAATCCAGGGTGTTCATATGTTCAGCGAATACACGAACACCCGATGTTCGAGTCGAACTTACATTCGACTCAAACATCAAGCCCATCTCTATTGCAGAAGTCTTCCCACTGGTAGCTGCAGTGTCTGAAAGGGGAAGCATGTGAGACATAAATGAAGAAGTATTTGGTTAGGTCAGTGGAGGTAAAAGAAAAATGTTCTTGCTTTATGAGGCTTGTGCAGAACATAGTAACTGGATGTGTTACTTGTTTAGACTGCAATACAAGAGCCTATAGTAGTTCATTGGTTTAAAGTGAAATTGAACATAATAAAGCATTTATTTTCAGCCACTATAGACATTTACAATTTATTTTAGCTATGTACTGTATACCCTTGGTCCAGCCTAAGTGGAAAACAAAAATATTACCAGTGTGTTTCTAAAAGTGATCTAGACAAACAATGAGGGACAAACAAATCTTATGAAGATATGGTGTGAATATAATGTAGAGTCCCTGCACTGCAAGACAGGTTTGCTGGCTGCTGAAAGAGCTACTAAACTCCTTTTTCTAGGTGGTACTTAAAGGCAAGCCTACTGTATAATAAGCCTTACCTGTAGGTACAGTGCAGATCTCTTAAACTTGCAGGGTTTAGGAGATATGCACACTGGATGCAGCTGGTGACGTCACCGGCCTTGCGCTTTGGCAGTCTGGCATACTGTGCAAGATGTTCAGAGCTTTGTACCTGAGCCAAGGGCTCCTGCGTGCATGCGCAGGAATAACGTAATCGCGGTCCTGGCCATTTTCAAAGCCTGAGTTTGCAAACCCGGAAGGAAGACCAGGGGAAGATGGAAGTCCTGTCAGTGGTGACAGCACGGCACTGGAGGGCTTTGTTCTAAGATAAGTATTTCATAATGTGCTAGTATGCAATGCATACTAGTATATTATGCAATCGCCTTGCATGGAATGTTATTTGTTGTTGTTGTTACTTGGCGCAATTTACTACTGCTTTAAATGCTATGCAGCACGTGTTTATTTATTTTTTTAGTGGGCACGGTTTCTTAGTTCTTAGTCCCAAAATATTTCCTTATAGAACTAATTTTTTTGTAAATTTTAGTTAGTAGGAAATTGTGTAATGATTACTTTAGGAGAGATAGATTTATATTTAAGGAAAGATTACATCCAAAGGGATTTTATATGCTAATTATGGATGCCTCTGGTGGCACAAACTACCTACTAGTTTTTCATATCTCTCTGAGACTCCAGTACTGGTTCTGTCACCCCTGCTATAAATTCTTTCTGCTGCTGTCCCAAGAATGTAAAATAAGAAAGAGATTTGCTGGACCTGGGGACTTGTTTAAGATTTCATTGCAGAGATACAAAACTAAGGTATAACTTTTGGGTACATTGACATTTTAAAACCTAGCCAAATGAAACCACAAGGTTTCTGCCCTTTTCTGATGACCTTTGTAGAAGTACAGATGGGTAAGGAATTATTCTTTCTTTTTGGTGTCATTCAAGTTAGTTAGTCCCACCTGTGCTGTATAATTTATTCAATCACTGTTCCATTCCAGGACCTGAATAGCAGTCTAATGGACACATGATGGAGCTCTTTGTCTCCTGTGTCTTTATCTTGCCTAAAGTTGTACAGAGATAGAGGGCAAGCTGTGTCTGTTTTCACTTTTTAGCATGACGAAAATAAACACAATTTTCCACCGTACATAATTGAATCTCAAATGTGCTAACTAAACTATCTCTTAGTAGCCAAAATGTAATTAAAAGTTCTTTTTGGTAAAAGAAGGGGAAAAGGTAGTCTTAAAGAGCCATTACAAGCTTTGCCTTAAATCTCCATTGAGTATTTTGCAAATCTTGGCTTCAAATGATACATTTACTTCCATAAAGTTATTTAATCTACCCTTCTTACCTCTAGAAACCACCCAGAGATTACACTTCACCTGCCCTTACTAATGTGTGATCCACCTTGTGTGGCAGACAGGATTCTATACAGTTGCCACTAAAAACTCTTCACAACAGTCCCATACTTTTTCTGGATTGACCAATTGTCTTTCCTAGCTACCGAGAGGCCATCTATTGTTTGAACTAAATACTGATATTTTCTGGGTAAACTTTAAAAAAAAATTGACCTGCCCAAAGAATTTGTAGTAGTAACTGTGTGGTTCCATGTGGGCAGCACAGTGTGGATCTTACAGGAACATGTACAGGTCAGTAGATTTAAGTGGGTGCTGGGTGGAGAGGGGATAAACTAAAGGAAAAGTACACATCCTATAAGATAAGCTTTTATATTTAAACTATATAAACAAAATTTGATAGATTCAATGGTAGATAACTATTGGCAGCACTGAAGAGGTAAAAGAACCTAAGCGCTGACCATTTTATTTCATGTAAAACAGATGGTGCCGTTTACTTGCTAGAATGCTCATGCAAATACCAATATATAGGTCAAACAAAAAGACCACTTTGGAAACACCTCAGAGAGCACGTCCAGAATATCCAGAATGGCTATCGTAAACATAGTGTGTCTAAACACTTTTTGGAAAACCATCACCAAAAACATCTTTTGTTGTGGGGGATAGAAAAATACAAACCCCATTGGAGAGGGAGTAATAAAATAAATACTTTAACCGCTTTACCACCGCCCACAGTAATATTACTGCGGCAGAGTGGCTCGTTATCGTCTGACGACGTAGTACTACGTCGTCAGACACTCCCCCTTCTGGGCGGCGCTTGCGCGCCGCCGGAGGCTCGCTCCCGCTGTTTTCATTCACAGCGGGAGTCGGGCCAGGGGAGGAGCAGCGGTGATCGCTGCTGCTCTGCCCCGATCGCCGGGGATCTAGTGTGGAGATCCGCCCGCCTGTGTAAACACAAGCGGGCGGATCTCCATAGTGACAGGGAGTGACAGATCGGAGTGTTCAGCATAGCTGGACATCCGATCTGTCCATGACTCACTCAGTCACCTCCCCCCCTACAGGTCAGTAAGCACCAGGCATACATTAACCCCTCCCTCTCCAATAAAATTAACCCCTTCCCTGCCAGTGTCATTTTTACAGTAACAGTGCATATATATAGCACTGATTACTGGTACCCCCAAAAGTGTCAAAAATGTCAGTCAAGGGTCCGATCTGTCCGCCGCAATGTCGCAGTCCCACAAAAAAAATCGCAGATCGCCGCCATTACGCGTTAAAAAAAACACCAAAAATGACAGAAATCTTTCCCTTAGTTAGTAAACGCAATAACTTTTGCGCAAACCAATCAAAATACGCTTATTGCGATTTTTTTTTTACCAAACATAGGTAGCAGAAAACAAATTGGCCAAAATTTTTTAAAAAAATTGGTTTTTACATCTTTTTTGGGGGGAATTTCATATAAAAAAATGTTAAAAATATTGTTATTTTTTCAAAATAAACGCTCTTTTTTTGTTTATAGCGCAAAAAGTAAAAATCGCACAGGTGATCAAATACCACCAAAAGAAAGCTCTGTTTGTGGGAAAAAAAGGACGTAAATTTCGTTTGGGTACGGCGTCGCACGACCGCGCAATTGTCAGTTGAAGTCGCACAGCGCCGAGTCGCAAAAAGTGGCCTGGACGGAAGACAGCAAAATCCTCCGGTGGTAAAGTGGTTAAGCAAAGCTGAATCCAGATGGATTTTTGAAATGCAGTCTTTATCACCCTCAGGATTAAACATTGAGTTTGATCTCAATTGTTTCATTTCCGACTACAGTAAACCCTCGCTCCATCGCGGTTCAGTTTTTGCAGTCCCGGTATATTGCGTTTTTTTTTGTAATGTTATTTTACTATATAAATCATTAAGAATGAAATATTTTTGTGTTTTCCATAGCTCTTGCTATGTCTCTCAGTATGTTGTATGTGTTTAAATGAGTTTCTATTGTTTTAAAAGTGTGTTTAACGACCTTAAAATGCTTTTACATGTACAGTGACAGTAAAAAAAACATGCCTACAATGCATTTTAATAGGGTTTTTCTATTTCACGGATTTTCACTTTTCGCGGCTGGGTCCGGAACGTAACCCCCGCAATGGAGGGGGGTTTACTGTATTAACATTATCTCCTGATGTTCCTACATGTGTCTGCTACACTTACCTCTCGCTTTATCAATTATTTATTCATCCCTTTCTATAAATGGGCTATTTATTAGCTACCAGTGTTGCTGCTCATTATTATTAATATCATTATGTCTATGGGTTTACCTTTTGATCTCCCATATGTATTTCATTTAAGTTACATTATTCTTAGTTTACCTTTATTGTGTGAGCAGCTTAGTGTCTTTTAATTTTTGCCCATTGACACCATTTTTATGCTTTGGCTATTAGGTCATATGCATCCACATATATATTATCTATTATTGGTTTGTCCTGTTTGTTGGATATAGGATGTACTGTATACATATTTGTTTAGCCCTTTATGGTGGTTCGATCCATCCTATTTTTTCATCTAGATTGACTTATATCTAATTTATTCCATTTACAATGCTTTTTTTTTACTTCCGCTACCATTTTATTATACAGTTATTTCTCATTGTACCAGGGGTTTTAGCTCTATTACTAAATTTGATGTTAGCGCCACCTGGTGGCGAATACTGTCTTATTGTATTGTCGGCGGTCACTATGGTGACCGCATGCTAGATATAGCCGGCACGTCATCTGTCTTCTTTATCCTTGATAAAGTCACGTTGTGCTGTGACGCAATGCGTCGGGAGAAACCGTTTGACGTCACTTCCGGTCTTCGGCCGAGACCGGAAGTTATCGGGGATTACCACTGTGAGCGGCTGCTACGCTGCCACGCTATTATGCGGATGTAACTTTACCTAAATGTGAGTTTTTATTATGCTTTTTTAATAAATGTATGCAAACTTACTACACTATGAAGTCCCTTCCTCTGTCCATGGTTTGAGCTTCAAACCCCACCTAGGATCTTATACCCATTGGATGATTGATGTTGCTTGTCTAAAAGATTGAGGAGCCTGTCCTAACAGTGACCTTCCTGGCTACTGGAAATCAGATAAAACATCTGCAGTGGAGACCACATTACCTATTGGTACTAATGCTCTTTATGAGTGATTTGGAGGTGAGCGGCCATTTCACTTATTTATAGATACATGCTCATCACCGAAGTGATAGAGTTTCCCGCACCACCAAGTGTTAAGAGCTTCCCGCACAACCGGCAATCTGTTTAGACACCAACACTTATTCTTTGTGTGAAATCCTCTCATTTGAGTGTATGAACATTTTATGCAATTTTTTGCACTAGAACTTTCTTTCACTTATCATCTGTTGTTACCCCCTTGTTTTTTTGGGGTATTTTACGCTTTTTATGTCATTGTCATTTTATTTGACGTTTCTCAGTGTTTTTTCACAGTATTTTTTACTGTTATTTCACTACATATTTGTTTCTCCGATCAGAACATTTGATTTGATCAGTTTACAGCACAGTGCACTTTTACCCACTGTCACCTCTAATTGCTATTTCTTCTCTAGCTTTTAAGTGACTAATGCTAGCCTCTATTCGGTCCACACTTTGTTTTAGTTGATTAGCACCGTTTAGCACAGTGCACTTGAAAGCTTCACTATTACCATACCATTGGCAATATTTATTATTATTTTATTGTTCTCTATTAGTATTATTTATTTCCTACGGTTATTTTTATCTTGATGATTATTTATTGTTATTCTTGCTATTTAGATTCAGGTGTGATTGATTAAGTGCCAATTTATTTTACACTGTTTTCTATTGGCAGCACTGCCACTTAGTGCAAGGGTCAAGTGCAAAATGATTTAGCCCCAAGGAACATAATAGCCATTCATATATGTCCCTGATATTGAAAAAAAAAAACTACAATACCAAAAACAATGAACAAATGTTCATCCTCCGCTACACATGAACTAAGATTAACACATACCATACCTTACCAGGATCAATTATGCTTCCGAGAATTTTTAGCCGTCACCACTGTCCACACAGGATCAACATGGTTGACAGTTTTAGGAGAGGAAGCAGAGGCTGACGGCTCTGGGAGTATCTGCCAGGTTTTCAACAGAGAAAGGCCTTTTTCCAGAGAGTCAATGACATATGTGGAAGCTTCCTTTGTGACAGTGATTTTCGTAGGGTAGACCCACCTGTATCTGATTTCATGGTTGCTTAGGGCTTTTGTGATATTGTTGAGATTCTTCCTCTTCAACAGTGTATATTGAGAGAGGTCTGCATAAAACTGAAGATGCAAGTATTGTGAAGGGATGTGGTCTTTTATGCACATTGCCGACATGAGCTTCTCTTTGATGTGGAAGAAATGCAGACTTAAGATCACATCCCAAGGTGCCTGATTTAGGAGATTGGATGGTTTCGGAAAAGGCAGTGGACTCTATCCACTGTGACAGCCATATCAGATGCTTCTGGCGAGAATGGCTTTAAACATAGCAGTAACATAGGAGCTCAGATCTGCCTGTGGAACTGATTTAGGGATTCCCCTTATTTTCAAATTGTTCCTTCTGGATCTGTCCTCAATGTCTGCTAGCCTGGCCTTAACCCACTCCATCTCCTCATCTTTTTCATCAGAGGCATTCACAAGATCATTGATGGAAGAAGCAAATTCTCTCTCATTCTGTGCTTTACGTGGTCTACTCTGGCTTCAACTTCCCCCAGCTCTTTGTTCAATTTTTGCATATATGACATCAGATCAGCCTGGAGCGAGCTTCTCAATGACATCAACATGAGATTGGCGCTAGTTCATGGGCTGTGTAAAGTCTATAGAAAAAACTTACAGCGTCCTGCCGTGTGGGGGGCACCGTAAGATGATAAAGTCCACTTGTATCTGAGGCAACCGTCAGCAAGAGGGAAGACTCAAGTGGTGTTCCCAATACATACCAAGAACAGAAAGAACAGAGGTGCCTCTAAGTGTAGACCTTTTAAACATTTATTATGGTATATGCCATAATAAATGTTTAAAAGGTCTACACTTAGAGGCGC
The DNA here is from genome assembly GCF_965119305.1 of Pelophylax lessonae. Taxonomy (NCBI): domain Eukaryota; kingdom Metazoa; phylum Chordata; class Amphibia; order Anura; family Ranidae; genus Pelophylax; species Pelophylax lessonae. The sequence continues at coordinate 196,425,666 of NC_138769.1, forward strand.
CTCTGTTCTTTCTGTTCTTGGTCTGGAAGATATGCCACGGGATGTGGGTAGAGGAATCAAGTCCTGGATGGTTGCTAAATGATGTTTTGTCCTCTGTGTAGCCGGAGCTGCTCTCTCAAGCGTCCATCCCAGTCCGCAGCTAGCTCTGCTCCCCAGAATTTTAACATTTTTTTTATTGGATATGTTTTATATCAGAAAGTAAAAAATATTGTTGGGCTTGGTTTTGCTTATTGCGCAAAAACTAAAAAATGTAGTGGTGATCAAATGCCACCAAAAAAAAGCTAAATTTGTGGGGAAAAAAATGACATACATTTTATTTGGATGCAGTGTTGCATGACAGCGCAATTATCAGTTAAAGTAACACAGTGCTGAAAGTGGCATGGTCAGGTAGAGGGGTAAATCTTCAGGAGGTCAAGTGGTTAAATGTTTTACATAGCACAAGAATTCACAACCGAAACTTAAGTTAATCTTGCAATGCAAATATGCTATAACCTTGTAAAATATTCTACAATGCCTTTCAATAAGAATGTTGCATACCAGACTGAAATCAAGCTAATGAAATTCTTGTTGAAATTAAAAACAATAAATGCCAAATACAGCACAATCCACAAAGAACTATCTACTCATTGCATATTTGAGTCAGCCGCCCATACACCGTTATTCAGTATATCATGGGAGAGGTGAAGAATCTGTGAAAGTCTGCAGCTAACACCAATAATTGTTTCACCTCTAGCAATGTTTAATAGCTTCTTTTCATTTCTATTCAATTGCCACCGAATAAAGCTGCTTTAATTGCTATAGATAGAGCAAAGATCATGGGATTTGGAAAGAGGGAGCCTTCTTCATTCATTATGTGCTTATTGGTTACAGACATCAGAACGGCGACTGCAGAGAACTTCACAGAGGCACTCACTTTTTTACAAGCAGATAAAGAAAGAATCCTTTGTAAGGCTAAATATACAGTGCATCTGTTAACCTTATTGAAGCTGACATTCCCAGGATATAAAGGCTATTTCAAAGTGCTGCACAAAATAAAATTAACAACCTGGAATTACATTTCTCCTTTCTTTAACAACTTGAACCTGATAAATTATAGAATGGAAGAACATATTCTGAATGTAAAAGCATCTGAGAGTTTAACAGCTTTTGTTCCAGGACAATTCTATCTCACAGTGCTATCTACCTTTTGACTACTAAGAATTCAATCACATTTGGCTAACTATTTAGTTGCAGTTTGCTAGAGAAATTGACTGTTTAATAGTGATTTTTTTCACTAAGAGAATCACTTTTGCATGGGAAGCATTCACTATAAGTACACAACATGGGAAATATATACACTATACTGTCAAAGTATTGGGACACCTGCCTTTACATGCACATGAACTTTAATGGCATCCCAGTCTTCGTCCGTAGGGTTCAATATTGAATTGGCCAACCCTTTGCAGCTTTAACAGCTTCAACTCTTCTGGGAAGGCTGTCCACAAGGTTTAGAAGCGTGTCTATGGGAATGTTTGACCATTCTTCCAGAGGCGCATTTGTGAGGTCAGGCACTAATGTTGGACAATAAAGCCCAGCTCGCAGTTTCAACTTTAATCCATCTCAAAGGTGTTTCTATTGGGGTGAGGTCAGGTCTCTGTGTAGGCCAGTCAAGTTCCTCTACCCCAAACTCGCTCGTCTATGTATTTATGGACCTTGTTTGTGCACTGGTGCGCAGTCATGTTGGAACGGGAATGAGCCATCCCCAAACTGTTCCAACAAAGTTGGGAGCATAAATTGTCCAAAATGTCTTGGTTTGCTGACGCCTTAAGCGTTCCTTTCACTGGAACTAATGACCAAGCCCAACCCATGAAAAACAATCCACACCACAATCCCTCCTCCACCAAATGATTTGGACCAGTGCAAAAATCAAGGTCCATAAAGACATGGATGAGCAAGTTTGACATGGAGGAACTTGACTGGCCTGCGCAGAGTCCTGACCTCAACCTGACAGAACACCTTTTGCATGAATCAGAGTGCAGACTGTGAGCCAGGCCTTCTCTCCAACATCAGTGCCTGACTTCACAAATGCGCTTCTGAAAGAATGGTCAAACATTGCCATAGGCACACTCCTAAACCTTGTGGACAGCCTTTCTAGAAGAGTTGAAGCTGCTATAGCTGCAAAGGGTGGGCCAACTCAATATTGAACCTTACAGACTAAGACTGGGATGCCATTAAAGTTCATGTGCATGTAAAGGCAGGCATCCCAATACTTTTGGTAATATAGTGTAGCTTATAGTATACTGTATAAAGCTTATATATACAGTACTGTATATATAGAACTGACATACAAAATAACTGGACATGGTAGGGAACCTGAGAGTTGAACGCACAAGAAGAGCTTGCAATCAATTTATGCTCATTCATACTTGTGCAAAGACCTTTGTGTTTCTGTACTAGAAAAATGCAGGTTTCTGCAAAGATAACATCGAAAGAATGGTTTCCTATGTGCAATGTTAACATTAAAGTGAAGGCAGCTGTGTGGAAAATTGTAACATGTCTACATTTTTCCACACTGCACTAGAGCTCTCTGTCCATAAGATGCATAGAAATTAATGAAATGTCATTTTGAGAAAAATTTCAATAAAGTTAAAGCAGTATGAAACCCAAAAACAAACATTTATTATATTGCAGCTTACTAGTTCTTAGATGTGATGGCTGCATTTTTTTTTTCTTTTTTAGACTTTTTTTCTTCTGGTGATTCAGCCAGCAAGTCTGATGCTTTTCAAAAGGACATGATCTCTAGCAGAATGTATCAGTTACAGAGTTGAGACAAACCATTAAACGCTGACAGGGGTGCTTCTATATTTATGTTAAACTTTTATTCTAGAATGAAAAAAAAGTAACTGCTTGTAAAGTGTGGGCTGGAGTTTGGCTTCAATTTGTTAGTGTATTTAAATCTGCTAACACACCAATTACTCCTCCCTGCCCCCCCCCCCAACTGAATATGCTGCTTCCCAAAGGTGACCCTGAACTCATTCATGTAGAGTGGAAGCACTCTAATACAGGATGTGTGTTACTGGCCAGATCACTAGGCGAGTGGGAAAAAAGCATATATATATATATATATATATATATATATATATATATATATATATATATATATATATATATATATATATATATATACATATATGTATATATATATATATATATATAAAATTATAAATGTTATGTGTTTGTGTTTTGTGCAACATTTGAATTTCCCTCCCAGTTCCGCTCCCATACACCATTGCTGCTGCAGGGAACGGAACCAGGAAGTCATCACACCGACAGATGAGCGGCGGGGATCTCGGCTGGCGATCTCAGCAATGGGAGATCATCGCTGGATCGCCAGGAGAAGGTAAGGGACACTGCTGCACACTCTGCACATCTACCCCGAGCGTGACTCGGGGATACCGATCCTAGCATAAAAAATCCACCCCGAGTCACGCTCGGGGATACCGCTAAGGGGGTGAAGAAGCCCTTAAAACATATTTTCACTTTTGCAATCAAACTGGAGAAAACTCGACTGCATGTTTGTTCCCATTCACACAGAGTGCCTAACAAATAAAAAAAAAAATTAAAAATACATCCACCGCCCACTTTATTAGGTACCTTGCTAGTATTGGTTTGGACACCCTTTTGCCTTCAGAACTGCCTTGATTCTTCATGGCATAGGTTCAACAAGGTGTTGGAAACATTCCTCAGAGATTTTGGTCCATAGAGACATGATAGCATCACAGATTTGTCGGCTGCACATCCATGATGCAAATCTCCCGTTTCACCACATCCTAAAGGTGCTCTATTGGATTGAGATCTGGTGACTGTGGAGATCATTGGACTACATTGAACTCATTGTCATGTTCAAAAAAACAGTGGTGAGATGATTTGAGCTTTGTGACTTGGCGCATTATCCTGCTGGAAGTAGCCATCAGAAGATGGGTACACTGTAGTCATAAAGGGATGTACATGTTCAGCAACAATACTCAGGTAGGCCATGGCCTTTAAACGATGCTCAATTGGTACTAAGGAGCCCAAAGTGTGCCAAGAAAATATCCCAAGTGTAAGACAGGTGTAGGGCAGATAAACCTGAAGGGAGCCCACCCCTTCTTAAAGGCACAGGAACTGGCTGTATACTCTCACCATATGAGGCTGGGCATTGTCGTACACCAGGAGGAACCCAGGACCCACTGCACCAGCGTAGGGTCTGACAATGGGTCCAAGGATTTCATCCCGATACCTAATGCCAGTCATGGTACCATTTTTTAGCCTGTAGAGGTCTGTGTGTCCCTCCATGGATATGCCTCCCCAGACCATCAGTGACCCACCACCAAACCGGTAATGCTGAACGATGTTACAGGCAGCATAACATTCTCAACTGCTTCTCCAGACCGTTTCATGTCTAACATATGTGCTCAGGGTGAACCTGCTCTCATCTGTGAAAAGCACAGTGCGCCAATGGTGCACCTGCCAATTTTGGTGTTCAATGGCAAATGCCAATAGAGCTTCACAGTGCCAGGCAGTGAGCACAGGGCCCACTAAAGAACGTTGGTCACTCAGGTCACCCTCATAAAGTCTGTTTCTGATTGTTTAGTCAGAGATATTCACACCAGTGGCCTGCTGGAGGTAATTTTGTAGGGCTCTGGCAGTGCTCATTCTGTTCCTCCTTGCACAAAGGAGCAGATAATGGTCTTTCTGATGAGTTAAGGGCCTTCTACAGCCCTGTCCAGCTCTCCGAGAGTAACTGCCTGTCTCCTGAAATCTCCTCTATGCTCTCTGGGAGACACAGCAAACCTTCAGGCAATGGCACCCACTGATGTGCCATTCTGGAGGAGTTAGACTACCTGTAAAACCTCTATAGGTCAAATGCAAAACTAGTGAAAAACAGTCAGAAAAGTTGAGTATGTAAAAAAAATGTCAGTGGCCTTCACCTATAAAACCATTCCTCTTTTGGAGGTAGTCCCATTGCTGCCCATCTAGTGAACCTGTTGTTAATTTAATTAACACCAACGCAGCTGAAACTGAATAACAACCCCCTTTGCTACTTAACTGATCAGATCAATATCTCAGGAGTTTATTTGACTTGATGCTACACTCTGATAAGGAAGTTATTTATTTTGAGCAGTGTATTTAATATATGAGTTTCACTTTTTTAATTTAATTACTAAAATAAGCTAACTTTTTGATAATTTGATAATATTCTAATTTTTGGAGATGCACCTGTGTGTATATATATATATATATATATATATATATATATATATATATATATATACACATATATATATATATATATATATATATATATATATATATATATATATATATATATATATATATACATATATATATATATATATATATATATATATATATATATATATATATATATATATCTATATATATATATATATATATATATATATATATATATCTATCTAGCTTATTGGTAGTGACAGAAACTGAGTTTACTCCACGCCAGAAGTATGTTTTAGGGCTTTTTCTGCATGCTTTTATTTAGAAGAAACACAAAATTTCACAAGGATGTCTTCCCACACAGAGGGTTCTCACCATTAATATGATAAGGAAAAATATAATTAAGCCGTGTGGCTTTCTTTGCAGCTTTAATGCTCAACTTAGTAGATTTGGTTTGATTTGACCATCACATTCATCCAGTGCTCATGCACACATGCTGTACCTCAGCTCTGCATCTTTCCTTGCAGCTTACTAGCTGCTCGGTCCCTCATGGACTCTCACTGAAGCCTTGGTGTGTCGTGACCTGGACAGTGTGGTGCATAGCACTGACATAACACACTGACCCCCTCGGGAAGGTGGGTTTTGAGCTCCATCTCTGGCTCTCAAATGAAGCCAGCACATACCTGTGCCGTTAGTGGGCTTGCTTCTTACTAAATCTGGCATAAACCACCATAATACCCTGCCACAATATCTATGGTGGCCTGTTCATTTTAAAAGGTTTATGTGCCTCCCGAAATGCAGGGAAAAGGTCCCTGCACCTTTTCAGAAAACATGACTAGCACAAAAACTATAAGTCCAGTGTGGCTCCCACTGTGGGAAATGCTGCTGTGTTTTTCAGTGCTTGAGGTGTCATTAGGATTAATGGTACCCCCACACATTTCCAGAGTGTCAGTACGTTTTTCTGTGCAGGTGCTTGTGGCTGCAGGAACAGGTGTGGACCCACAGTGGCAATCACACAAGTGTGAACCTAGCCATGCATTATAGAAGTTACTTGTACAATTTTATTTTAGGTTTCCAAAACCATATAATGTGAGGTCAAACCTAAACACTTTCAATTTATATGCATTTAGGCAGGCCCTTGCACTACATAGTTTAAGGTAAATCTAAAGGAAATTGAATAAGGGAATTGTATAATATATGGCAAGCTTTGTTCTGTCTTCATTAACATATAATGCAAGAAGCCCAGCTTCTAAACATTTAACCTCTTATTTGGACAGACAGTGTTCACATGTAGTTACAACTGATAATCAAGATCTGCCTGCACAGTACAAACAGGGTTATTTATGGCAAACACAGCTGTCCAGCCCCCATATAAACAAAGAGAACTATATAGGATTTTACAGCTCTAGAGAATCCAATATACAAAATCTAAATATGTAAGCTGCAATTGTGATTTTATTTTTATTTATTTTTTCATTAATTTATGCAATGTGGATGGAGATATTTAACAAATATAAAGTAGGTGTTATCAGGGGAGGACGGGGGCAGGGGGGGCAATTGCCCCCTGGCCCGCTCTGATGCCCCATAAATAGGCTGCACCATTTCTGCCACAGACATGCCTAAAGGATTCCTGGTTAAAAAAAGTCCCTGCCGCTGACCTACTGGGTGCAGGTTGAAGACAAGGACAAAGCGCAGGCCTCCCCCATCCCCCAGCATGGATGGTGTAAACTGTGCCTGAGCAGAGGCCAGTTCCATGCCCTACTGAAGACCCAACCGAGCTGTCCCCACCTCCCCCAAACTGCTCCCTGCTGGCCAGGTCGAGAACCCGGATTCGGCCTGTGAGTAGAGAGTACCTGGAGCAGAGCTTTAGCCTGGAATGTGGGTCAGGAGGAGGCCAGGAAGAGGGAGAGTGGGAGGGGGCCGAGTTACTGCACCATAGGCCTCTGGTTTGTACCTGCCCCCTAGCCCGAAAGTTGCAATTCTCCCCCTGGGTGTTATGCTGCAAAAGTGGAAAATAAGCATAAGCTTTAAATGTATCCAGGGGCAAAACTTTTTCATTAGGTTTTAGATAAAGTGGCAGGGGGATAAAAGCCCTGTTAAATAGTTTTTGCTGTCTGTGCCTAATTAGGGAGATTTTCTCTTCCTATCTCTCCTGATCACCACTGTCACTAGCACTGAAAGTGAGGGAAAATACAACATCACACAAAAAAAGTGTGTGGGGAATCTTCCAATGGGTATATCTTTTTAGATGACAACAGTCTTAGAGGGCATTTCTAAGGAAAGATATCCTTAAATCTCTGTTGAGTCTACAGGAGAGGAAGTGGAAACCTCCACATTGGGACAGAGAAGGCCAAAAAAACTGATGGTGCTTTAACTTTTGCCTACTTTAGCAAAAATTAAACAGTGAAAAAAAGTTAGTTTTGACTTTATATATACTTGACTTGAGAATTATGACAGCTGTCATTGCTTCGTAAAAAAAAAAAAAAAAAAAAAACTACCTGTTAGGCTGTCATTCACCTTTCTTAGTCAATGAGCTGCAAAATATCAGGAGTTTTCACTTTTTTCTGACTGCTTGTTTGTTGTAGGTCAATATTGAGAAAATTCTGGAGCTAGGAATTGTCAGGAAACTGGCATTTTCAGAAGGAGGTCAGTGATGACAGTTTATTTCACTCTGTACAGCCAGGTTTGCTTTTGAGACCTGAATTTTGCAATAATTTACTAAGAATGAAGTAGAAGGCAGGTTTATTCATGGGTAGCTCTTGAAAATTACCAACTAGCCTCTAAAATCCTGGCTTCAGACCCTCACCCACAATTCACAGACCACATGCTAGCAAAGCAACCTTGTAGCTCAGTGTGAATTCTTCATTTATTCCCATTCAAAATTCAGGAAGGAACACTGAAAGCCAGAGGGGAATGTCAGATTGATTGTGTGTGACAACTTAACAGTACTTTCTATATTCACTTTTCAAATGAACAAAGTGTCCAAAATTCTTGTCAGGTGAAAAAATTGATAGATGGTTCCAAGTCGATTTAAGGCAAAGCAGAGCTTTCTCCAGACACTTGCCCCTAGGTCTGCTACAGTACTTGGCCATCATTTACCTGGCTGGGTTAGTTAAAAAGGATTTATTTTTAATGTTACAATTTTATGGGTGGGCACCCTTAATATGAAATAACTACTATGAAATGCTACATGAAGGATACGTGAGGGGGTACGTAATTCATCTTAAAAAGCCATTGTCTTCTAGTACCTTCCCATGACACCAGAGTGATAATTTGACACTAAACCTTACCCTATACAGATATTTTCCTGCTCTGAATCAACAAAATAAGCACCAGGAGACTGAAGGTGAATATGACTGAGGCAGGTTAACTGAGCAGTTAACTCTTTGAACACTTAGTAGCTATCATGTGTTTTGAAGGAAACAACATCTGCTTTTGTAATTTTGACCTTTAAAGAAAATGTCTGTAACAATTACTGCTACACCCAGACAAGATTAACAGAGTTTACAGTACGGTAGCTCCTTACAGAAGCAAAATTCTTTCATTTTTAATTCAGAGATGCAGCCTAATCACCTGGTATTTGGTTCCATGCAATGTCAAATTTCCTTGCAGAGTCCAATCCGATGTTTGCAAGGGTCATTGGACCTCAGAAGAAGTGACTCTCAGTATCTGTGGAAGATTGGGTTTCAAACAAGAGTTCAAAGCTACAAATGCAGCCATTATTTCTGGTCACAAGGGATTTACAGAATTACACACCCAATTTAAAAGTCCAAGGGGCATGATGTAGATTGCTGGAGTGGTTTAGTATGTTGCAATGGACATACCCTTAATATGAACTTTCCTAATTGCATTTACATTTACATTTGACAAGATTCCACAGTCCAACAACCAATATATTATTTCCCAGAATTAAATTAAGCTTTGTTGGACACCAAATATGATATAGATCTTATGTACAGTATATTTCTCCTACAAGGTTGAATGTATCCCATCAGTCTTCTGGGCCTTGTAATATAGGTGTGTTTGTTTTTTAACTTATTGAAATCTTCCCAAACATTATAGGAAACCATTTTTTACAAAGGTAACTTCATCGCAGCAGGAATTGTGGATTATGTATAAAGTTTGACTCTGGTAGCTCAGGTTAAGATAACAAAAAAAAAACAGAATCAAAGATATGTATTGCTCCATGACTGTTTACGACAGGCCATTTATAACAGGGATAATAAGAAGTGAGTGTGGCACTGTTTTCAGTATGACTTCCCCCTTTCCTTCACAAAGGGGCTCATTAGACCTCACTATGATTACAACAAGCATTAAGGCAAAACTTAATGCTAGGGTTCCAGCTGTGGGAATTACCTCCAGTACCCTCATATCAGAGTTATTGACTTGATTTTATTGATTGTTGAGATAGAGAAAGTAGCAGAGGCAGGGGCTCACCAGAGCAGGGGCAGGGGCTCACCAGAGACACACCAGGACATGACCTCCTTCTGGTGCAAATGCCAAGCAGTGTGACAGGCAAGGGAGCTAAAGAAAGAAACTCCAGATCAGCTAAAGCAGTTGATGTCATTCAAGAGACCATGTGTTTAAGTATGTGGGCAGAATCCTGTGTGTACTGCTTTTACAAACCTTGATGAGGAAATATTTCCCAACATGCTTTGCAGAATACTGTATGAGACTATCTGGACCCTGGGGTAATTAACTATGAAAGAAAGAGCAATGTTCTGCACATTGTTGTTTGAGTCAATTGGTGAAGTAGTTGTGCCATAAAGAAATATATAATAGTAAAAACAGCCCTAAAATATACTATTTCAGTACAGGCATACCCCGCTTTTAAGTACACAATGGGATCAGAGCATGTATGTTAAACGGAAATGAACTTAAAGTGAAGCAATACGTTTTTTCATTTCCTAGGCAAGCTGGGAGTAGTGCCATGTCAAGCTGACCAAGATTTCCCATAGACGCTAATGTTAAAAACTGGGAGAAATGCCATGCCAAGCTGACCAGGCTGTGTCCGTACTCGCGAGTGTACGTAAAGTGAGTGTACTTAAAACGGGGTATGCCTGTAATAAGTATGACAAATATGCTAGGTCACATTATCATTAAATGCATTTAAAAAATGCCTGCAAATAATAGTGTAAAACTAAATGTATATTTTAAAGGATAACTATTAGCTTAAAACATAATACCTCTTTAATTTTAATGTGCTGCTGGAAGTTTGTACCCCCCAGTGAATACATGACAACATTTATGGCACCTAGGACTGAAAACATTGAATTAAACCATTACAAGAAAAGAATACATAGCTTGTTCCTTGTCTTTGTCTTTAGCTACAGTGGAGATGCAGACACGCTGAATGCAAACTACCAAAAGTGTAATATTTCACAAAATTTTTCATCCAACCTCTACATTATTGCATTTTTTCTTTTGAAAAGCCAGTAAAAAAGGAAAAGTAATGATGAAAAAGCACTTGTGGGCTTAAGCAATTTTTTTGAAAATGCATTTCTCATGGTCTACATTACTGGAGGCATGGCAGAAAGTGAAAAGATATGGTTATCCCTAAAAAAAAAACTTTTGTCAGTGCTTGTACTTTATCCCTGTGTGTGCTAGCGACATTTATCTCAGAGCTGAATGATATCATATACTGTATGTGTGGGGTGGGGTGATCCTTTATAGATAATTCAGTGTGTACAAAGTTAGCAAAATGACCCCTCTTTCAGCTAAAATCTCACATATGTAACCCCCTTGTTTTGATTACTTTCATTTTAATTTATTAAATTAAATTTTAACAAGAGCTGCTACACAATTATTATAAAAATAAATTAATCTCTGAAAAAGGACTCATTTATGAAAACTTTTTATTTTTTATTTTAAAGTGTATCCCTTTTATAGAGTTGGGGAAGTTTACATTTTCTGTTAAAACTGAACTCGGGGGGGGGGGGGGGATTTTTCCTGTCTGTACAGAAATCAGAGCTGCGAGAAAGTCCCAACAGGTCCACTTTTTACAGGCTGCATGCAAAAAACTAGAGGAGGGTGGATATAAGACCAGTCACCCTGCACAAGGAGAGAGAACAACAGTGAACTGTCTTGTTTATAGGAAAACTCCTGCGCAAAGGAAATTTTTCATACTGGATTACTGCACAAATCTGGAAGATTTACACACAGCACATCAAGAATCAAGTGGGAATACTCATGCCTCTTGTATTTAGGCATTATTTGCATATCTTTTTTTTTAAGTTTAATTGCTCACTAGAACTGCAACTATTGTTGACATTTGCCCTCAAATCCAGCCCCAGGGACATGTAATCAAAACATAAAAATAAGGGAGGGCTCCAAGGGGGGCATAACATTAAAAAAAAGCTAAATAATGCCCTGTTCTTCCTAAACTCTACCACAAAAAATCTTTTTACTGCTAAAGGGTCCCTGTTGGGGACATTTACCCTTCCTCAGTGTATTATTAGTTAGTCAGGTTTAAAGAAGACACAAGTCCATTTGGCTCAACCAATAAAAAAACAAACAAAAAAAAAAAAACAGTAAAGAAAACCCAATCATACAATCCCATATACACAATATACACCATATACACCTATACTTGCAGATGATCCAGAGGAAGGCAAAAAAACCCCAGTAAAGCATGATCCAATTTGTTACAGCAGGGGGAAAATTCCTTCCTGATCCCCAGAGAGGCAATCAGGTATTACCTGGATCAACCTTACCTATAAATATTAGTACCCATTTATATTATGTACACCCAGTAAAGAATCCAGGCCTTTTTAAAAACTATCTAGTGAGCTAGCCAGAACCACATCTGGAGGGAGTCTATTACACATTTTCACAGCTCTTACAGTGAAGAAACCTTTGCGTATTTGGAGACTAAATCTGTTTTCCTCTAGATGAAAAGAGTGCCCCCTTGTCCTCTGTGTTGACCTTAAAGTGAATAATTCAACACCAAGTTCACTATATGGACCCTTTATGTATTTAATCATGTTGATCATATCCCCCCTTAATCTCCTCTTCTCAAGAGAGAAAGAATTCAGTTCCTCTAATCTTTTCTCATAGCTGAGCTCCTCCATGCCTCTTATCAGTTTGGTTGCCCTTTTCAGCACTTTCTCAAGTTCCCCCGATATCCTTTTTAAGAACTGGTGCCCAAAACTGAACTGCATATTCCAGATGAGGTCTTATTAATATTTTGTACAGGGGCAAAATTATATCTCTGTCTCTCTGGAGTCCATGCCTCTGTTAATACAAGAAAGGACTTTGCTTGCTTTGGAAACCACAGCTTGGAATTGCATGCTATTATTAACCACTTGCCGACCGCCGCACGACTATCTACGGCGGCGGTCAGCCCCTCACAGGCAAAGTGACGTAGGTCTACGTCGCTCGCCTGTGAGGGTTTAGGGAGCGAGCGCGCGCCGCCGGAGGCGCGCTCCCGCTCCCGCGTGGTCACGGACCCCCCCGCGCGCGTGACCGGCGGACCCGATCGCCGCCGGCCACTCTGCGATCGGCGGGGGAGAGGGAGATAGTCAGGCAGCTTGTGTAAACAAGCTGCCTGTCATTCTCCTCTCTGTATGAGAGCTGATCACATGGATCTACTATGTAGATCCATTGATCACTCTGCATACAGTTGAAGCCACAGCCAATCACAGTTAGAATCACGCCCCTAGGGACACACACAGCCCCTCCCTCTCAAATAAAGTTAACCCCTTCACTACCAGTGCATTTTTACAGTAACAGTGCATATGTATAGCACTGATTACTGTAGAAATGTCACTGGTAACCCCAAAAGTGTCAAAAATGTCAGTCAAGGGTCCGATCTGTCCGCCGCAATGTCGCAGTACCGCAAAAAAAATCGCAGATCGCCGCCATTACGCGTTAAAAAAAAAAACAACAAAAATGACAAAAATCTTTCCCTTTGTTAGTAAACGCAATAACTTTTGCGCAAACCAATCAAAATACGCTTTTTGCGATTTTTTTTACCAAACATAGGTAGCATAAAACAAATTGGCCGAAAATATTAAAAAATTTTGATTTTTACATTTTTTTTTGGGGGAATTTCATATAAAAAAAAGGGAAAAATATTGCTATTTTTGCAAAATTTACGCTCTTTTTTTGTTTATAGCGCGTGATCAAAAAATCGCACAGGTGATCAAATACCACCAAAAGAAAGCTCTGTTTGTGGGAAAAAAAGGACGCCAAATTCGTTTCGGTACAGCGTCGCACGACCGCGCAATTGTCCGTTAAAGTCACGCAGTGCCGAATCGCAAAATGCCCTCTGGTCGTTTAGCAGCCAAATCCTCCGGGGCTTAAGTGGTTAAACGTAGCATCTACCAGAACACCCAGATCCTTCTCCGCTATGGATTCCCCCAGTTCTACTTCCCCTAGTATGTATCATAATTGCATATTCTTAACCCCAAAGTGCATAACTTTACATTTATCAACATTAAACCTCATTTGCCACATAGTTGACCAATTTAGGTCAGCTTGTAAGTTGGAGACACTCTGTAATGAAGTGTTTCCACTGCAGAGCTTGGTGTCATCTGCAAAGACTCAAATGGTACTTTCAATCCCAGACCCTATATCATTTATAAAGGTATTAAAAAGTAAGGGTCCCAACACTGAACCTTGGGGTGCACCACTGATAACCTTAGACCATTCAGAGTAAGAATCATTAGCCACTATATTCTGAATTCTATCTTTTAGCCAATTTTGTATCCATTTACAAACTGATCTTTCTAAGCCTGTAGACTTTACCTTACACATGAGCTGTGTATGGGGAAATGTGTCAAACACTTTTGCAAAATCCAAGTATACTACATCCATAGCCACCCCTCTGCCCAAGGTTTTACTTACCTTCTCATAAAAAGAAATCAGATTTGTTTGACAACTTCTGTCTTTCATGAATCCATGCTGTCTGTTGCTTAAAATATTTTTTTCCAGCAAGAACTCATCTATGTGGTCTTTTATTAAACTCTCCAGTACCTTCCCGACTATAGAAGTTAAACTAACAGGTCTATACTTACTTGACAAAGACCTTGATCCCTTTTTAAATATAGGCACCACATTGGCCCTACGCCAATCCAGTGGTACTATTCCAGTCCTTAATGAGACCCTAAAAATTTGAAACAAAGGCTTTGAAATATTAGCGCTCAATTATTTTAGGATACGTGGGTGGATGCCATCTGGTCCAGGCGCTTAATCCACCCTTATTCTGTCTAAATATTTCTGGGCCATATAACTTTTGAGCCATTGTGGATCATTTGAGGCTGTGTCAATACCAGCCTCATTATGGTCATGAGCTCTCCCAGGCTCCTTTGTATACACAGAGCTGAAGAAAGTATTTAATAAATTTGCCTTCTCTTTGTCCCCAGTCACCCACTCCTGATTATTTTGTAAAGGGCCTACATGCTCAGACCTAACCTTTTTACTATTAATATATTTGAAGAATTCTTTTATCTTTTGTGATGTCGTTCATTTTGAATTTTTGCGTCCTTGATTTCCTTTTTACATATTCTGTTATATTCTTTGTAACAATTAAACAATGATGGTGTTGATTCGTTTTTATATTTTTCAAAAGCTCCTTTCTTATTATTTATAGCTTTTTTAACTTTGGCCGTGAGCTTACCAGGTCCAACAGATCATCATTTCTAGTGGGGGCCTCAATAAACTGTACCATAAAATTGTCTTGTAATAGGTTTATAACTTTTTGCCCTTTAACAGTTCCAGCGGTGCCATTACTCCAGTCAATGTCTGGGTAGTTAAAATCCCCCATTATTCTCACTGTCCCAGCCCTTTCAGCCCTTTCTATCTGTGCCAGGAGCTGAGTCTCCACCTCCTCATTAATATTGGGAGGTCTATAACAAACTCCAATGATAATCTTTGTATGCTTCAGACTCATCACACTCTACATCAACTAGGTCCTCTTTCGCACTCTCTTTGAGATCACATCTTACATAGAGACAGACACCACCACCACTCCATTTTACCCTGTCTTTCCGAAGGTATTTCTGTTCTTGGTACGGAGTCCCAGAGTATGGTAGACACTCATCAGAGACACCAGTCAATAAGAGACAGAAGTGATGCTAGAGTGACACAAGTACTCACAGACAGATGGGCAGAGCAACAGCAGACAACCAGGAACAATAACACAACTTATAGGTAGAATAATATTAAATAGGCAAGAGGTTGAAGCAGGCAGCAGACAGAAGGCAGAAACGTGATCAGGCAAGCTGATAGGAGCAGGTAGCAGACAGAAGTGAAATCCAAATTAGTGGTCAGGGTTACAATCTAAGAGGAGAGTACAAGCACAGTAGTGAGACTGATAGAAACATACTAAACCTCCTGGCCAGGCATTGAGTTCAGAGTTCCCTATGTAGTAATGAAGTTTAGATGGCAACTGTAGCATAGCCTTGCTGAGGTGCACAGTGGGGTCCACCAGATGGTCAGGGCTGCATATTGGCTTTACATACAAGGGAAACTCTCCCCAGTGGAGTGACAGACAGTGATAATCTAAAACTGATCTAAACCCTTTCACATAACTAAAATAATGTTGTAGATGGAAATGCCCTTTAATCACACCCTTGTGGGATTAGATTTGAGACACCAGGCAAACAGCTACAAACACAGCAAAAATACATATTTGTGGATCAGGCAACATTTCCACACATGTAAAGCCATATCCCTTATTGTGTTTTATTTTTCTGTCACAGTTAAGCATTGCAGCTTGGTCAAGGATCTATCCCATTCATTGGTTGGACATTGGAAGTGCATAATTATGCTGAGGTTATCACTCTGCTCTTCTCCAGGAGTAAAGCCTGACTGGCGGACAGTGGTGCCTCTGTGTCTCCAGTCCTAACATGCAATGAAAACATACCTTTCTGCAGTCTTCTGGGTCCTTGTTCTTCTCCACTGAAGGCAGTAAGGGGTCCCTACTTTGAATAGCTGTGAGCCAAGGCCAGCATGATGCACCTGCTACCCTTTACATTGGGTTTCAATAAACTCAGAAGATCAGAAAGTGGTAAGACTGTAATGAATATCCCTAGAGAGAATGTAGGTGTTGAGTGTCTTTTTTTTTTTTAAGGAACACATAAATAGATGTCAGGAAATGTTCTTTTGTACACTGTGAGGTTATTTACATTCATGACTGGTAACCACCATAGAGTTCTTGTTACAAACAGATTGTTCCTATTAAAATGTTGTTTCCTGTCCTTGCTTAAGGGGCCGGAAACCCCTCAAGGATATATATAAAATTGTCTTACAGTAAGTTGATGTCTTACAGGAAGTGGAGAGGAGAGTGTGGCCAGCCACATGCTGTGCAAGCCAGAGATGCTGAAGGCTGGTTTTGTGTTGTATCTATCCGGATTGAAAAGGGGCAAGTGTTACTGCACTGTGTAGCTCACTGTTTGTTATATTATTGTCACTCCCATGTGAGCACTCCTGTGTGGGAATCAGAGATATCTGTTATAAGCTTCTCTGATTCACTGAAACTTGTTGTTTGCATACTGAAAGATACTTGAGCTATTCTCAAGTGTATGAGACCAAAGCTCATTTGATTATAACGTATCAAGTGACTGGTTTGTGTTGAAGTGTATATCTGCCACTTCATTACTTCACAAAAAAAGCTAAAAAAGCAACAGTGTCGCTTTTTGTTCTGGGGTTCCTCGCTAGCATTAGCTTAAGGAAT
Organism: Pelophylax lessonae; assembly: GCF_965119305.1. NCBI lineage: Eukaryota > Metazoa > Chordata > Amphibia > Anura > Ranidae > Pelophylax > Pelophylax lessonae. The sequence continues at coordinate 196,442,557 of NC_138769.1, forward strand.
GGTAAACAGCTCAGGGTAGCAACAGGATAGGCTTCCGATGGCCATTTAGATAGGTAGAGGCCCGGCAGCATTGATAGTCTATAGTCAGGTTAAGGACCAAGAGATAGGCTAGTAGGCCTGATTTGCCTTGCAGGTGGTGCATTCCAGACTTCTTCGCCATCAGTGTATTTGTCTGTACAAGCATATCCAGGAAGCCACTGCTCCACAGATGCGTCGGCGTTCGTTCTCTCTTGTGTTACGCCTTACAAGTCAGCTCATCAGGGGCCCCTGCAACTGAACTGTGCCACATTGCCTAATCTGAGTTATTAAAGTTAAAGGCCTTTAGTTATATATCCGGATATATATAGATACATACAGTATCTCACAAGTGAGTACGCCCCTCATAATATTTTATTATATCTTTTCGTGTGACAACACTGAAGAAATTACACTTTGCTACAATGTAAAGTAGTCAGTGTACAGCTTGTATAACAGTGTAAATTTGCTGTCCCCTCAAAATAACTAAGTGAAAATGTCCAAATTGGGCCAAACTAGCCATTTTCTCTCCCCAGTGTCATGTGACTCATTAGTATTACAAGGTCTCAGGTGTGAATGGGGAGCAGGTGTGTTAAATTTGGTGTTATCACTCTCACTCTCTCATAATGGTCCCTGTAAGTTCAACATGGCACCTCAAGGCAAAGAACTCTCTGAGGATCTGAAAAAAACAATTGTTGCTCTACATAAAGTTGGCCTAGGCTATAGGAAGAATGCCAAGACTCTGAAACTGACCCTCAGCATGGTGGCCAAGACCATACAGCAGTTTGACAGGACAGGTTTCACTCCGAACAGGCCTCACCATGGTCGACCAAAAAAGTTGAGTGCACGTGCTCGGCATCATATCCAGTGGTTGTCTGTGGGAAATTACATCAAATTGGTCAAATTGGTCTGCATGGCTGTTGTCCCAGAAGGAAGCCTCTTCTAAAGATGATGCACAAGAAAGTACTCAAACAGTTTGCTGAAGAAAAGCAGACTAAGGACATGGATTACTGGAACCATGTCTTGTGGTTTTATGAGACCAAGATAAACTTATTTGGTTCAGATGGTGTCAAGCGTGTGTAGCGGCAACCAGGCGAGGAGTACAAAGAAAAGTATGTCTTGCCTACAGTCAAGCATGGTGGTGGGAGTGTCATGGTTTGGGGCTGCATGAGTGCTGCAGACACTGGGGAGATACAGTTCATTGTGGGAACCATGAATACCAACATGTACTGTGACATACTAAAGGAAAGAGCATGATCCCCTTCCTTCAGAGACTGGGCCGCAGGGCAGTATTCCAACAGGATAATGACCCCAAACACACCTTCAAGACGACCACTGCCTTGCTAAAGAAGCTGAAGGTAAAGGTGATGGACTGGCCAAGCATGTTTCCAGACCTAAACCCTATTGAGCATCTGTGGGGCATCCTCAAATGGAAGGTGGAGGAGCGCAATCCACCAGCTCTGTGATGTCATTATGGAGGAGTGGAAGAGGACTCCAGTGGCAACCTGTGAAGCTCTGGTGAACTCCATCCCCAAGAGGGTTAAGACAGTGCTGGAAAATCATGATGGCCACACAAAATATTGACACTTCGGGCCCAATTTGGACATTTCCACTTAGGCATGTACTCACTTTTGTTGCCAGTAGTAGACATTAATGGCTGTGAGTTGAGTTATTTTGAGGGGACAGCAAATTTACACTGCTATACAAGCTGTACACTCCATACTTTACATTGTAGCAAAGTGCCATTTCTTCAGTGTTGTCACATGAAAAGATATAATAAAATATTTACAAAAATGTGAGGGTTGTACTCACTTTTGTAAGATACTGCATATACACTGTTCTTCTCATATGTACATTCTTCCTGTGATTGCGTTGGTTGTATTTAATGCCATCAGTTTATCATATATAAAGTTACACTAATCACATGCTGGTACTGTATGTCTGCATAGCTTTACTCTTAGAAATCTATGCTGGATGTAATAGTACTTCTGCTGTCAGTTATTTTGGGTGGGTTACTAGTTTTTGTCCTAGAAAGGGATCATCTTTACATACGCTGGAACCCTGTTCTAGATGAAGGCACTGCCAATTATATATTTATAGTCCAGTCTTCCCTTAGCGAAGGCTCTGGATCATTTGGTTACCTGCAGGTTAGCAGCATAGCCTGTGTGGGGAGGACAACTTCATATGACCCCCTTCCCTATAACAGGGCTACATAGATTAAATAGTTTTCTTTATATTTGACTTCAATTCAGCTTTAATCTCACTAAAATAATCTCAACAAATGTAATAGATGAGTAATGTATTTTCTTTCTGTAGAATTTATTTTCATAAACAGGAATTTGAAAAAAATAAAAAAATAAAACATTTATCTCTGGTTTTAGTACATATTTCTCCCATTATTCACAATGCACATTTTACTTAGCGGTCTCATCTGTTGTTTCTATTTTTGCTCATTGTACACTCTCATAGTTCTTTTCACCTACATGAGAAATGACATTTCGCTGGCCTATTGATTTTCCAGTAGAAATCAATGCATTATTTTAATCCCAGTCACCATAATGCACAAGGCATGATTGAAGAATCAGGAATCTCAGCAAGATGTAATTTTCTTTTGTTTTATTTTCAGCTTCATCATTTACCCAGAAAGATGAAAAAGATATCTTTGGAAAATATGAGAATATGTGGACATAACCGACACTGAGATTTAAACAGTCCAGCAATCAACATGCAATCACTGTGAAGATGTGTACCTTGTGTCTTAAAGGTCATAGGTTAAACCTGTTAGACTAATTTTTGCCTAGTAACTGCAGGTCAAATATCTTTCATTGCATTCTTGTCATGATTCTAGTTGCTCAGATTCTATTTATGTTAATATCCAATGATATATAATCTGAAGCTTTATAGCAAAAACATTATCTAGCACATTAAGCCTATGTATGTCCAGTCACAGACTAAAATAAATATCTCTTACACCGCCTATTACACAGTTTCAATAGCAGAATTTTGGCTACATAAAAATTCATCCATTTGGCAAATATTATTTTTTATGAAGAATATGATTGTGTTAACTCTTTTTTGAAGTGAACTTAGTTAGTTAGTTAGGTTGAAAAAAGACACAAGTCCATCTGGCTCAACTAATAAAAAAAAAAAAAAACAGTAATGAAAACCCAACCATACAATCCCATATACACAATCCTATACCCGCAGTTGATCCAGAGGAAGGCGAAAAAAGGCAAACTTAAGAAAGGCCTGAACTCTGGAGGCTGGCACCAAAAAGCAAAAAGATGGCAAAGGTTTAGTTACTGGCATTGCCTGTGGTCTCCCAGTAGCTGGTCTTTTCCCCATTACTGAGTTGCCATGCCTTTTTCTGCAAAATGTATTTGTGTGGAGGTGGCCATGTTGGTACAGTCAGGGTTTGCTTCCTCCCATCAGATCCGCCACTTCAGATGAATGGTGTTCTGATTACAGGTGAGGGGATATTCAAATGGCAGCAGGAGAGGTGCAAAAAGCAAAAACCAAATGCAACCAAAGCCACAGTAGTGACATAAACTACCTAGTCTACCAGTCAGAGGAAGCAGCGCCTCTCTCATTGCAGATTTAAGAGGCTGTAGGTTAAAGAGTGCCTAGCCACACACAAATCCTAGGTCGTGCATTACCATTTATCGGGAGGAGATAAAGACAAAAGGTACTTTGTACAAAGTACTGCTTAGGCACACTTTTGATGTTCCCTTTAACATAGGACATCCTCAATTTTTGCATTTCCGGTCCATTTTAAAGCCCAATTCCAATAAAAATGTTTTATTTTGCTTTGGAATTAGCGTGCCTGTTTTTTTTTTTTTGTCGCTGTCCGTCAGGAAAATAAGTGATAGGAAATCTCTCTGATGTGGACACAGACAAAAACAAAAACACATTTTAGTGATGTGGAGAAAGTTTAGAATTTCTGAAAATATTTTATTGCTGTGCTACACCCCATATCTTGTATTGGTATCACACCAGAGATGTATAGTAACTAAGTAGAACTACTTCACTACTGTACTTAAGTACCAAAAGGCGGTATCTGTACTTTCCTAGAGAAGAATTTTTTTCTCCTATTTCCACTTTTACTTCACTACATTTTTTCAATGATTTCAATACTTCTACTCCAATATTTTTTTTTGTGCTGCATAGTTACTAGTTACAATTATAAAAATTACCACTACCAGAACAGTAGATGTCAGGTTTCATGAAGCTCAAAACATGTGTATTATCAGCGCATACGAAAATAAATGCTACTGTATGTATAAATAAAAGCTGCATTTGAAATAATAAAAAACAATATGATGTTCAAACTTTTGACTTCTTTCTTTAATAACTACATAACACAGTACTTGTACTTTTACTTTCAGTACTTGAGTAGCAATTTTTTTTTTCAAAACTACTGGTACTTTTACTTTCAGTACTTGAGTAGCAAAATTTAAAAAAAAACTACTTGCAATACTTAAGTACAAAAAAATGTGGAATACTTTAGCACTTCTACTCAAGCCACTTTTTGATAGAGCACTTCCACTTCTACTCAAGTCACTTTTTGATTGAGCACTTGTACTTTTACTCAAGTATGGGTTTCGAGTACTTTTTACAAGTCTGTATCACACGCAGAAATATAACAATGTATCAAAATAACAGTGCCACAGACAGGTGTGTTATATGTATTCTGTTGGACTGCTGCTGTCTCTAATTATTGATATATATCAATGAAAGCAAGTATTAAAGGCTAAATGGGTAACCCCAATGTGTGCTCTCTTTGGTGCTACACACAGAATAAGTATAATAACCAATTGTCTGAAAAACGAAACCATCTCAAAACCTTACCCCTATAAAATGCATACAAAAAGTGCATACATAGAAAAAGTGCAAATGCATAAATATGTGCAAACAATGGTAATGTGCAAACATCAGAAAATAGCAACAATAAAAGTGCTCTATTAAAGGGCTTCAGTGCAAAAAAATATATACATGCTCTTTTACACAATGATGACATGCTTCAGTGATAGTCCATAAGTAAAAAAAGTGTCCCAGAAAAAAATGATTCTCAAAACTCCAAAATATTTTCTTCACAGTAAATAATCCATCCAGGTGTTACACCGAAAAAGTGAGTCCTTCATAACTCTCGCTAGATCAAACTCACCAGATCGATAGGCCAGTCAGATTATTGAAAAGCATACATGCCAAAATCTCTCCAAAAATATGCCTTAGTGCTTTCTTCTTATTGGCGATACCAATCAGAGTATACTCTTACATACCATAGCATCTAGTATGGAAGATAAAAAGAAGGAAGGAGGCTTACATGTTGCCGCTTCATAAAGACATTGTATGACGAAACGCGTAGGGACGGACAGGAACTCGGACATCTCCGCATATGCTGGTTCACGCTCGTGGTCCCTGAACTGACTGGATGTGAATGCCACACAGCTGAGTGCGTTATCCCTAGTGTCGGGTGGGCACTAGCTTCATGTGTGGAATTATATTCTATCTTTTAAATAAAGCCTGTGCTTATGTTTTTACACAATGGAAGCCTCCCTCCTTCTTTTTATCTTCCATACTGGATGCTATGGTATATGAGAGGATACTCTGATGTGTATCGCCAATAAGAAGAAAGCACTCGGGGATCTTTTTGGAGAAATTGTGGCATGTATGCTGGTCTATAATCTGACTGGCCTATCGATCTGGTGAGTTTGATCTAGCAAGAGTGGTAAAGGAGTCACTTTTTTAGTGTAACATCTGGGTGGATTTTTCACTGTGAAGAAAATATTTTGGAGTTTTGAGAATAATTTTATCTGGGACATTGTTTTTACTTATATGGACTGTCACTGAAGCACGCATATGACATCACTGTGTAAAAGAGTATATATATTTTTGTTTTCACTGAAGCACTTTAATAGAGCACTTTTATTGTTGCTATTTACCAAAACATTTCTGGTGAGTGAGGCAACAGGAGGGGGCACGTGTGGAAGCACCTGGGCACTGTGCATGCTTTGGATACACTCTGTCCTACTGCAACATCACCAGTTCCTGCTTTCAGAGGAAAATTTACGGTACTGAAATAACGGATGGACTATTTATATTATTTTTTTTTATGAAAGAACATGTGATGGTAATACTGGCCACTTTATTGGTCATCTTTATATGAATTTAAAAATGCAGATTGATTTTGTTATGTGTTTGTACTTATAATAACATTGAGTACTTTCACTGGGCATTAACTTAAAAACGAATTTACCTACTGTTGGTTTAGCAACATTAGTCTTTTCATTGGGCACTTGCTTGTTTTGAACATTTTTTACGTTTTATATACATTTATGCATATTTGCACATTTATATGTTTATCTAGTTAGATATGATGTTTATGTTCACCTAATTAGTCTTAATGCATGATTCAGTCTAACACTTTGAGGCAATACAGAGCAGCGCCAACACCCACTCTTCCCTTTTTTACGCATTCACTTATCAGACGCCATTTCAGTGGTTGGTCTCAGTAGGGGCAGCAACTACACTAACCACATCCATAGCGCGAAAACACATAAACAAATCACTATTTTCTGATGTTTGCACATTATCACTGTTTGCACATATTTATGCATTTGCACTTTTTTTAAGTTTGCACTTTTTTGTATGCATTTTAGAGGGGTAAGGTTTTGAGATGATTTCGTTTTTCAGACAATTGGTTAGTATTGGTTATACTTATTCTGTGTGTAGCACCAAAGAGAGCACATATTGGGGTGTGTGGACTTGCACTACTCATTTTGCCTTCAATACACAGAAATATAAACCTGACAAAAAAAAATGAACTGTTCCAATCTATAGAAAAGCTTTAACATTAAACTTTGATTTCAGCTGGGATAAATACCCAGCGAGAAAATAACTGCATGCCCTATCACACTTGTATGTAGTGGTAATGCACTAGAAAATGCATGTTTCTGCAATGTGTTGCAGAACCCCTGCACTATGTGAGGTGTGTTGTAGAGCTATTCATCATGAATGGAATTTCAATGCATTGTACACTAGAGCCCACCACACAATGCATCACAGCTCACAACTATGCATAAATTATATTCTGTGATGTGCTAAAAAAGCTAATTATTTTTTTTTTTTTAAATTGTGATGCGTTGGCAACCCATTCCTATTGAATGGACTGACTTACCACTACCCATGTGAATGTATGCCATAGAATTAATTGAGGCACCACAATGGAATGCTTAAGTGTGAATCAGCTCTCAAATATTTACCCTTCATGGGTTGACATCGCTTGCTTGGTAAGAGGTAGGATAAACCAAACTGAACTTCATTACTTCCCTTTAGCAAAGATCACATCACTAAATGCCTTGATAGTCAAACCTGTCGCAGCACTGATGGGGGCTGCATTTTTTTTCAAAAACAAAAAAAACACAATGGGTGTAAAAAAAAAAAGATCTTGTAGCATGTGCATGTAGCTCCATTCTGTTTAAATCAATGAAAAAAAATTCAACCGACCTAAAACATATTTTTTTGCCCCATTTACACAGAATGAATGTACGTGCACTTTCACTGGCTATGTACATTTTTTTTTACTACACCCCTTAGTTTATATACAGTATAAATAAAAATAAATATAAAATTAAACACAGCGCTACCATAAACAATGTACCATGTGTCTTCAAAAATATCAATAATAAATATATAATATACACAATATAAATAATTCAATATAACACGTATTGTTATGTGAAAAAAGTCCAAAATTAGTCAATAAAGTGCATAGTGCTCCAGTGTAAAATAGGAAATCATAAGTGCTCCAGGTGATCGTGACCCCTCCAGGTACTCCAATCACCAGAACAACTCGACCCTGGGAAGGGTCAGGAAAGCCTATAATCAATGGAGTGTAATGATGCACCAGGACTTCTCCTATAGGATGCCAGGTAATAAAATATAGTTCTTGCCAAGGATAGTCCGAGATTCCTCCACGAACCCAAATACCAGAAAGAAAAAGCCACGGATAGTGAAGTATGTTATGGTATTTTTAGTAATCAACCCAAAAAAACATACTCACAAGCATAAGAAGTAGGATCGCAGTGTAAAACAATACAGAAATCCCGCGCGCGCCGCTATGGCGTGCGTTCCATGGTCAATCCAGGAAGTTGGCGTTATCATAGACATTGTCTATGATAACGCCCAGTGGGAGGGCGAAACGTGTTGACGCACTTCCGGTACGGCACGCTTGGAATTGTCACTTCCGGTCAACTTACTAGATTGACCGTGGAACGCACGCCATAGCGGCGCTCGCAGGATTTCAGTATTGTTTTACACTGCGATCCTACTTCTTATGTTTGTGAGTATGTTTTTTTGGGTTGATTAATAAAAATACCATAACATACTTCACTATCCGTGGCTTTTTCTTCCTGGTATTTGGGTTCGTGGAGGAATCTCGGACTATCCTTGGCAAGAACTATATTTTATTACCTGTCATCCTATCCGAGAAGTCCTGGTACATCATTACATTCCATTGATTATAGGCTTTCCTGACCCTTCCCAGGGTCGAGTTGTTCTGGTGAGTGGGGTACCTGGAGGGGTCACGATCACCTGGCGCACTTATGATTTCCTATTTTACACTGGAGCACTATGCACTTTATTGACTAATTTTGGACTTTTTTCACATCACAATACGTGTTATATTGAATTATTTATATTGTGTACATTATATATTTATTATTGATATTTTTTAAGACACATGGTACATTGTTTATGGTAGCGCTGTGTTTAATTTTATATTTATTTTTATTTAGATTGTCTAAGTTATTCTACTTAGTGAAACAGCAGCTGCAATTTTTCTTTTATTTAACTTACTGTGAGCGCGGGTTTACATCACTTCACATTTTATATACAGCATGTTTATTATTATTTATCCATTGCAGCTACACTGTTGACTTGGGTGTATGTTAACATTTGAATGTAGATTTCACAGTGCATGCTAACTAATTCAGAATGCCCTTTTTGGATACTTTTTTTAAAGATTTTCTTTTGCCTCTGAATTACCATAAATAATGCTTGCCCATTTACAGTGGTAGTTCTTGCTGTGGCATTTCATACATGAAAAAAACATATAAAAACAGGAAAGAATTTTGTAGCAGACATGAAATGTTTCGTTGATTTTCTACTCCACAGCTCATAATATTGATCATCTGTCATCTGTACACTACCTGACTATTTTAGTTGACCCTTAAATCTGTACAAGTGGATTAAAGAAAATCACATATGGTATGCAAAGTATTTCATGGACATGTTACCGCCAATATTGGATGTACAGTGGAAGGCTCTTTGGGAATATCAGGTGTGTACTGCTTAGGATTAGTGGAGGAAGTGAATGCTAATAGACCTATTTGTTCTTCATTGAAAGGAGGATGTGGCACACACTTTATTTGACTGGATACATTATTCTGTTATATCTGTAAAGGGGAACTCTAGGCAGATATAAATTATGTAGAATAATGTCCCTCCGTAATAATTATTTAATTTTTAAAGAATATGTTCACCTTTCATAACATGGTACATGTTACTCCCATATTCAGGGTATATGTATATATTCATACATATTCATATACATGAAAGAAAACAAAAAATTTACAAATTTTTTACCTGCAAAAAAATATGCATTTATTCTTTCTAAAAAGTTGAACTTATCCTTAAAATTTATATTTTAAAGCAGTACTTCATTCTCTCAATCAACATTAACTATGTTTAATCCTTATGCTACTAGCATTAATAAATATATAGGAGAGTATATCATATTTCCTTGTTTTAAATTACTTTTTAAAATTTCATCAGTTCAAAGTAGGCAAATGATGTCATACATCCCAGGAGTTTTCAGAAGGGGAGGATGAGAGAAAGGTTTTCTCAGCTAAGCAGCTAAGCACACCCTCTCGTGCCTACATGGCCGAACTAAGGACAGGTGGATTCCAGGGAGTAAATGATACATGAAATATCTGCCCTTACTCAAGATGGCCACAGCCATAAAAGGGGGGGGGGAGTTTAAAGGGATTTCTCATTAAACTAAAGCATGGAGACATGGATGGATGGGTGAGTTTGCTTTGAATATTAAAAAAGAATGAAATAGCGTTTTTTGCTCAGATGAAGTGTAGTTCTGCTTTCAAAGCAAGCAGTGTAAGTAACTGAATTTGACCTGGAATTAGTCTCTCGCAAACCCTTTTTAGCAGAACTAAAGTGTGAAAGGAAGCAGCAGTACAATATGTATGCTGACTGGAAGAGGAAGCAGAGTGACAGAGAGATAAGCTAATCACTTTGCTGCCTTGCCTTTCATTGTCCAGTCACTGGCTAGGACACTTCCAGGAGGACCTGGGTTCAGATCAAGATGTGGTCCTCTGTGTTTGTTAAAAAAGAAGGCATATTTATTGAACAAAAAAAAGGGGGGGGTCAATAAAAAGGCAAGTTTTACATGCTATAATGACAAACATACAACATACAAAACACAAAAATCAGTATATAAGAAAACCAAGTGGTAGGTCTCAATAAGAGATGATGGAGAATGGTCCCTGCGCAGCCAACGCGTTTCACATGGTTCTGCTTCCTCAGGGGTCACGAGACCAAAAACCAGCTAGTATTCCTTTGTGTGTAAAATCATTGGGTAGACGGCAGATGAGACGCTGGCACGTTTATACAGAAGGACTGCTTCCTGGAGGGAGCCTATGGATACTCCCTGCTGTGTTCCCCCTACTATGACTGACGGACTGGTGGTCTGTCAGGGATGAACACTTGTATGGGCATCTGCCTGGTGAAGGCATAGGACCCCCAGTGAGGTTGAAATACATTGCGGAAATGATACAATACTTTGGAATATGACCTAATATCATTATTGTGGCTACAATTTTGTGCCTTGATATATAGGACATAGCGTGTGTTCTATATATATATATATATATATATATATATATATATATACAGTGGGTACAGAAAGCATTCAGACCCCCTTAAATTTTTCACTCTTTGTTATATTGCAGCCATTTGCTAAAATCATTTAAGTTCATTCTTCTTCCTCATGAATGTACACATAGCACCCCATACTGACAGAAAAACACAGAATTGTTGACATTGTTGCAGATTTATTAAAAAAGAAAAACTGAAATATCACATGGTCCTAAGTATTCAGACTCTTTGCTCAGTATTTAGTAGAAGCCCCCTTTTGATCTAATACAGCCAGGAGTCTTTTTGGGAAAGATGCAACAAGTCTTTCACACCTGGATTTGGGGATCCTCTGCCATTCCTCCTTGCAGATCCTCTCCAGTTCTGTCAGGTTGGATGGTAAACGTTGGTGGACAGCCATTTTTAGGTCTCTCCAGAGATGCTCAATTGGGTTTAAGTCAGGGCTCTGGCTGGGCCATTCAAGAACAGTCACGGAGTTGTTGTGAAGCCACTCCTTTGTTATTTTAGCTGTGTGCTTAGGGTCATTGTCTTGTTGGAAGGTAAACCTTCGGGCCAGTCTGAGGTCCAGCGCACTCTGGAGAAGGTTTTTGTCTAGGATATCCCTGTACCTGGCCGCATTCATCTTTCCCTCGATTGCAACCAGTCGTCCTGTCCCTGCAGCTGAAAAACACCCCCACAGCATGATGCTGCCACCACCATGCTTCACTGTTGGGACTGTATTGGACAGGTGATGAGCAGTGCCTGGTTTTCTCCACACATACCGCTTAGAATTAAGGCCAAAAAATTCTATTTTGGTCTCATCAGACCAGAGAATCTTATTTCTCACCATCTTGGAGTCCTTCAGGTGTTTTTTAGCAAACTCCATGCGGGCTTTCATGTGTCTTACACTGAGGAGAGGCTTCCATCGGGCCACTCTGCCATAAAGCCCCGACTGGTGGAGGGCTGCAGTGATGGTTGACTTTCTACAACTTTCTCCGATCTCCTGACTGCACCTCTGGAGCTCAGCCACAGTGATCTTTGGGTTCTTCTTTACCTCTCTCACCAAGGCTCTTCTCCCCCGATAGCCCAGTTTGGCTGGACGGCCAGCTCTAGGAATGGTCCTGGTCGTCCCAAACGTCTTCCATTTGAGGATTATGGAGGCCACTGTGCTCTTAGGAACCTTAAGTGCAGCAGAAATCTTTTTGTAACCTTGGCCAGATCTGTGCCTTGCCACAATTCTGTCTCTGAGCTCTTCAGGCAGTTCCTTTGACCTCATGATTGTCATTTGCTCTGACATGCATTGTGATCTGGAAGGTCTTATATAGACAGGTGTGTGGCTTTCCTAATCAAGTCCAATCAGTATAATCAAACACAGCTGGACTCAAATGAAGGTGTAGAACCATCTCAAGGATGATCAGAAGAAATGGAAAGCACCTGAATTAAATATATGAGTGTCACATCAAAGGGTCTGAATACTTAGGACCATGTGATATTTTAGTTTTTCTTTTTTAATAAATCTGCAACAATGTCAACAATTCTGTGTTTTTCTGTCAGTATGGGGTGCTATGTGTACATTCATGAGGAAGAAGAATGAACTTAAATGATTTTAGCAAATGGCTGCAATATAACAAAGAGTGAAAAATTTAAGGGGGCCTGAATACTTCCCGTACCCACTGTATATATATATATATATATATATATATATATATATACATACGCCCTCATACTCAATGTATACAACATAGGGTATATGTGTATATTTCCACACTGAATATTACTTAAAGATAATATATGTAAAGGCAAGAGATGACCAGCGCTATGGAGTGTGCGGTGAAGCGTGAGAGACTGACAGGTGTAAGCAGCCAACAACCAAACCCCAAAAGGGGTCAGGATATGTGTAAAGTGCAAAGAGAGGTTGTAAACGGCGCTACCTTTGTGCAATTAAAAGAGATAAAGTGCATACATTCACTGTTAAAGAATTATAAGAAGGGGAGTGTCCCATAAAATTGAAAAAATATATGTGCTATATATCAAGTGGGTTCTGGTCATAAAAGATCAAGATATCCTAGTCTGTGATAAAATAAAACCCAAAAAGTGCTGAAGTGCAATAAATAAATTTAATACCATAGACAGTGTTTTTATTGTGATGTACAAATAATAAAAATCAATCCAGTGTAGAAATAAAATCAGATGTTAGTGATATTTCGGGCACTGTTTATTGCTGAAAGTGCACCATGCCCGCAGAAAAACAAATCAGTGAAGTGAAAGTGATAAAGGTTACCGGGGAAAAAATCCCTAAAGATAAAAAGGAAATAATGAAATGAAAAAGCCAGCTGCAATCACCCGTGTGACCACTAGGTGTCGCGCTGTAAATACAACCTGCCCTGCACGGAAGCTTTAGGCAAGGATGGATCTCCAGGGGTCCCCCTCCACAGTCAAAGCACCAGTTGGCGTGTTTCCATATGGAGAGAAAGAAGAGGGGAGCCTCATGAAGTATCAGATCGTATAAATAAAGAAGAAACGTAGCATCCACTCACTGTGTGAAACCGTGATAGCTGCCTCGGATCAGTAGTACTCGCCAGGAAGCTTCCGCGTTCCACGGCGGTGGAATCTCAAAACCGGAAGTGACGCTGTGACGCAATGGACCCGCCCTGACGCTGTGACGCAATGGACCCGCCCTAATGGACCATGGTGCGGGTCCATTGCGTCACAGCGTCACTTCCGGTTTTGAGATTCCACCGCCGTGGAACGCGGAAGCTTCCTGGCGAGTACTACTGATCCGAGGCAGCTATCACGGTTTCACACAGTGAGTGGATGCTACGTTTCTTCTTTATTTATACGATCTGATACTTCATGAGGCTCCCCTCTTCTTTCTCTCCATATGGAAACACGCCAACTGGTGCTTTGACTGTGGAGGGGGACCCCTGGAGATCCATCCTTGCCTAAAGCTTCCGTGCAGGGCAGGTTGTATTTACAGCGCGACACCTAGTGGTCACACGGGTGATTGCAGCTGGCTTTTTCATTTCATTATTTCCTTTTTATCTTTAGGGATTTTTTCCCCGGTAACCTTTATCACTTTCACTTCACTGATTTGTTTTTCTGCGGGCATGGTGCACTTTCAGCAATAAACAGTGCCCGAAATATCACTAACATCTGATTTTATTTCTACACTGGATTGATTTTTATTATTTGTACATCACAATAAAAACACTGTCTATGGTATTAAATTTATTTATTGCACTTCAGCACTTTTTGGGTTTTATTTTATCACAGACTAGGATATCTTGATCTTTTATGACCAGAACCCACTTGATATATAGCACATATATTTTTTCAATTTTATGGGACACTCCCCTTCTTATAATTCTTTAACAGTGAATGTATGCACTTTATCTCTTTTAATTGCACAAAGGTAGCGCCGTTTACAACCTCTCTTTGCACTTTACAAAGATAATATATGACCAGCATCTGTGCACGGGACTGCCGTCTACCCAATGATTTTACACACAAAGGAATACTAGTTGGTTTTTGGTCTCGTGAGCCCTGAGGAAGCAGAACCATGCGAAACGCGTCGGCTGCGCAGGGACCGTTCTCCATCATCTCTTATTGAGACCTACCACTTGGTTTTCTTATATACTGATTTTTTTGTATGGTGTATCTTTGTCATTATAGCATGTAAACACATGCCTTTTTATTGACCCCCCCCTTTTTTTTTTCAATAAATATGCCTTCTTTTTAACAAACACATTGCATTATATTTTGATCATCTCCTAACCAGGCCTAAAAACCCCCACCTTTTCTTTCCTTACTTTTTTCTGTGAATCTACAGGGGTGTGGCCTAATTATTTACGGTAATCCTTTTTGTTAATGATCCTTGTCTGCACTGACAGTAAAACTGCTACTGGCACTGTAACTGTACTACGAGCAACTGTACTACTGGCCAGTCGCCAATATCAGCAAGGTGGCTATAAGAGACACCAATATTAGGTATTGTGTCTCCTTCTCCTCTCTGTGCTTTTTTTCACTTACCAATTAGAGCATGTGCGGATGCCGGAGATGGCTGAAAATAGTAAAGGATGACATCCACCATGCAACAGTGCTCAAGCCTGTGCGGCAAACCCCATGCCCAAAAACTATCATGTATCAGGAAAATGGGGAGCAGTGACAATAATTACCTGAATAAGCTTCTCAAGTATCTAACACTGGAGCTACCCAGTACAGACTCTTTTGGTTTAGTAATAGCAAGGGAGCATGGGTCAGTAAGTAGAATGTGCTGGGGGTGAATGGGCTATCAGAGGATACCGATATGGAAATTGGTAGTGTACCTCTAATGAAAAACTATTTTATCTAAATTGGTAGCGATGCATTTTCTAGAAAAAAAAAAAACGACAACCATTTCTCTGAAAAAAAAAAGGAAAAAAAACGGTGGTACTCCCTGCTCCGAATACCCTTATAAACGTAAAGTATTTACCAATTGAGAGATGTGCGTGACCACTTCTCTGCAATTCCTAACTATCACATTTGTTTTCAGTACCATCAACTACCATGCTAAACCATCAGAATTCTAGCACCTACCCAGAAAATGTAAATACTGTGCAACTGATTCTTTTTAGTTAATACCTTGCTATAAGTCAACAATTTAAAAATTATAGAAAACAATTCAGAAATAATTGGCAATTGATAAAGAATTTATGAAACACCAGTATGTTTTAGAAGTTAAGTGTTCCAAGCACACAGTCTGGGTAAAGATACATATACAATAGACCACTTTACAGAACTCTGTAAATATCATGTCTCTGTTGGTTAAATCTTGAATATCATTTTCAGAAAAATAAAGTATTAGCTGAATGTTTTAATTTATTTATTTTCTGCATTGCTTGAAGCGAAAAGAAGTTGGCAGTAATGATAAAATCTACAGCGTTTAACTACAGGCAAAATTCTTTTGAAAAAGTCTTGTTTAATAAGAAGCTCTATTTAATGACCAATATTTAATTGCATTTTATAGCATTTACACTTCTGTAATGGTAGCTGTTCAATATTTATTTTTGATATGCATAACATTAAATTACAACATAGCAAATGTTTAATAAAAACACCTCATATTTTCTCTTCTTCATTTAGAATTTTCTAAAGTTATTTGGTTCACCACATCTTGAAACAAAAGAAGGACATATTGTACAGAAACAAATGTATAGGAAAAATACATATGATGCCAAAAAGGAGGGTAAAGTAAATGAAAAAATTCTAAATTTTTTTGCATTCAGAGTAAAAGAGTCAGTGGAACGGAGTTACTAAAGGAAAATAGGCTGCTTACTTAGCAAGTTGAATCTTCACTTTGAGGACCCGATCATACCACATACAGTGCAGTGCTCTTTTTTCTGCATTAACGACGCATGGAAAGTAGGTTATATGGGTTTCAATGACATAGTTCACACCAGTGCAGTGTGTTCCAGTGCATTACAGTTCCTAGAAAAAAAAAGTACAACATGATGCTTTTTCCTGCACAAAACTGTACTGGAACGTGATAAAAAGCATAAAAAATGCACTGGACCTAAGTAAAGTGAAACCCCCCTCCCCCCAGGGAAACAGAAGAAAAAGAAACATCTAGAATGAATCCGGAAAAGCATCAAAAAAGTGTTAAAAACATGCATGCAGAAATGTAACCAGAACTGACCTGAAGAATGTTTTTTAGGTGTAAATGGGAAGTGATGGATAGTAAATAATAATATTAGAAAAAAGCCTGATTTTCTATTTACTGTGCAAATAATTGGTTATTGTAAGTGAATGCGGGTTCACCTTATTTACCAATGTGTACTTTACTGGGTGAACAGCTTCTACTCCTTTAGAAAATCAACTCCATTAAGTGAATTAAAGAAAACAAGCTATTAAAAAGAAGCTGTTAAATATATGGGCAGCCATTGCTACCCTTCTGAAAAAGCTGTCTTATTGACCCTCCAGGTTTATTACTTTTTGTCAGTGAGCAGAAGCAAGAATTAAAGCAGAACTATACCCATCAATTTAACGGTTTCAAAAAACAGTTACATTCTCAGCATGCCAAGAATGCTAGCTTTCATATTTACTTGTGCTCTCAACCAAACTGTCAAACCATCAAATGACTGGTATCATATCGGATCACATGTGCAGCACCATGGCAGTTGCAGATCAAACAAAGGCTAAGATGGAAGCTTCCTTGGCTGAAAAGGATAGGAGGGTTTAGTTCAGCTTTAAGATCAGGTTAATCCAAACAAATAGATAAATCACATTAGAGACACAATAAAAGTGCAATAAACATATGATGGACTCAAATCAAGTCCATATAAAATGTGCACACACTGTGCAAACAAAATATATTATAATATATATATATATATATATATATATATATATATATATATATATATATATATATATGTATATAGTGCCTTGCGAAAGTATTCGGCCCCCTTGAACTTTTCGATCTTTTGCCACATTTCAGGCTTCAAACATAAAGATATAAAACTGTAATTTTTTGTGAAGAATCAACAACAAGTGGGACACAATCATGAAGTGGAACAAAATTTATTGGATATTTCAAACTTTTTTAACAAATAAAAAACTGATAAATTGGGCATGCAAAATTATTCAGCCCCCTTAAGTTAATACTTTGTAGCGCCACCTTTTGCTGCGATTACAGCTGTAAGTTGCTTGAGGTATGTCTCTATCGAGAGACTGACATTTTTGCCCATTCCTCCTCACAAAACAGCTCGAGCTCAGTGAGTTTGGATGAGGAGCGTTTGTGAACAGCAGTTTTCAGTTCTTTCCACAGATTCTCGATTGGATTCAGGTTTGGACTTTGACTTGGCCATTCTAACACCTGGATATGTTTATTTGTGAACCATTCCATTGTAGATTTTGCTTTATGTTTTGGATCATTGTCTTGTTGGAAGACAAATCTCCGTCCCAGTCTCAGGTCTTTTGCAGACTCCATCAGGTTTTCTTCCAGAATGGTCCTGTATTTGGTTCTATCCATCTTGCCATCAATTTTAACCATCTTCCCTGTCCCTGCTGAAGAAAAGCAGGCCCAAACTATGATGCTGCCACCACCATGTTTGACAGTGGGGATGGTGTGTTCAGGGTGATGAGCTGTGTTGCTTTTACGCCAAACATAACGTTTTGCATTGTTGCCAAAAAGTTTGATTTTGGTTTCATCTGACCAGAGCACCTTCTTCCACATGTTTGGTGTGTCTCCCAGGTGGCTTGTGGCAAACTTTAAAGGACACTTTTTATGGATATCTTTAACCACTTGCCTACAGTGCACTTTCACCCCCTTCCTGCCCAGACCGATTTTCAGCTTTCAGCGCTCTCACACTTTGACTGAGAATTACTCAGTAATGCAACACTGTACCCATACAAAAATTGTGTCCTTTTTTTCACACAAATAGAGCTTTCTTTTGATGGTATTTGATCAATACTGGGTTTTTTATTTTTTGTGCTATAAATAAAAAAAGACTGAAAATATCGTGAAAAAACGCATTTTTCTTTGTTTCTGTCATAAAATTTTGCAAATTAGTAATTTTTCTTCACAAATTTTGGCCAAAATTTATACTGCTACTTATCTTTGGTAAAAAAAACCCAAATAAGTGTATATTATTTGGTCTTTGTGAAAGTTATAGAGTCCACAAGCTATGGTGCGAATCATTGAAAATTGATCACACTTGATCACACCTGATGTACTGAAGGCCTATCTCATTTCTTGAGACAATAAAAGGTCAGGAAAGTACAAATACCCCCCGAATGACCCCTTTTTGGAAAGTAGACATTCCAAGGTATTTAATAAGGGGCATGATGAGTTTTTTGAAGTTGTAATTTTTTCCCACAATGCTTTGCAAAATGAAGATTTATTTTTTTTTATTTATTTTTTTTTACAAATTGCCGTATTAACAGGTTATTTCTCTCACACAGCACATGTATACTTGCAACTACACCCCAAAACACATTCTACTACTCCTCCTGAGTATGGCGATACCACATGTGTGAGACTTTTTCACAGCCTGGCCACATACAGAGGCCTAACATCCAAGTAGCAGCGTCCGGCATTCTAGGAGCACAAATTACACATATCATTTCCTGACAACCTATCGCACTTTTGAAGGCCCTGGAGCACCAGGACAATGGAAACCCCCATAAAATGACCCAATTTTGGAAAGCAAACAGCCCAACGTATAATTTTTGAGGCATAATGAGTCTTTTGAATATGTCATTTTTTTCCACAAGTTTTTGGAAAATGTGGAAAGAAAATGAAAACACATTTTTTTTACACAAAGCTGTCCATTTATGCAATATTTCTAACACATCGCATGTACATAGCAAAACTTGCACCCCAAAATACATTCTGCTATTCCTCCTGAGTATGGCGATACCACATGTGTAACACTTTTTCACAGCCTGGCCACATACATAGGCCTCACATCCAAGTAGCGCTTTACACAAAGTTGTCCATTTA
Organism: Pelophylax lessonae; assembly: GCF_965119305.1. NCBI lineage: Eukaryota > Metazoa > Chordata > Amphibia > Anura > Ranidae > Pelophylax > Pelophylax lessonae. The sequence continues at coordinate 196,461,980 of NC_138769.1, forward strand.
TCCACTTTAAGACTGGGCCTATTTTTGACACTTGGTGTTTACAAGCTAAAATCATTTTTTTTGCTAGAAAACTACTTTGAACCCCCAAACATTATATATTTTTTTTTTAGCAGAGACCCTAGAGAATAAAATGGAGATCGTTGCAATATTTTTTATCACACCATATTTGCGCAGCAGTCTTCCAAATGCGATTTTTTTTGAAAAAAATTCACTTTTTTGAACTAAAAAATAAGAAAACAGTAAATTTAGCCCAATTTTTTTCCATAATGTGAAAGATAATGTTACGCCGAGTAATTAGATACCGAACATGTCATGCTTCAAAATTGCGCATGCTCACAGAATGGTGACAAACATTGGTACTTAAAAATCCCCATAGGCAACATTTTAAAAATTTCTGCAGGTTACTAGCTTAGAGTTACAGAGGAGGTCTAGGGCTTAAATTATTGCACTCGCTCTAACGATCGCGGCGATACCTCACATGTATGGTTTTAACACCGTTTACATATGTGGGCGGGACTTGCGTATGCGTTTGCTTCTGCGCGCGAGCTAACGGGGACAGGGTGCTTTAATTTTTTTTTTTTTTTTTTTTCCTATTTATTTTATTTATTATTTTTTTATTTTTACACAGTTTAAAAAAAAAAATGTTTTGATCATTTTTATTCCTATTACAAGGAATGTAAACATCCCTTGTAATAGAAATAGGCATGACAGGTCCTCTTTATTGTGAGATCTGGGGTCAAAAAGACCTCACACCTCACAACTACACTAAAAAAGAAAAAAAAAAAAAAATTGTTGAAAGAGGAAAAAAAAAAAGCAAAAAAAAAAAAGCGGCCCTTTAAACCGGTTGCTAGGCAACGTCTTTTGACGTAGCTCCGGTCCTCCAAGACCATAGAGTTGAATGAGGGCCATTTTGCCCTCACTCGACTTCCTGTCTCTGAGGATCCGGGATCGGATAGTTTTCCCCGCTGCCGGCGGGTCCGGTAAGCTGGGAAAACGTCTGGGACGTGGCAGGAGGGGGGGGGGGGCACCTCTTCCCCTGCACCGTAAGGGTAATTTCGCGGCGAATCCGCCACTGGGACCACCCTTATCTGAAAGCCGACCGCCCGCCGTTTCAAAAAATACCGGGGTTATGGGGGCTATCTGCTGCCATAACCCCAGTATTTAGCTTTTAATGGCCGACGCATATAGTCGTTAGGCGGTCAGTAAGTGATTGCATGTATATAGCAAACAGGTGACGATGACTGATGGGGTGACAGGTGACGATGACTGATGGGGTGACAGGTGACAATGACTGATGGGGTGACAGGTGACGATGACTGATGGGGTGACAGGTGACGATGATTGATGAGGTGACAGGTGACGATGACTGATGAGGTGACAGGTGACGATGATTGATGGGGTGACAGGTGACGATGATTGATGGGGTGACAGATGACAATCACTGACGGGGTGACATGTGACGATGATTGATGGGGTGACAAGTGACGATCACTGATGGGGTGTCAAGTGACGATGACTGATGGGGTGAAAGGTGACGATGACTGATGGGGTGACAGGTGACGGTGATTGATGGGGTGACAGGTGACAGGCGATGGTCACTGATGGGTGACAGGTGACGGGCGATGGTGCACGGCGGTACTGATGGCAGTCTTTGGTGACCGGTGAACTTTAGGCTACGTTCACATGTGAGCGTAGCGATCACGGGCAGAATCACTGTGATTCTGCCCGTGATCCAGAAATCATTGCAAATCGCTGGACGCCTGTGCGTTGCCCGTGATTTGCAATAGCACCCCAAACGCTGTGCGATGTTGCTGCGATTTCCGCCTGCCGAATCGCGGTAACATCGCGCAAACAACGCATGACGCTCCAAAGAAACTCTTGTACCTTTTTTGGGCGTCATGCGATGTTTGCGCGATGTTACCGCGATTCGGCAGGCGGAAATGGCGGCAACATTGCACAGCGTTTGGGGTGCTATTGCAAATCAGGGGCAACGCACAGGCGTCCCGCGATTTGCAATGATTTCCGGATCGCGGGCAGAATCGCTGTGATTCTGCCTGCGATCGCAGCGCTCACATGTGAACGTTATGGGTGTCAATTTCTGGGCACTGATGAGGTGACTGTTGGGTGACAGGTGACATTGGGGGGGGACTGAGGACTGTGTGGGGACCTTTTATTTGTGTGATTTTACTGTGCTTTTACATTTTACAGGTACACAGAGCAGTAACTCAGTGTTTCTAGCTCTGCTCTCCTCATACTGGAAACTGTATGAGGGGAGAAGAGCTAGTAACACTGAGTTACTGCTCTTTGTTTACATTTTGTGATCGGCTGTGAATGGATTCACAGCCGATCACATAGTAAACAGTCACTGTCAGTGACTGTTTACTACCGCCGGTGACAGCTGTGTTCCTACGGAACACAGCGCCACCGACATGACCGCGCTGCGCGCTCCCGATCGCGCATGCGCGGTCATCTTGTGGGCGCCTTCATTGTGATCGGCTGTGTCATTGGTACACAGCCGATCACGTGGGAAACAGCCACGCCCATTGGCTGTTTCCCCCCTGCCGGTGACGGGGGGTGACCCGGGGACACCCCGACACCGGCAGTGCAGGGCGGCGCGCACGCGATCGCGCGCCTGCCCTGCTTAAAGTGCCGCCGTCATATGACGGCGGCCCAGGATAATGGTCGCACCGCTCCGCCGTCATATGACGGCGGGCGGGCGGCAAGCGGTTAAGAAATGGCTTTCTTCTTGCCACTCTTCCATAAAGGCCAGATTTGTGCAGTATACGACTGATTGTTGTCCTATTGACAGAGTCTCCCACCTCAGCTGTAGATCTCTGCAGTTCATCCAGAGTGAGCATGGGCCTCTTGGCTGCATCTCTGATCAGTTTTCTCCTTGTATGAGCTTCTTCATGATGCTCTCTGCGCTTTAAACGGACCTCTGAGACTATCACAGTGCAGGTGCATTTATACGGAGACTTGATTACACACAGGTGGATTCTATTTATCATCATTAGTCATTTAGGTCAACATGGGATCATTCAGAGATCCTCACTGAAATTCTGGAGAGAATTTGCTGCACTGAAAGTAAAGGGGCTGAATAATTTTGCACGCCCAATTTTTCAGTTTTTTATTTGTTAACAAAGTTTGAAATATCCAATAAATTTCGGTCCACTTCATGATTATGTCCCACTTGTTGTTGATTCTTCACAAAAAATTACAGTTTTATATCTTTATGTTTGAAGCCTGAAATGTGGCAAAAGGTCGCAAAGTTCAAGGGGGCCGAATACTTTCGCAAGGCACTATATATATAGTGCAAAAAGGTGCTTCGATTTTCTAAACTTCAATAGTCACTCTTTCCTCACTGTGAGGGAATGATGACAAAGTGCATCACAGAAGAATATGGACTTTATTTGCACAGATATGCCAATTTAGGATGAGTTAATCATATATTTAATGCACTTTTATTGTGTCACTTATGTGATTAATTAACTTATACCTAGCACAAGGACAGCACACTTTTTATTGTTTGGTTGGGGCTTGTTACACATCCTTGTTGGATTGGTAAATTTAGATGCTGCTGCCCGTTCGATCTAATAGAGTTTTTATTGCATTGGTTTCATTAGTTTTTTGTCCCTAAGGTTTACAGTTTTGGTTTTTTTTGCAAGCGCAGGAATATTATCTTTGGTTGAGTAAGTCCAAACGAATGCAAAACTCCTAATCTGCATCAAAATGATCCCCTCTTGACTTCAATGTAATTTGAAATTAATTTTTTTTTTTAATTTGAAAAAATCTAGTCAAACTAATTTTGGGCCCATCAATAACATTACTTTCAAACAATGGCAGATATGAATCTGTTTGGTGGCTGTAAGCCATTTGCTATTACGGACTTATAATGGACTTTCCCTACAGGAGGGACAGTGGGAGTGTTTGGTAATGGCTCTCTCTTATCATAGGTAGGGATTCTTGAAGGAACAGACTAGACTTATGCATTAAATCAAGGTAGAGGTGAAAACGGCAGGTTTGTTCCTTGTATGGATGTCAATTAATATTTTCTAATACAACTGGTGTGCACCTTTCAAATTCATACATACTGTTTATACATAATACAGAATACTTTATTATTCCCAAAGGGAAATTGGGAAATTGTTGCGACACAGAAACACTTAACAAAGACAACACAAGATCACAACAATGAACAAGATACGCAAACACAACAAAATCAAATTAAAATTACACTACAAATAAAATCACACATACAATTAAAATACAACATAGAATAAATAAAACAACTTAAAATAACAGAAAATCAAACTACCAAATGCAAATATTACACCACTTTCTCTAACATTACCCCACAAAATAATTAACATAATATCAGCATTCTATAAAAACAACATACAATCCTCATCATAAACCAGAATTAAATCTTCACCTCCAGCCCTCACAGAGCCAAAGGCAAAAATTATTTCCAGTGTTGCTATGTGGTGCATTGTGGTTGCAACAATCTGTCACCGATGGTACTCCACAGACTGACCAGCATACTGTCGAGTGGGTGAGAGGAGTTGTCCAAGATTGAACGTACCTTGAACAACATTCTCCTCATCAACACTGACTCAAATTCCAATCCAACAACATCACTGTCTTTGCAAATCAGTTTGTTGAGTCTGTTGGTGTCGGACACCCTAACCCTGTTTCCCCAGCATGCCACTGCATACAGGAGAACGCTGGCAACCACAGACTCATAAAACATCATCAGCATCGCCTGGCAGATGTTAAAGGACCTCAGTCTCCTCAAAAAGTAAAGGCGGCTCTGGCCCATCCTATAGAGCACCTCAGTGTTCTTGCTCCAGTCCAGCTTTGTATCTATGTACACCCCAGATTCTTATAACTCTCTACTACCTCCACATCCACTCCTAACATAAAGGAAAATATACCTTTCTTAATTTTAAACACAATTGTACTGTATCTATGAGAACAATTGCTTCAAATAACAAAAGAGGTAGAAAGAAATATATTCAATTATGCTTCTTACATTGCCTGTTTTACTAAGCACAAAACACTCCTTTATAAATTAGTGTCACTCTTTTGTCAAATAGAAAATGGAATGTTTTCAAGATTCATTGTACTGTAATATTTATGTTGTGAAAATAATAATAAAAAATACATTTGAATGGAATATAAAATTAGTAATCAGTATAAAGCATGCCAAAGTATAGCACTTTTTTAAAGTACACTATTAAGAAATCAACAGAAAAATTATTTGGGTTTTACCAGTATTATGTATCCACTGATAAATGTATGAATATTAATTTATGTAATGGTTTTGCTTACATTAGGCAGGAGCTAGTCACTAGATGGATTTAAGATATAAAACAGAAAAAGCCAGCATTCATAAATGTAAATTTATGCTTATTAGGTGACTCTTGCTTTGTATTAAATATATATGAATAATACATTTATCTAAAATTGAATTCCATTATGTGTTAGGGAGTGACCTCATGTATTAGGTTGTACCTAAAGCACTGTTTTTTTTTGCAGTACTAACAAAATAAACCAGACATTGTGATATTGTACAATTGTAATTTGGTCTAACTGTAAGAAGATTAAAGATTCACCAATAAAACGGTTGTAGCGGGATAATAGATTAGAGCTACCTAGTCACAACACTAAAATAACTCAGAAAGAGTAAAATCATAGGCTGCATATCTGTTTAACAGGTAACAAGTAAAACCTTTATTCACTTTCAAAGCTACAGGTACATTTCCTTCACTGCCCACTAAGTCAATTTGCTGGTGTCTTGGAAGGATTCAGAATGGTTCACACCGTTGAAGCTGGTGTTGATGCTCCAAGTCTTGTACCTAGGTGTTGGTGACAGCACAGTTGCCCCTGCCCCTTCCTGCTCAATGGCCCCATCCTCTGACTCTTTAGAACCACTGGTTCAGTCAAAATGCTGTTTTGCAGCTGGTACGCCTGGATGACAAGAACCATCCTGGGAAAGAGATTCCGGCAACTCTCAAGGGTCATTGTAAGAGGGGCGGATCCCATGCACTCTTGTAGCTATAATGTTATATAGGTTATAAATAGATATTGATTCATTGAGAAACTTTGTATTCATTTTTATGTAATTGAATATGGTAGTTTATGGGTAATCACTTCTGTGTATACTGTATACTGTCTGTTTCTGTTAACTGTGACTCTCTGATCCGAATAAATGCATCATCACATTCCTTCCTGTTTTCACCATTTTTTGATAAAACTGGTTTTAACTAGTTTTTAATCCAAGGACCCTGCAATAAGATAGATATAAATTGGTGGAAAACAAAGACTAGTTGTGTTCACCCAGTGCCTGGAAAAAGAGGACTGCCACTCCCAGATATTTTGAATACAATTATGAGCTACCTTGAACTCAAGTGATGCTGTGTTTATCTATTTTATCATCTGTAAGAGCCCATTCACACTAGCACGACTTGTGAGGCGACTTGTGTAGCCCCAGGTCGCTTGACATAACAAAAGCAATGTTAATCAATCAGTGCCGTCTTAATTGGCACTACTGAAGTCGCTCCGACTTCAGAAAAGGGTCCTGTACTACTTTGAGGCGACCTGTGATCCGACTGTCCCATATACTTCAATGGGAGTCGCCTCCTTATCTTAATTGAAGCGACTTGTTATCAGACTTTCCAGGAAGAAGAAAGAGATTAGCCAGGCATTCCCCACAGACAAAGTCACCTGTCTCTTCAAAGTAGTGCACAAGTCTCTTCCAAGTCTCTAAACAAGTCTCTTCAAGTCACGGGGCGACTTTCTGGTCGTGGTAGTGTGAACCGGCTCTTATACAACTTTAAATCAAGCTAAGTTCCTTTTATGATTATGGAAATTTAAACATAGGAGCTTGTTAGCAAACAAATAATTATTTTTAAACCTTTATTACAGTGACAGACAATGTTGTGTGTAAGAATGGCATCAACCTCCTGGCTGCTCTTTGGCAGGTTTGCAAACATTTTATTCTATTAGAGTGATTCTTGCACTGTCATGGGTTGATTGACTGTAGTTGTACCCCTGATGCTGCTCATACAGTAACTGGTACCTCAAACATCAGTAATTAAGGGGGTGGGTTGAATACTGCTCTTCAAGGATATTAGATGTGATTCGGTATGCTGTACAATTTAAAATCTATGGTTTGCAAACATACCTTGCCTGGCACATGTCCTCAACCCAGTGGTGTAGCAATTCTTGGTTATGTAACCTGGTTTCCAGGAGGTCCAGCATCAGGACAAAAGAATGGCCAGCCACTTTAGGCAGTCATACATTGCAAGTGTTCTCCTGCAAGACATGCAATAGCAACACAAGATACCTGCTAACTGCCGGACCCTCCACTTGCTAAAATGTAACATTAGCTAAACGTCAAAGGCTGCATTGGCAGTAGTGGGACATCAGCGAGTGTATGTGTGAATATTGGACTAGGACAGCCTCTGTAGAGCTGTGGTTCTTTTCACTGTGTCAGTGGCTTCTGATTCAAGATCACCCTGTCATCATTTGAAAAAATGACCAGAATGCTGAACTGCAATGAAGTGATGATTAACAATATGATCCTTCTGGTGTTCATCCTATAGCACCCATTTTGTGGTGTAATAAACTGGTCACTGGAGGTACAGCAAGAGGAAGAAGAGGACTTCCTTCCTCTTGGGCCCAGCAGAGCCCCTTCCCTTGAGAAAGAAACAGCAGTATAAGAGTATGAGGAAGAGAATTGCAGTGCTGGTAGATATGGGGTAGGCATCCAGGGGACATTTCAGCCTTACCAGATTTGTGGGTTGGATGAAATTATTCATGATCTTGTTGTCCTTAGCTAGACAGAGGACTCGGGGACCTCTGTTGCAGTAAAATTGTGGTGAATAAACTCTTTCATACTGAAACGCCTGCATAAGGACCCTAGGGTGTGGGCCATGAAGGAGAGGGACCTTTATCGGGTGGCTACCCTTTTGAAATTCTGATACACGTGAAAATGGTACCATTCCACAGGATAAGCAAGATGCACCACTTAGAGAAAGTGTTGTGGAAGAACCTCTGGGCCACATTTTCTGATGGTGACAGGATCCCCACGCACGCATAGTGTGTCTCTGATCCTCAGGTCCCTGAGAAGCAGGCAGTTTTGTTACAGAAATATGAATCTGCCTCTCTCATGACATTATGGACAAGTTCACTGATGCTACAACTAAAATTTCCTTTGCTATATGCCCCCATTCCCCCCCAAAAAAAAAAAAAAAAAAAAAAAGATACCATTAATTATTTTGGCTCCCGCCACCACTACCAGTTCCTGCCAGCCCTCCTGGCCTGTTCCGGTTTCACGGCACTGTAAAGTTGCTGGACGATATATTTTTTTTTAACATAGCCTTAGCTGTAGGATTTGTAATGTCTGCTGAAGGGTAAATTCTATTTTGTGCCTCAAAGTTTTTGGCCTGTTGTGGTGCTCTGGCAATGTAAAGGTGTCATACATTATTTTTCTACAGCTGGACCTCTGCTGCAAAAGTTTGTAGGTTTTGCTTAGTGGTAAATCTTTAATTGAACCTCATTGTTTTCAGCCTTTTCTGTTGCTCTGACACTATAAACGTGCCACACATGATATTTCCTCAGCTGGACCTCAGATAAAAAATGTGTTATGTTTGCTGCACGGTAAATCCTGTGTTGCACCCTACAGTGTGCAGTCTATTCAGTTACTCCAGCACTTTAAAACATTCTAAAACTTGCTTTATCTCTTCCTCTTTTTTTTTTGCAATAAATAAATCACAATATATACAAATACAAATGTTACAATAAGGAAGAGATATGCAGGAACAAAGCAACGTAATATATCACATTACTTAATGACGTGCATATTAGGAAAAAAAAAAAAAAAAAAATCTTAATAACTTGCATGTAACTTTGAACAGCATCTGTAATCCACCCATCTCCGAGCCATAGCTAGGAGTGAAGCCTGTCTGCATTATATATCACACAGCTCCAGAGTGGGTAATTTACAAAGGTGTCCAGCGAACTTGAATGGATGAACTAAGGGAAAAATAAAAAAGGGTAAAACAATAGGACTTTACATGTGAAAGCTCTTCACTGAGAGTTTAATAGGTAGTAATAAAACATTTATGTTGCATACAATCATAGTTCCTCTAGTTTTTAGTGAAAATATATTTTCTTAGCTGCGTTCAGTAGGTGTTTAATCAGTGAATGTTTATACTTTGCAAGGGGGTAGTCAGAAACATGCAGTAAGCAATAGGCAGGAGTCAATGTGAGTTGTGTTTCGGTTATGTGTAAGATCATCTCCTGTATCCATGACCAGTACCGGGTGAGTAAGGGGCAATCAAACCAGATATGTAAGATATCTCCAGATGCCTGGTGACACCTCCAGCAGCCATCAGAGGTCTCAAGGAACCATCTTTTAAGTTTAGAGTGCATTGCGTACCATTGTGTGCACTTTATAGGAGTTTTCTTGCAAACGAGTGCTGATACAAGAATTTTTTCATTGGAATCAGTGAATTTAGTGTGTAAATCAGATTCCCACAGAGATCTGAACCTATCTGATCCTGAGGATATGGAGCTCGGAAGCCAGGAACACATCTGGGAAGTGGTTTTATCAGTGTCTTGTCCTTTATTGCAGACTCAAAGGGCGCTAGGGGGTCTTTCAAGGTCTCTTTTCTGATGTATCTGTCTATAGGACTAAGGTGTGCAACTGTTTGGGCCAGTGGGGATCTTTAGTCTGTCATAAGGCAGAATCCGTCCATCTCTTACACAATATAATACTAGTAGAGAAGATTTTTCCTCTAGTTTGAACAGTGATGCAGAGGTTAGACTTGGAGGGAAGTCAGGGTTATTGTTAAAGGAAGTCAGGGGCCCTGGAGAAGTAGAAAGAGATGTGCAGTGAACAACCTCCTAGAAGGCCGAAAACATTGCTCCAATGGTTGGGTGATGCTTGAGGCTTGACGGGCATTTTGACCATATTATACAAGGGGAATATTTCAGGTGTGTGGTAGTAGTGGATTCTTCCAGTTGGACCCAATCTTTGTTAACATTATGACAATGCCAATTGACTATCAGAGCCAAGTGCGTAGCAAGGTAATAAATGTGAAAATTGGGAAAACCTAACCCCCCCCCCGTTTCATTTAGCAACCATCAAATAACGTATGCTACTGCAAGGCTTATTTCTCATCCAGAGAAATTTTCTCACAATAGAAGATAATTGCTTAAAAAAGCTGGATGGAACACTAATGGGCAAGGTATGAAAAAAGTACAGCACCCTTGGGAGGATAGTCATTTTGATGATGGCCGTGCGACCAAACCATGAAAAGGTCCTGAGGGTCCACTTGGAGAGATTATTCCCTATTTGGCATAGTAATGGTTTAAAATTTATCACAAAAACGTCTTGTGTGTCCGCAGTCTCTCTTACGTTGCAAACCCAAATTTATAAATTCCCCCCCTCAGTACGCACTTATGCGCTTCCCAGATAGTCAATGGTGAGAGCTCAGTAGCGGTGTTAGTAGCAAAGTACTCATTCAGGGCGTCAGGTATTCGGGGGTTAGGGATTCAGGGTCTGATAACAGAGATGGATTAAGCCTCCATGTGCCTTTTCCTTTCCTTTGCTCAGCAAGATTAGGAGTCAAAGAGGTGGGGGCATGATCCAAAATGAATTGGATGCTAATGTGTGTGTCCTGTAGTAGTGAGAGATCCCTCTGATATATAAAGATATATTCTATGCAGGAGTGTTTCAAATGAAGCCTAGAATAAAATGTATAGTCTCTATCCGAGGAACGAGCCACCCTCCAGGAATCTAAAAAGGACAGGGAGTGGAGCAATAATTGAATTTTTTTTCAGAAGTCGGTAAAGGATACTAGATTTCTGGTTAGATGTATCCAACATAGGATTTAGAGGGACATTGAAGTCACCCCTCCAGCAGCGTACATACAGAGGCAAACCATTTATGTTCATTCACAATTATCTCTCAAATGAAAGCATGTTGTGTGTTGGGAAAAAACACATTAGCTAATGTAATTGGCATACCTTTTAAGTTGCCTTTAACAAAAAGGTACCATCCCTCTGGATTCGCTAAATGATGGGTGACCTCAAATTCGGCAGATCTACTGATTAAGATTAAGATGAAGGCCAAAGATGAATAGACCAAACGACTTACAACCTGTACAGTTGAGTACAGTTGAAGTTGGTATCAGCCTCTAAATTACCCGTTCAGAGGTAAAGATCAAAAGTGGATTGTGGCTTATAACAATAATCACAAGCCGATCAATCCACCGGTGGGGTATAGTGGGTGAGTTTGATTGTCAGGGTTGACAAAACACCCCAGTCAAATGTGTTGTAGAGATATTAATGTGAAATAGAAGCTAAAGGAGAACCCACAGCCAATTATCTATAATAGAATATAAATTAGGATAGAATATAAGTTTAGGTATACAGTTTTTCCTGTACGTTCAGTGAGACATCAACCAAAAGCATTTACAAGTGGGCGGACAAATACTCAACTAGATATACACATAGCCCTGTAACCCTATATAACCTCTAATAGTTTATATTGTTAGTCTAAGACATAAGCTTTCTATATTCAATATAGGCTGTCTATGGAATATATAAAGCAGGGTTTCCATTGGGGCTCGCCAGCCAGCTGGCTTCATCAGCAAGGTGCCAGACGGGCCTCAAAACATTTGTAATATGTATTTGTTTGTATTTGTTTGTAATAGGTATATCTGGAGTGTCAGACATCAAATGGAGCCTTTGCTCACTCTACACTTTAAAAGGCTAGTGATTGAATGCTAAAGCCATGAGCCACTGGCTACTAGATCTGAAATAAGCCAAGGTATATCAAAAGCGATTTTTGTGCATCAGATAAATAAGACCATTCAAGGGCTTGGAATGATTTAAATTGAATGGGGGAGCCAAGCTTCACAACAAAACATATAAATTCCCATTTTCAGAAATTCTTAGCCCAGTAATTTCAGCCACAGTGTGGATGAGTCCTGCTGAGACAAGGTTGTGGCTTGTAACTCCGGAAAGAGCAACAAGAAAGTATCTTACAGTACTGATGTGAGAAGATAAAAAAGGGGGGGGGGGGGGTCATCCTTTCGACCCTGCACAAAAATGGGTCAGTCCAGAAACAAAAAGTTTTTTTTTTTATGCAAATAGTTTTTATTCAGTTTTAAAGACATAACAGAGAAATAAGAAGAAACAAAGCAAAATCAAATCATTTCTCAAAATTGTGATTACGAGCAGTAACATCCGCTATGAGCACGTATGATAGGTTATCAATCAAGTCAATCAAATAACGCAAGTAATACAAGCAATACAAGCAAGTGCATCACATCCAACAATAAGACAACATTAACTCAGGATGGCTTCAAGGCCCAAAAGTCCCAACATGCATTAAAGGATTGCAATTGTAGCCTATTTATTGCTAGACAGAAACAAAAAGTTTTTAAGAAAGGTAATGATCATCAGAACATGCGTAGCCAAGCAGGTCCTGACAACTGCAATTGAAATGTCACAGATGAGATTCCATCAGGGTTGAAGACAGCAAAGTCCACATGGTATATAATGTAGGTGAGACCAGCAATATAGATTGGTAAAGTCAGTTATGCTCAGGGAACCTTTGCTGTTTTGGGTGAGTGTTCAGGCCCAGATCTCTGTTGAAGACTGTATTTTGCTTTTTTAGTGGGTGGTTTCACAGGTGAGACATTCTGTAGTTGTGGAGGACTTTGAGGTGGAGTCAGCAAGCAAAGCTCTTCATACCATTCTGGAAGCTCCACGTGGGGTAACTGAAGATATTCACAAAAGGCAGGTAGAGCAGCTGGTATCTAGAGATAGTACTGCTTCTCTTGGTATGTAGCTTGTAGTGCAAAGGGAAACCTCCATTTATAAGTGATGCTCTGTTCGCATAGAAGTTCAAGCAGGGGACGCAAAGCCCGTCAGTTTTTTAGAGTGATGAGAGACAGGTCTTGAAATAATAGGATTTTAGATTTATTAAATGTAATGACCTGATGGTCTCTAGCTTTTGCCAAAATCTCCTCTTTTAGCTGAAAGCTTTGTAAGCAACAGATTATGTCACGTGGTAGAGCAGAAACATTTGGCCTAGGTTTCAGCGCCCTATGTGCTCGGACCAGGTCAAAGGGAGAGTCCACTGGTCTCTCAAGCAGGTTATTAAATACTGAGCACAGGGCGGAAGGTGTTTGCTGATGGTTGATTGACTCTGGAATACCCCTGACCCTTATATTCTGCCTCCTTCCCCTGTTGTACAGGTCCTCCAGGTGTTTGTTAATAGCTATTAAATGTTCAGCATGTGTCTCAACTACAGAATCAAGCCTCTGAATTGCTCTGTCCCTCTGGGAGTCAGCCCTTTCTACATAGGCCATCTTTTCTGTCAGGGCTAAAATATCAGCCTTGAGATCCGTAATGGCAGAGGAGAAAGTTTTTTTTTTTTTTTAAACCATAGATTTATTGTTAAGTATTTGAATAGCAAACAAAAAGGATTACAATTAGTAGTGACATCATGTATATCATTCACTAACACAAATAAACTAGTGCCACATGGGGTATTGATACAACAAAACAAAAGAGATATGTTGTCATTGTCAAATTTCAGGAATTTGGTTGTTAATTATTGGTTTTAACCTTTGTTAAGGTCACTATGCCTTTCACCCCTGATGGGTTCTCACTGTGAACAGGCAAGACTGTAGTTCCTTATTGAGCTGCTACTACCTCACTAAAAGGTCCTATGTGTAGATAATTTTAAATTCCCATGTTTATTACTATCTGCAGGGCTAAGAAAGTAAGAACCTGTGCAACCAGTAACAAATGAGCATCAAAAGGGTAGTTCCTTCTTCCTTTTCTATCTAACCCAATTACTTGCCAGCAAGCAAACACCATAGTCACAGTTGTACCGAGGCTAAATTGTGGTCTCTCCATAGATCCCATAGTTTATGGTAAATGTAAGCTTTTTGTTCTTTATACGCTAACATTTTCTCCATCAGACATTGCATGCTAATTTTAGAGACAACTGATTCTAGTTTAGGTAGATAAGGGGATTTCCATTCTTTAGCGATCGTCATTCGAGCGGCAAAGAGTACATGTGCTACCACAGTTCTGGACTATGGGGGAACGTTTCCATCCCAATGCTTAATAAGGCTAATGCTGGCGTAGAGGGTACCCGCACTCCCATGAGATCTGAAATAAAAAGGAAAACCTCTGTCCAGAAACCTTGAAGAATATCATATCTCCATAGTATGTGTAATAGATTCTCTTTTTTATTGCAATTCCTCCAACAGAGTGAGGAGGAATCAGAATGCATAAGATTGATTGTTAGGGGGGGTCATATACCACCTATGCAGGATTTTTTGGGAATTATCCCAATGTTCCGTGCATGCTGACAATTTATTGTTTATCTTAATGGCTTGTAGCCATTGTGTAATTGAGAACCTTTGATTTAGTTCCTGCTCCCATCTTAGCATAGAGTTTGACTTTTTTACTAGGAAATTATGGTTGAACTGTTTATAGAAAAAATATATGCCTTTTGGCATTTTGTAAAGATTGCTCGTCAGAAATTTCCATATTTTCTGAGGTACCAATATAGGCTGTACTTTATTCGTTTTCTGAAATTGCTTTATCTGGAATATTTTATATGCGTCGGCAGCATCTATGTTTCCTAAATCCTCTAAATTATAATTCACTCCCTTTTCTACCCATTTTTGTATTGACAGGAATGGGATTAGATATTCATATGATCTCAATGGAATTGCTATTTTACACATGCTATCGTTGTCCAATTTGAGTCTGATCAACCCAGACCAAGTGGAAAATGGTTGTCTGAATGGTTGGGTAATCTGGGCATATATTTTGTGATGGCAAGAGACCATCATTAGGGCGAATAAGTCATGTCCTGGTGTTACCTCTCTTTCTATTTCCACCCATTTCTTGTCTTCTTGACTACATAGCGAAGTTGGTACAGCAATGCGGCCTGTCAGTAAACCTGAGCATTGGGGAGTCCTGGACCTCCCGAGTGTTTGGGTAAGTACAATGTATTTAGTACAACCCTGGGTTTCTTTCCGGCCCAAATGAAGTTGCGTAAGATCGTGGCCAGTCGGGAAAAGAAAAAAAGATGGTAAAGGAATAGGGAGTGACCTAAAATAGTATATCAGTTTAGGCAGCATTTGCATTTTGTATGCCGCTATTCTTCCTACCCAGGAGAGTTGGATTTTATTTACTTGTGCCATTTCATTTGAGATTTGTTCAAGAAGGTTGGGAAAGTTTACTTTATATAAGTTTGATACAGGTGACGTTAATTGGATGCCCAAATAGGTAATTGAAGTGGAGTCCCAGGTGCATGGATACAGCTGACTTAGTAATACGCATTGTGTGCGATAAACGTTAAGTGGAAGAGCGTAACATTTCGATATGTTAACCTTGTAATATGAAATTTTCACAAACCAGGAGAGGCCTTTTTGTAAAGCAGGAAGAGAAATATTGGGTTTGGTTATTGTTAAGATAATATCGTCAGCAAAAAGACTCAGCTTATGTTCAGTTTGGCCCACTTTGATACCACGAATGGAAGGATTGGATCTAATATATTCCACTAGTGGCTCAATGGACAAGGAAAAAATCAAAGGAGAAAGAGTTCAACCTTGACGGGGTCCAATTGTTAGTGGAAAGCTGGGAGAAAGCATGTCTGAGTTGTAGACTCTAGCTGTAGGGGTAGTGTAAAGTGACATATTTGCCGAATGGATAGGTCCTGAAAGTCCAAAATTCAACAGTGTCTGGGATAAATACCCCCAGCGCACTCTGACAAAAGCCTTTTCGCCATCAAGTGCCAGCAACACACTCTGTTTTTTTGTTAATTCTGCAAATCGTATTAGATTAATAATTTTCCTCGTCCCATCTGGAGCTTGGTGACCCTTAACAAACACTACTTGGTCTAAGCCCAACAGGAGTGGTGTAACATCCATTAACCTATTCGCAAGAATCCTGGCATAGATTTTGAGGTCCTAGTTTAACACGGAGATAGGGCAGACATTTTGAGGGATGGAGGGGCCTTTTCTCGGTTTTGGAAGGGTAACTTTTATAGCCTGTAGCATCTCGGTGTGAAAGGAACCTAGGGTTAGCGCTTCATTGAACAGTTCTTTAAGCTTTGGAACAAGGGTTTCGGCAAAGGCTTTATAATACTCAAGTGAAAAGCTGTCAGCCCCCCCTGGGATTTATGTAGCGGCAGTGATTTAATCACTGTCATTACTTCGGTATCTGTAATGGGAGTATTAAGCAACTAAAGGGTTTTGCCTTTACTTAAGGGAGGTGTAGATGTTTAAGAAAATCGTCAATGTATTTTGCTATGGGGTGGTTAGTATTAGGGTCCCTTTGAATATTATAGAGAGACTCATAGTAATCTCTGAAGGCATTCGCTATTTCCTGGGATTATAAAGGAATGAGTCTGTTTTATAGTGTATAAGTGTAGTGTAGTGTAAGTTGACTTGCTAAGAGTTTGCCGGCCGTATTACCCTGGGAATAATATGACAATTTTAGTCATTTAAGATATTTGTCATGGTCAGATATGAATGCTTGAATGCTTGTTTTAACTCCTCTCCTTTGCCGGCATTGAGTCTTGACAGGGTAGGTGAGGACTGTGAATGTGTTTTTTTGTGGAGAGCCTCAAGGTCCGCAATCTCTTTTTTGTAGGGTTGCTATAACTTGCAATTTCTTTTTCCGTTCTCAGGAAGCTAGTTGTATAAGGATGCCTCTCATAAAGGCTTTCTGGGTGCACCACATTAAGGATGAAGATTTGTTTGCGTCCTTGTTAAGTTCAAAAAATTAATTAAGATTCCTCTGTAGGGCTATCTTATGTGTGGGTTCTGGAAGAAGAAAGGTATTCCACCAAACTATATTATTGGGTCCCTTGTATGAATCCACAATATCAAGGGTAATAGGAGCATGGTCCGACCAGGTGATATTGTGGATGAATGCCTTAGTCACTTTATGCAGAAAAAAATTGATTCTGGAATAGCTATTATGGACATTAGAGTAATATTTTTCTGTGGTATGTAGGCAGCGCTAAGGGTCATGAAGGTCTGCCTGTACACAGAATGAACCTAGTTCCTGCCTCCTTCTCGTGGCATTCAAGAAGGAATCCATACATGTATTCAATACTATATTAAAGTCGCCACACAGGGCGAGGTTGCCCTTTTGCATTAATTGAGCTCACTTTAAAACCTTGCGGAGAAACCTCAAAGGGTGCTTGTTAGGGGGATATGCATTAACGATAGTATACTGGTATTAAACTCTGCTACACAAATTATGACTCTACCCAACTCCTCTATATATAAGTCCAGCAGATTGTAGGCAATATAGTCATTTACCGCTATTAGAACACCATTGCCCTTAGTAGGACCATTGGCCATATAGTCATATGGAAACTTCACATGGGAACATTTGGGACCTTTTAAGCGTTCAAAGTGGGTCTCTTGAACACAGAGTACATCGGAGTGGTGAGATAGCACTTCTTTCCACATTGCCCGCCACTTGTAGGGACTGTTTAGACCTCGGACATTAAAGGAAAGTATTTTAAGTGACATGAGAGATTAAAATGAGATTGCTTGAGCCGTTGATGAAAAATTCAACTATTGTTGGTGTTTGGATCGGTAACCAGGTTACATGTTGGAAGGTTGGAAGCTTGATTGAGGGAACATTCTCAATAATAATGGAACTCATAGTACAAAAACAATTTGTGATGCAGCTTGTAACAGTAGACTGCTGTCCACAAAACTGATGCAAGAACTCTGCAAATGAACGGGGGGGATTTAAACTTTGGGGTTCAGCCGAACACCAGGGACTAAAGACATCCAAAGCTGAGTTGTACATACATACAGTACATACTGCTTATGTCATTGAGCTGGAATTAGGGGAGACTTCAAAAAGTCCTTGTTACAGGATATATGATTATGGTTCATAATTATTTACGGATGGTTTGGGGATTTTGGCTGGCGGAGTAGCGGCATGAGTGCCAGGCTCCTCATTAGGCAAAAGGCCCCATTGCCTTAGGAGTTCCAGGCCTTTTTCAAGGGATGTCAATATGAAGGATTTGGTATGCCGTTCTATGATTAGCTTAACTGGGAACCCCCATTTGCACATTATTTTATAATTCCGCAAGATTTTTGTGATGGGGGCGAGGTTATTTCTTGCCCTCATAGTTGCCTGTGACAGATCTGCGAATAGGGAGATTCCTGCGTATGGATCAGGGAGGGAGAGCTGTTGCCTTGAGTAGCGCATCAGCTGATCCTTGACATTGTAGAAGTGTATTTGCGCTATGACATCTCTTTGAACTTTATCAGTCAGATAGTTTGGTTTAGGCAGTCTGTGTGCCCTGTCTATGATAATGTCAGTGGGAGAGAGGGATGAGAGGACAGTTGTCATTAATTTTTGTAGAAATGTGCGAAAATCCGCCATCTGGATGGACTCTGGGATCGCACGAAACGTACCGTTGATCCTACGGAATCTGTCCTCCAGATCCGCCAGTTTAAGCTTAAGCATTGCCAGCAGGTCCTCTTCCACTTAAAAGTATTCATCCACCAGCTCGTTATGTGCTTGTGCAAAATCCCCCATATTATGTTCCACACGATCTACTCTGTCTCCTAAATTCTCTAGCTCTCTCTTGGTGGAGCGCATGAAGGTAGCCATATCGTGCTGCAGAGCTCCCCTTAACGACAGCAGCATTTCCTTAAGTGTGGTATCAATTACTGGCTGTCCTGAGGTGGGAAAAGTATACAGCTGTTCCTCGGGTTGTGCCTCATCCATATCCTCTCCCCTTTGTCTTTCAGTGTGTGACAGTTCCCTCTCCTCTGACAGCCCTTTTTCCATTTAACAGGGCTATTAGATACAGAGTGTGTGATGGTATTACCTTTCTCTGCAGTCGAGCCTGATGAGTCATCTCTGTCTGATTACAGCCCCCCGCAGTGGAAGATGATGTGTCTGTGTGGCTGTCACCGACACCATTTTGGCTGCGCAGGCCTTCTGCTGTAGAGAAGAACTTAGTGAGTTTCCTCGGTTCCTCTCTGTTTTTTCATTTGCCCATCGTGGCCATTCTGGTCCCCTGCAGTTCTGCCGATGTTCTGTCCCACTGAGAATTGTTATCCACCGCTGAGTTCCGCTGCTCCATGCACCCCAGCTGCCGGCTCTGCCCCCAGAAAGTGTTTTTAATATCAGCTGCTATTGCTGTCATGGCAGAGAGTGTGAGTGGATGTTGTAAGGGAGCTGCAGCATGTACCGGCTCTTCAGATGCTGACTGGGAGTCCTTGCTACATTCCTTTTCACACTGGCTCAGGGCCATCCTGTCAGGCATCCCACGATTCATGTGGGGCCTGGTTTTGAACGGATGCTTCAGGCACGAGTGCCGATAGAGAATGGCGGGTGCAGTTCCCAGAGGTGTGCCTGGTCAGTCTGCCCATATCACGCTGGCATGAGAGGTACAGGAGAGCTGGAATGGCTGCGGGTCTCACGGAGCCTCTTTCTCAAGCCGTAATCTCCGAGCGCCAAGCCCACCCCTATATCTCTTCCTCTTATAGTGGGACTAAATCAGATTGTTTACATTCTGTCCAGCCACTAGACTCTTATTTTATTGCATTGTCTCTTTCAGTTTGCTGCCTATTCAAGCACTGTCCTGATGCTAGCCTATTTCTATTTATCCAATACTGTACCTGAAGTCTTTATTTTGAAAATGTTTGGTAGTATGGGGATGGGAGAGATTTGGGGAATGTGAGGTTGTGATTCTAAAGTGTTCTTGTGTATTTTTATTAAAATGTTAAAACAATGCAGCTTGGGACTGCGAAAAAAGAGCTCAAAACTAGAAAATTGTTCTGCATCTGGCTAATTATTATAAAGTTGAGAGCTTTAGCTTTTTTGTAAAAGTAAACTATCCTATAGCTTTGAGATCTGTTGTGGCTGCTACTGCCGTAGTTCCATTCAGTCATATTATTGCTGAATAAAAAAGCAGGTGTTGCATCCAAAATAACCCAAGAAAGCCTTTTTTCAGGTTGAAAGAAATTAGATTGGGGTGTTACCACATTTAAGTCAAACTTAATGTAAAAGGCAAAATATATTTTACACATCTGAAATGTGTGATACCAGAATAAGGTGTCACTGATGCTATCCATAAAAACCAACACATACAGCTTAAAAGTATCTTTAAAACATGTTATTCCTATTCAAATGAGGGCCAGGTATCTCATTTTTTTTTTCTTTTTCATTAGTACATATCCCAGAGTAGTGCTATCCATGCCCTATTTTGATCATGTCTATTTAACATTGAAAATGGCAGAAATTTTTTTAAATATTTACCCTCCCTAACTATTTGGATGATTGTAGAGGAGCACCCAGTGTCCAGAAAAATGTTTCATTTGATGAACTTCAAAATTGTTTATTGAAGAAAAAGCTTTTTTCCTTCAACGCTTTAACCCATCACAAATTTCAAAAAGCTTGGTCGGATTGGCCCTATTTAACACCAGATACTAGAAGCTTATAATGTAACCTATTAGTTAACTTAGTTCTACTCATCCTAATCCTGAGGATGATGGGGGGTGTCGACGACTCGTGGCTTTTTGACATTGTTCCCCTAGGGGTTCTGAGCCGGGGTGGTTCGACGCCTCTCTTCTCCTCCCATCATCAGAATAAACTATGTTAACCTTTACATGCACGATGTCAAAGCACTCTTGTACGAAGCTTATAACTGTTGTTTGAACACTGCAACATCCACTATTGGATAATGTTCTACCTTGTTGTTGTTATTTTCTTATATCACATTCTGTTTATGTGATTTTCTGTTTTTCATTTGTATTTGAAATTCAATAAAAATTATTGATTGAAAAAAAATTGTTTATTGAAGATAAAAGAATGCAAGTGGAGCCAACACATTTATACTTGAATGCTCCTCTCCAATCATCCAAGTAATCCCTGCAGTAAGACTCCCATAGTCATTATCTGAAAGGTAGCAGCCCTAGACCTCAACGAAGACTATCACCTACCACTTACAATTAGAATAAAACCCATTGGAAGTGATTCCCTCAATACCCTTCAGACTGTAATCTGTTGCTAGGCAGCTTCCAGTGGCACCAGTCAAGTGCTCTCTTCCACCCAAGCTAGACTTTAACTTCAGAATTTCCAAATTTCACACTGAATTTGATTAACCCCCTTTAACCAAACCTGGGCACATTTGTTAATTTCCTCAGAATCCAATGCTCTTGGGTTTGTCAGATACTTGTATCTCCAGCCTTATGCTGTGGTTGCTCTCACTACTTTTTTTTTTTTTTTTTAGCCACAGAGTTGCTTTGAATCCATGGTTGAACTAACATGAACTATTCTATCTGCCAAAATTTTCTTTTTAGCTACTTTTGTGATTACATATGGAATGGATAGGATGTGAGAAATTATATATTTGTTCATTAGCAAATAGAAGTACAGCTAAAATATTCAGTAAAACTTTCAATATGTAATATGTCAGTTTTCATATACACACTTTGATGAGTTTTTGTTAATTTTCGTTTCTAGCCTTTTGGGTCAAAGTGGCAACTTTTATTAACATTTTCTGCTTTTGACATACATTATTTCAAACTGTATTATAGCTGAAGGGGGGTTGTTTTTATGATACTGAAAAAGACAAGAGAAATTGTACTCCATATGTAACCAATTTCAAAATAGTCTTCAAAATCGGTTTTAAATTTCTTGCCATTAAACATTTTTAACTATTTATGTAATTTATTGGCACGAGAATTGACGATGAAAAGTATGCAGTTCCTCTCCAATGACAAATATGCATAAAGAGGCCAAATATTCATGGGAAGTACTTCTACTGTACATTCCTTTAGCCTGTTGTCAATTGAATCAGTGGCACATATAACTGCATTGTGAGTATATTCATTTCAGCACACACTGCTATAACATAAGTTGTTAATAAAAATGTAGCATGCTTTTCCTCATGCAAGATGTAAAGCAATGGAGGGAATCTCAGGTATGGCAGGTTATAGATATGGTCAAAACAACAAAGAAGAGAACGCACTGACCTAGTGCATTACCATAACTCAATTGTATTTAAAAAATATATAAAAAGTGAATACTCGCAAAAGCATGCCATGCACAAGTATATCTAGAAAGCTAGAGCTTTGGAGATCTGACTTTTCCCCACTGAAGTTAAGTAAAACAACTTGGTCTTGTCCCAGTCTCGGGCCTGTGATTGCACAGGGAAGGCAAAGAAGAAGACACACACTGATTGGCCTCCTAAGCTGCTTCTCCCTCTCCCAGTCTAAGCTCTCCTGTGCAAAAGACTGCAATTATTTTTATTAAGATTTTAACAAAGAAAAAGTACAGAAGTGTAGGAAAACAATGTCACCATCTATTATGCATCAGAACATTAATAGAAATGTTAATTAAATGGTTACATTAACCCATCAAAAGTCACGATTAAACTTGAACGTTAAGTTTAGTATTGGAACAACTCTAGCAGCAGGTGTATTGTCATCCATCCCAGAACCCCATCTGGGAGCAAACTGCGTCAAAGGATGAGGAACAACACCGCCACTTTGATCATTTGTTCAAAAGTTCTTATTTGAAATGATCAATAACAAAAATTATTGAAGAAAATGTTGTATAAAAAAGAACCATTAAGAGGGAATTATAAGTAGTTCCACAGGTTAATCATGCCACTTGAGAGGGGAGAAATAGTTTTCAGACTAGGAATAGGGAATCAAATGTCATAATACATGGAGACTAATAAAACTCCAGGACTGTTGGGTAGAACTAGTCTTCAGAGGGATCCAAATGAGTATCAGACCCACAGAATGTCTTCAAAAATTCTTAAAGAATTTCTCCCATACCAAATAACATACATAAATAAATGTATCCCCTTCAAAAACATTGCCTTATAGAGAATTATGGGATCTTTGATATAATCTTGATTATTGGAAAGTCTACCCCCAGAGAAAGTGTAGAGAGAAAGAGCATCTCTGTAGGGCAGAGCTCCAGTGTAATCCCTTATGGAATGTACACATATCTAAGTAGTCTGTCTTAACATAAGAGTTTACATCTACAACAGCCATAGGTTAAAGAAACCTTATCTAGGGTAGAAATAGGGGGGGGGGGTGTAGAAGGAAGAAAAGAGATCAGGAAAAGGGAAGGAGTCAGACATAATAGGAGGATTTCAGACACCGGCTGTCCAGATAAAGTTTTTGATCCTGTTGTGGAATACAGGGCAGAGTAATCAGGTGAACTCAATCCAGGGTTCCCAGGCTGAATCAAAAGTTCGGACAGTATCTTGAAAAAAGCTCACTGCCTTTTCTTGGACCATTATCCATGATATCTTGCTTTTTGATGCAGTAAGGGAAACAGATGGCTGCTTCCAGGTCTATAGTAAGTTTAGCACCCAAAAAAATTAAGTGGATACGTTTCTGGGTATGTTTTTAGCCACCCTCTGGTTTGCTGTTCAGTAGAGCTATCTGAGGTGTTTTGGGAATAGCAAGGTTAGTAACCTTGCATAGCATGTGAAATAGCTTATTCCAGAAACCTCTTATACGAGGGCATGGCCACCATGTATGAAAATGAGAGCCCATATCTGGCAACAACCGCAAAAGTACAAGCGGGAATAGCCTGGGAAAATCCTTGCAAGGCAGGAGGGGACCAGATACCAAGGCAAGAGCAGTTTGAAGCTCACCTCAATGAGGAATTCTATTCACTTGTAGGATCTGTAAAAATTTTTGTACCAGGTGTCGACCTCCCATCTGTGTTCCAGGTCTTGCTCCCAACTCAACCCATATGAGGGTTTTTCAGAAGTCTCTGCCAATGAATTGTAGATGATGAAAATATCACCCCTCTGATCCATGATCTGAAAGCACCATTGTTCATATGCGGTGATTCTCAGCGGGTCTGGTTTAGATTTTCATAGAGGGAATAAGAAATGTCATATTTGGTTTAATCTAAATCTCTCTGATTGGGGCATGTCTAATTTACTAATACAATGGCTCGCCATTAAAGGGCACTTGGAAAGCCCTGATATCTAGTCCTCTGGGATGGGGATGGGGACGGGGGGGGGGGGGGTCGGGTGGTGGATGATGAAATAGCTGAAGAATGCCTGAGTTCTGAGGTAAGTGCAGAGGTTGAGGATACAGAGTCACATAAGGCCATAGAATGTGAGGGTGTAGGAGATGAAATCGGGGGCCTATCCTTATGGGGACACTATATCAGGAAGTCTATAGTATGCCTAGGGAATGATTGGAGCTCCATATTAACCCAGTCTGGTCTATTGCCTTGCACATAAACAATAGATAACTGAGACAATTGGGCTGCTTGGTAGTACTTCCATAAATTTTTAATCCTACATCTCGTGATCGTAATCAGAACAAAATACTTTTAGAGCAACGGTATCCTTTACTGCCCCATATGAAGCGAATGATATGGGATTGAAACTTGACCAGGTGTGTTTTTTGAAGTGGAATAGGTAGGGACCGAAATAACTGACCCTTCCCAGCCAGGAGAGATCACATCGAGACCATTGGGCTAGGTTTTCCCTTTAGTTTGCAAACAGGAGGATCAACCTTGTATGGTTGATCATTACTAGCTGCCAGGTGGACACCTAAATAGGGAATAGAAGTGGAGCTCCATGCAAATGAGAAGTGATTTTTAAGCTGATCGACCAAGGGAGTTGGGATATTGATTTTTAATGCTAAGGATTTGGACATATTGACTTTAGGGCCTGAAACCCTCCCAAAGATGAGTAACAATTTAAGAATGTTTGGGGTAGAGATAAGAGGTGAGGTGACGGAAAAGGAGAAGATCGTCAGCGAAAATTACACATTTTTTGAACTTGAGAGTCACATTGTGTCCCATGGACACCTGGATTATTCCTGATTGCAATACAGTGCCTTGCGAAAGTATTCGGCCCACTTGAACTTTGCGACCTTTTGCCACATTTCTGGCTTCAAACATAAAGATATAAAACTGTAATTTTTTGTGAAGAATCAACAACAAGTGGGACACAATCATGAAGTGGAACGAAATTTATTGGATATTTCAAACTTTGTTAACAAATAAAAAACTGAAAAATTGGGCGTGCAAAATTATTCAGCCCCTTTACTTTCAGTGCAACAAAAACTCTCTCCAGAAGTTCACTGAGGATCTCTGAATGATCCAATGTTGACCTAAATGACTAATGATGATAAATAGAATCCACCTGTGTGTAATCAAGTCTCTGTATAAATGCACCTGCACTGTGATAGTCTCAGAGGTCCGTTTAAAGCGCAGAGAGCATCATGAAGAACAAGGAACACACCAGGCAGGTCCGAGATACTGTTGTGGAGACTATTTGGATACAAAAAGATTTCCCAAGCTTTAAACATCCCAAGGAGCACTGTGCAAGCGATAATATTGAAATGGAAGGAGTATCAGACCACTGCAAATCTATGAAGACCTGGCCGACCCTCCAAACTTTCAGCTGATACAAGAAGAAGACTGATCAGAGATGCAGCCAAGAGGCCCATGATCACTCTGGATGAACTGCAGAGATCTACAGCTGAGGTGGGAGACTCTGTCCATAGGACAACAATCAGTCGTATACTGCACAAATCTGGCCTTTATGGAAGAGTGGCAAGAAGAAAGCCATTTCTTAAAGATATCCATAAAAACGTGTCCTTTAAAGTTTTCCACAAGCCACCTGGGAGACACACCAAACATGTGGAAGAAGGTGCTCTGGTCAGATGAAACCAAAAACATTATGTTTGGCATAAAAGCAACACAGCTCATCACCCTGAGCACACCATCTCCACTGTCAAATATGGTGGTGGCAGCATCATGGTTTGGGCCTGCTTTTCTTCAGCAGGGACATGGAAGATGGTTAAAATTGATGGGAAGATGGATGGAGCCAAATACAGGACCATTCTGGAAGAAAACCTGATGGAGTCTGCAAAAGACCTGAGACTGGGATGGAGATTTGTCTTCCAACAAGACAATGATCCAAAACATAAAGCAAAACCTACAATGGAATGGTTCACAGATAAACATATCCAGGTGTTAGAATGGTCAAGTCAAAGTCCAGACCTGAATCCAATCGAGAATCTGTGGAAAGAACTGAAAACTGCTGTTCACAAATGCTCTCCATCCAACCTCACTGAGCTCGAGCTGTTTTGCAAGGAGGAATGGGCAAAAATGTCAGTTTCTCGATGTGCAAAACTGATAGAGACATACCCCAAGCGACTTACAGCTGTAATTGCAGCAAAAGGTGGCGCTACAAAGTATTAACTTAAGGGGGCTGAATAATTTTGCATGCCAAATTTTTCAGTTTTTTATTTGTTAAAAAAGTTTGAAATATCCAATAAATTTCGTTCCACTTCATGATTGTGTCCCACTTGTTGATTCTTCACAAAAAATTACAGTTTTATATCTTTATGTTTGAAGCCTGAAATGTGGCAAAAGGTCGAAAAGTTCAAGGGGGGCGAATACTTTCGCAAGGCACTGTAGCTAGGGTTTCTATTGCAATAGCCAATATGATAGGGGAAAGGGGGCATCCCTGTCTAGTCCCTTTAGAAATCAGAAAAGGATCTGAATATTGACCGTGCAATTTCACCTGTGCGCTTGGGTTGGAATACAGAGCCTTTAAGATTCTCAGAAAGTGGGGGCCAAATCCCCACCTCCCCAACACCTCAAAGCGGTAGGACCAATCCACCGTGTCAAATGCTTTCTGGAGGTCTATAGATAGTATAAAGCCTTCCTGGTGAGTACCTCCATCCCGAGGGGAACGCAAAAGTGAGATTAAACCAATTGCTCTCCGTACTTGATCCAGCCCCTGCCTTCCTGGGATGGAACCCACCTGGTCTTTATGTACATATTGACTGATAAAACCAAACAGTCTGCCAATATTTTGGTCAGAATTTTAAGATCATTGTTAATTAGAGATATTGGTAATGATTCACCTCTGAGGGGTCTTTGCCGGTTTAGGAATGACAGATATGAAAGCCAGGTTAGCGGCATTATCTAGGGTGGACCCCCTTCTCAGGGTAATAAAGAGTCAGGGTCAAATACGGAGCTAAGGTAGAGGCAAACGTTTTGTAATATCACATTGAGAACCCGTGAGGGCAGAGCCTTTCTTAAGGTGTTTCATGACCTTCAATACCTCTGAATCCATTATCGGCCTTTCTAAAGGCAGAGCTATGTTCTCGTGACAATTTAGGGAGAGGGATCTCATCTAGAAATGTAGCTAGTGATTGAGGGCACACTGGGCAGTTGCACGGGGGCCCCACTTGCCCCTGGGGGCTCCACCTACCCAGCAACCCAGCCCCAGCCAAGCGTTAGTCCCAGTTCCCATGTGCATACCACCTCCAAACTTAGCAGGTGGCAAGCGCCTGTCGGCCCTGCACTGCTGTCAGCCCGCTTGGGCCATGGAGGTGGAGCCCACAACTGCAGGAATGCCTGTCTGCCTCCACGGAAACAGGCACACACAGGAAAGTCAAGTCTGACTCCCGTCCGTGTGTGTGTTCACCAGACATGCCGCCGAACTTGGAAGCGGTCATTAGCCTGGCACTGCTCTACCAATCAATAGAGAGCCAATCAGCGCAAATAATAAAAATAAGAACAATTGAAATGCAGGCTGAACACTATACCAGGCACATTGGAAAAAACCTAGAGAGAATCTATACACAAATGAAAGTGCAGCGCAAATCATAAATATGAGGGCAAAAAATAAATCCAGCAATCCATGCATAAATGGTAAAGCCAAATGGATAATATAGCCCCACAGTCCCAGTGTAATGATGAATTCAAGATGGTACAGATCCCCAAATAGGGTGCTGGAAAGATCCACTCAGAGTGACAGTCCCTCCACCACAGGCACTCCAATGCGCTCACCTGATAGCAAGACCCCTGTGTTACCAGCGGGTCAAAAAGGCTTTGAGACAAGGGCACCAAGACCTCCTTTATTCACCACCAGTAGCAGATCCAGTTCCAGGGATTTTCAGAGAAAACTCCCCCCAGGGAATATGCACCATATATTGGATAGAATAATAATAAGGAGAAGCGATCTAAGTGTAGACTTTATGACAAACCAAATTTATTTAGAAGAATCACACTTACATTTAACCACTTTCAGACCGGAGGATTTGGCTGCTCAATGACCAGGCTCTATTTTGCGATTCGGCACTGTGTTATTTTAACAGACAATTGCACGGTTGTGCAACGCTGTACCCAAACGAAATTGATGTCCTTTTTTTCCCACAAATAGAGCTTTCTTTTGGTGGTATTTTATCACCTGTGCAATTTTTATTTTTTGTACTATAAACAAAAAAAGAGTAACAATTTTGAAAAAAAAAAAAAACAATATTTTTCACATTCTTTTATATGAAATTCTCAAAAAAAAATGTAAAAATCAAAATGTTTTAACATTTTAGGCCAATTTGTTTTCTGCTACATATTTTTGGTAAAAAAAATCACAATAAACGTATTTTGATTGGTTTGCGCAAAAGTTATTGCGTTTACTAACTACAGGAAAGATCTATGTAATTTTTATTGTTTTTTTTTTTTTTTACTTGTAATGGCGGCAATTTGCCTTTTTTTTCGGGACTGCGACATTGTGGTAGACAGATCAGACCCATAACTGACATATTTGACACTTTTGGGGGTACCAGTGACATTACTACAGTAATTAGTGCTAAAAATATGCACTGTTACTGTAAAAATGACACTGGCAGGGAAGGGGTTAACATTATTGGTGATCAAGGGGTTAAATGTGATCCTAGGGGCCTGATTCTAACTGTGGGGGGCATGGCTTGTGAAGTCATCACAGAGACATGTGATCCTATATAACAGGATCACATGACATCTGTGATCACTTCAGGGAGAAGTAAGGACGGCTGTGTTTACATCAGCCATCCGTCCTTCTCTGTCAGCGGTGGGAGATCGCGAGTGGCCGGCGGCCATCGGAGCCTCCTGTCACACTCACTAGTTTCCTCGCTGACAAACAGGGGCAGGAGCGTGCCTCCGGCGACGCGCTATCGCCCCCTATCCGCCGTTAGTTCAATGCCAGTGCTCGCTTATCTGACATTCAACGGGAATTCAACCTGCCCACCAACCGCCTCATCTGTGACATGCCCACCAGGTGGAACTCAATGTTGGCAATGCTGCAGCAGCTGCACATGCAGCAGAGGGCCGTCAATGAGTACCTGTGTGAGTATTGCCCAAGGACAGGGTCAGGGGAGCCTGGCTTTTTTTCGCCATGCCAGTGGCTTTTGATTAAACGCTTGCGGACCCCCCCACCACTATTTACTGCGGCGGTCAGCCCCATAAAGGCAAAGTGACGTAGGACTACGTCGCTAGCCTGTGAGCCTCTAGGGGGCTCCCGCACCCGCTCATTCCCTAAGAAGTCCACACGTGTGGGTCCGCCGGCCACTCGCGATCTCCCCATGGAGAGGGAGAAAGGCAGGCAGCTAATGTAAACAAAGCCGCCTGTCATTCTCCCTGATGTAAGAACAGAGATCATACGATCCTGCTATGTAGGATTGTATGTCTCTGTGCTTACATCACTAGCCACACCCCTTTATAGTTAGAAGCACGCCCCTAGGGACACACTTAACCCCTGCATCACCAATAAAGTTAACCCCTTCCCTGCTAGTGTCATTTTTACAGTAACAGTGCATATGTATAGCACTGATTACTGTAGTAATGTCACTAGTAACCCCAAAAGTGTAAAAAAAATGTCAGTCAAGGGTCCGATCTGTCCGCTGCAATGTTGCAGTCCCGCAAAAAAAATCGTAGATCGCCGCCATTACTCGTTAAAAAAAACACCAAAAATGACAGAAATCTTTCCCTTAGTAAACGCAAACCAATCAAAATGCGCTTATTGCAATTTTTTTTACCAAACATATGTAGCAGAAAACAAATTGGCTTAAATGTTTAAAAAATTTTGATTTTTAAATTTTTTTGGGGGAATTTCATATAAAAAAAAGTGAAAAATATTGTTATTTTTTCAAAATTGTCGCTGTTTTTTTGTTTATAGCACAAAAAGGAAAAATCGCACAGGTGATCAAATACCACCAAAAGAAAGCTCTGTTTGTGGAAAAAAAAGGACGTCAATTTCATTTGAGTACAGCGTCGCACGACCGCGCAATTGTCTGTTAAATTCACACAGTGCCAAATCGCAACATAGGGCCTGGTCAGGAAGGGGGTAAAATCTTCAGGGGCTTAAGTGGTTAAGGATGCATGCATCATCCTGTCACCATTTGAGAAGGCCACAAGGATAGTGAGCCGAGACAATGCATGCATCAGTGACACTATCCCGCTAGTCTACCTGCTGGAGCACACGCTGCGTGGAATCATGGACAGGGCACTTGAGGCAGAACAGCGGCAGGAAGAGGAGGACTTATTTTCCTCACAAGGCCCCCTTTATGCAGATACAATTCCTGCAGGGCCACAAAACACACAGGAGGAAGAGGAGGAGGAAGATGAGGATTTCAGCAGCATGGATGTAGAGGATAGCATACAGCAGTCTTCAAGGGATGGTTTTGATTCCCCAGAAACCCTAGGAGTTGTACGTGGTTGGGGAGAGGTTGCTCCTGCTGACAATCTCCTCCTTAGTGACCTAGAGGACTCAGAAGCTCATGTCTCCGCCAACGTATGTTGCATGGGCTCCCTGATTCTGCAAAGCCTGCCAAAGGACCCAAGGATTCATGCTATCAAGGAGAGGAATAATTACTGGTTGGCAACCCTTCTTGATCCATGTTACAAGGGTAAAGTTGCAGAGCTCATCCTGCCTTGCAGAGGGAGCAGAGGATGAAACATTTTGAGGAGGCCTTGAAAAAAAATTTGTGTACCGCCTTTCCAGACACTGGGAGGTCAACATTCTCTGGACGTGCTTCTGAGGCATCATTCAGCCAAAGGAGGAGCGGTGGAGAAGGCGGCCGGCTGACCGATGCCTTTAAGCAGTTCTTTTGTCCTCAGCAGCACCCAGGACTGTTAGGTTTAAGCAACCATCGGCAGCGTCTCCATCATATTGTGCATGATTATCTAGGCGCAAGAGCAGACTTGGAGACCTTTCCAGCTGACCATCCACTGGCTTACTGGGTCTTGAGGATGGACCACTGGCCAGAACTTGCTCAATATGCAAGGAGCTACTGGCCTGTCCTGCTTCCAGCGTGCTTTCTGAACGGACGTTCAGTGCTGCTGAGGTTTTGTGGCGGACAAAAGAGTGTGTCTGTCCACAGATTCTGTTGACCAGCTGACTTTCATCAAAATGAACCAGTCCTGGATCAACAAGAGCTAT
Organism: Pelophylax lessonae; assembly: GCF_965119305.1. Taxonomy (NCBI): domain Eukaryota; kingdom Metazoa; phylum Chordata; class Amphibia; order Anura; family Ranidae; genus Pelophylax; species Pelophylax lessonae. Next base: position 196,493,280 of record NC_138769.1, read on the forward strand.
CAGGCCCCTGATGCTGATGTAACTGATTGAACTTGCTAGGTGTCTGCCATCCCTTGAAGACTGCATATGCTGCCTATCCTATTCCTCTACCTTTATTCTGCTAGCTTCCAACAATGTTTTTGGTTTAGGTCACTACCAACCCCCAAGGCCTAATTTTTCTGCACTTGTATGACAGGTGCATACAGTTGAAATGTCGTATGCCATTTTTAACAGCAGGCCCCCCTGTGCCCTGCTAACTGTGAGGGGTTATAATGTTCAGGCACCACCAACACCAAAGGACCAATTTTTGGCACCTGTGTAGTACAAATTTGCATGGAATTCTTACCAGCAGGTCCCATTCCTGCACCTAGCAAGAGTAACTGTGAGGCCTTGGTTACGGTGTTCAGGCACCACCTACGGCAAAGGCCCAATTTTTGGCACTTGTATAGCACATGCAATTTCAAATTTGTATGGAATTCTTACCAGCAGGTCCCTTTCCTGCACCCAGCAAGAGTAACTGCGAGGCATTGGTTACGGTGTTCAGGCACCACCTACGGCAAAGGCTCAATTTTTGGCACTTGTATAGCACATGCAATTTCAAATTTGTATGGAATTCTTACCAGCAGGTCAGTTTCCTGCACCCAGCAAGAGTAACTGCGAGGCCTTGGTTACAGTGTTCAGGCACCACCTACGGCAAAGGCCCAATTTTTGGTACTTGTATAGCACATGCAATTTCAAATTTGTATGGAATTATTACCAGCAGGTCCCGTTCCTGCACCCAGCAAGAGTAACTGCGAGGCCTTGGTTATGGTGTTCAGGCACCACCAACGGCAAAGGCCCAATTTTTGGCACCTGTATGACAAGTACATGCGATTTCAAGTTGGTAAAAGGTAGGGTGGTGGCGCTGCCTAATAATGTAAATGTGCAAGGGTGTTATAAAGAGAACTATAAAGTGCAACGTGGTATTATAGAAAATAACAGCACTATGAGATATATTTTTATATGTCAATAGACATTTGAGGTGATGTGTGCTGATAAATGTGGATAAAGAAATAGTTTAAAGGTGATGTGAGAGATATGATATAGATCAAAGGAATTATATATAAAAAATGTATGTGCAAAAGATGTATCACATATAAATATAAACTAAATACAATCTAATCATGCAATATAAACTGATTGATAAATTAAATTAAAGTGCTCTGTGCATAGTAAAAATACCCCGTTAATACCACACGTGGTGATATAAAGGTAGGTGAAGGATAAATGAACCAAAATAAGTATATAACATCCAACAAAAAAAGTCCAATATAAGTGCTTAGTATCCAAGTGACAGATGTAGGTGACCAAAAATAAACACATTCAAATATAAGTGAAGTATAAATAAACCATATCACATATGTGACGTCCAACAACACTTAAAAAGTCCAATATAAGTGCTTGATGTCTAAGTGACAAGTGTGGTGGCCAAAAGATAGACAAAGTTCAGGTATGGATAGCAGGTAACAATATCCTTATGGTGAACTATGAGGAGTGACCCAGTGGTGGGCGGTGAGGTGTTGGGTGATCCCTCTGATAAAGAGCTCACTCACCAGAAATACCCACCCCACACAGGGGTATAGAGTGGGTATATGAGTGTATCCTGCGGCAGGAGAGATCCCTGTAACCACGCCAAATCCTGAATAGGAACGTCCTGGAGGTGATCTGTAAGGTTCTAAGTGGATGGTTCCCCAGGAAAAGTACTTGAGATCTAGTGAGCTCCTGTCAGTGGGTAATGGGCGTCCAAAAGTGTCCTCGGGGTGTCACTCGCAGTAATGTACCAGGGATGGATAAATAAGGCACAAAGCGTGATACCGTATGGACAAATTTATTGATAAAACGTTTGAGAGGTACTCACATTACAAGAAGAAGATATAAGCAAACAATCATGGAGATGGAGCGCAAACGCGATCCAAGCCTCGATGTCGACCAAACCGGAAGTTATGCGACACGCTGTACACGTTTCGTAGTAAATACGTCCTCAGCAGCGTCGGGTCACTTCCGATATCGTCCGTTATATACCTCTTCCAGGGGGAGCAGAAAGCCAGAACATCAGTCCTTTAAAGATATATATGACTGCATCAGAGGAGGGGGATACTGGAGGTATTCTGGGAAGGACAAAGTAAGAAGACAATGTTAGGGGAATCTGGGAGCTGTAGTCTTGCATCCAGGTAGGATCCGATGCGATTTCAAATTTGTATGGATTTTTTAGCAGCAGGGCCTGTTCCTGCGCCCAGCAAGAGTAGCTGCAAGGGGTTAAGGTGTTCAGGCACCACCAAAAAACAAGGCCCAATTTTTCTGCACCCGTATGACAATTACATGCATTTGAAATTTGTATGTATATTTGTATATGACATTTCTTGCTTTAGAAATGTCAGTATTGCTCCAGCAGGCTACATACATTGTAGAGATGCACTACTTTATAGGCACATTCAGGGGACCCCCCAGGCACAATATTTTTCATTTTTATAGTTTCACTTTAAGCCTCATTACAATCAGTAAATCAGTGCTCCTTTAAAAACGATTGTTTTTAAAAACTTTTTTTCATTGCTACATGTTCCCCAGATCAGAACCCGGACCCCCATATACTTTTTGTGGCAATAACTTGCATTTAAGCCTTCAAAATGAGGCCGTTTGATTTTCGAGGTTCGAGTCCCATGGACTTCAATGGGGTTCGTATGTTCAAACAAACTTTTCCTCTGTTCTCGGTGTTCTGGTGCAAACCGAACCATTTCTCAAAGATAGATATGGACAGTGCCCCAAATGCAGGGAAAATGGTTGTTTCACAACTAGTTCAATGGAATTCCTTTTAGTAAAAGGATAATATTAATGGTTACTGATTTGATTTTTTTTTTTTTGGAAGTGAGAAAAGTTGATTTTTGTCTTGAGATTTGGCCAAAGCCCTGTATAAAACAAATGAAATGCAATATTTTATTTCAATCTGTTACTGAAGCAGTGTTGCTAGAGTATGCATCATGAAATACTTAATCAAAAGCAGAATCTCACATCTCATTCCTTCCATGTTGTAGATATTTTTTAAATAAATCATAAAATAATGATCATGGTGTTAAAAGATAGCTGTACCTTATAATGAGATGCACTTTTCTTATTTAGATAAATAGTACACAACATGACTGTTTAGATTCTCATAAAGGTAAAATGTCATGAAGGAAGATATTAATTAGAGATGTAGCCCTCATTTTCTGATAATATAAATCCCTAATTTTTGGTCTCTATACAGGTTTTGGCTTATTGTCTTTTGTCTAGGCAGGTGACATCAGGTGGGATGGAAAGCTGTAAAGTTGAACCAGAAAAAAATAGGCATAATAATTTACTGACTATGCAGTATTGGTGTGTGAGTCTCAACAGTGACTGATTAGATTCACAAATCCATGATGGCAGGCAAAACCTTTTATTTCCACTATACATCTAGGTGTTTTACTCTCTCTAACTTTTCTATATACCGTAAAACAAACACTATAAATGTCAAGAGAAACAGTGTCTTAGTAGATTATGCTGAGTCCATTTTACCTCATATCATTAAACCCAATCAAGATTTATACCCATCTCATTCCAGGAGTTGTGTTACTATGCTGACATCTGATTAATTCAACATAGTATTAATAATTAATAATTGGCATTGTGTAATAATTCTCCTTCTGGAGATATATAAAACCACTACCCTATGTGCTCATAACTAACATGCTTATGGTAGGATGTAGAAATTAGTGAATCTGTCTGAGTTTGATTTGCAAAAAGTTTTGCAAAACTTGTTCAAGGCCTCTTTCACACGGCCGCTCCGGTGTTTGGCTCCGCTGCGGGACTTTTTTTTTTTTTTTTTTCATGGAGCGGATGACATTTGTGTCATCCGCTCCGTATGTCTGCATATCATCCCATCCGTTTGCGGATGATATAAGGACATAATGTAAGTCTATGGGCATTGCGGATGTCAGCGGATGACACCGCTGACATCCGATTTTCCTTCCTTTCTGTTTTTTGAACGGAGGAAAAATAGGGTTCTGTTCCAAAAAACGGAACAGAACTGAAAGGAAGAAAATCGGATGTCAGCGGATGGTATTCCGCTGACATCCACAATGCCATTGACTTACATTATGTCCGTAAATCATCCGCGAAAAAATAGGATGATTTGCGGACATACGAAGCGCCCGTGTGAAAGGGCCCCAAAGCTCACAAAAATGTAAATGACCCCCTTACTGAACTTTATGAGAGTAAATCTTTATATTTAAGCATTTATAAGCAAGTTATTGACAAACAAAATGCATAGGAAATCAGACACTGCCATGAGGGACATGCATGTACCAATGCCAAAATAAAATAAAAAAAAAAAACTTTGGGGAGATTTAATAAAACTGTTGCACTCAGAATCTGGTTCATCTGTGTTTGGTAGCCAACCAGTTTCTAACTTTAGCTTGTTCAATTAAGCTTTAACAATACAACCTGGAGGCAGATTGGTTTCTATGCAAAGCTGCACCAGATTTTGCGCATTTCGGTTTTAGTAAATTTCCCCCAATATCTCTATCTACACAGAATTGTCAGCTCTTCCTAACAGCTCCAACACACACTGACAATATGGAGTTAGTGAGCCCAACTTTATAATAGAAAGGGGTCTGGGTTATTCATTCCTTCAAATGAATAGCACTTGTGACTCAGCTGGCCAAAGGTGAAGGCTATGCACTGCAATATATGCTGTTCCTTATTTCTGGCAATGAACCCGCAAAAAATTAAGCCAAAAGTTCATGATTTGCAAATCCCAGGGATTTACCACAAATCCATGGTAACAGTGAATCTAAACCTCATCCCTAGTAAATGTGTGAACATTAATTTGTAGATAATTATAATCATTCCTTCTCATCTTTCTTAGTTGTTCACAAGCCCAGCTGCACATCAGCATTAGATAAGCACAACCCTATATACTCATCTTACTTAGTTGTTGCAATCAATTTTGCATAGCTCAAATTAATGAGCAAATGAGACCTGTTTATCATAGTTAGATGTTTAGCTCCAGGTACAGATAAAGATAAAAGAATAGCATGGCCTGGAAACATACAGTTTTGATCCTTTTGCCATCTTATTGGAGGTGATCATTTGCAGTGCCTCTCTCCAAAGTTTATCTAGTGTCCTTTTTGGAATCTTGTTATCTATATTGCTACGCTGTCGTTACGCCAGCTGCCTACTATGATTTGACATAGCAAGGGTTGCAGTGACGTGTTACCCTACAAGAGGAGGTTTATTGGTTTAATGCCTTGATTCAAGTTTTGTAATTGCAACTTACAAGTGCAACTTTTTTCTTTTTTTTTTTTTTTTCATTAAAAGTAGTTTTATCTGCACTATGCAGTGTGCTAAATTTTTCTCTTTAGTTTCATATTAATTTATCTGGCCTTTAGATAAATGAATAGCTTGCAAGGGTAAACAGTCTGTGCCTGGTTACCAGTGAAGCGCAATATATTTGAAAATTTCATTTTTGCCAATGACAACCAATAAGAGCTGAAAATAACAGTCATGAAACTAAACAAGTTTAGTAAACGGAGTCATAGGTCATTAAACCTGCTTTCAGTACTCTATGAATTCTTTCACAATGCAAATTTGTAAGAAACATGGACAAAGTGCATTTGACATTTTTAAAATATAATGCTTGAGCATTAGAAAGTATATTTGGTTAAAATAAAATTATGCTTTGAGCAGAAAGTTTTAGCATTTTGGCAGTACTCTTTCAGCTGTCTGGAAATTGTTAATTTAAGAACCTGAACCTGTATTCCCTACTGCAAAACATTGTAACATAATATCATGCCTTGAATTCTTGGGGAAATCCTAGAATTGAAATTGAAACAATTTGAGGAAAACAAGTTTATTATGAGGGCCTACAATGATCAAAGAATGGTAATACAAAAACAAACAAATTAGCAAACAACTTCCTACATCTTTCATCATTGTTTTTAAATTGTCTATAAGGTGCCTCATTAATTATGCCTTGTCTATCAAGCCACACCCGAAAGTTAATGCTGGCTATGATTATCCTTTTTGGAACTTTAAACAAATTTGCGGGAATAATTTACAGGAAGAACCAACATAGACCTTTTTGTGTTTTACTGAGGAGCCTGAGAATAATCTTAAGCTTCTCCGTACGTCAAAAGTATTGTAAATAATAATCCTGAAATTAAGGGTAGGTTCCCACTGCATCAAGTCAAAGCTGACCTCATGTATGCACATCTCCTCTTTATTATTCCAATCAGTGTACTAAGGTTTAGACATGTGAACTACTGAAAAACTCAAATCTGTACATTATTTTGAGCTTTCTCATCTGGGCCGAACGACCCCCTGTTCGGTTCGCACCAGAACTTTCGAACATTGCAATAGTTCGGAACCGAATAGCGAACCCCATTGAAGTCTATGGGACCTGAACTGGAAAAATCTAAATTTTGAAGGCTTATATGCAAGTACTTGGGCATACAATTGTTATGGGGGTCCGGGTACTGCCCTTGGGGACATGTATCAATGAAAAAAAAAGTTTATAAAAAACATTGTTTTAAAATGAGCAGTGATTTACTGATGCTTAAAATGAAAGTATCACAATGAGAAACAACAATAAAAATTAAAAATTCCTTTCAATATAGTTCCTGGGGGGGGGGGGGTCCCACTTTTGTCTACCTGTAAAGTGGCACATCTGTAGTGTGTATAAAAGCTTCTGCAGAAATAATTGTATTTATAAAGCCAAAAAAATGACATTTTCCCTGCAAGCTTTCTTTATTTTGTACTGGAGCCAGTATGTATGAGGAGGCCACAATGTAGTGCACTGGGAACAAGATTAGAAATGTTTTGGATAAATACTGGTTTCTCTTCCGCAGACTTTGGATAGAAGTAACAGGTGGGGAAAAATTGGTCTTTGAGTGTGACTGTAACAGATAAACACCATAACTCTATGGAGGTACTCTTGATCAAGGCAAAAATCGGCCTTGCTGTCAAAAATTTAAACGATATGAACCTGTCAAACAGGTGTGGAAAAATTGGTCTTTGGATGTCTGTGGTGCCTTCGCACCGTAACCCTATAGAGGTATTCTTGATGAAAGCAAGAATTGGCTTTGCTGTCAAAAATTGAAATGATATGCACCTGTCAAAATTGGTATTGGGGTAGTAATTGTGGCCATGAAAACTACATCAAAAAAACTCTTCCAGATGAAATCATCACCCACAACACTAGGCAGCCTAAAAGTCTAGTAGAGATTCCACATCCAAAAAACAGTTAATCAGTGACATTGGCATCAGGGGCTTCGTAGCTGCCGGTAATCCAGGACTGATTCATTTTGATAAATGTCAGACGGTCCACGGAGTCCTGTTCTATTGTGTCAGACGGTCCTGTTCTATTATCAGTAACAAAGCCTCGTGCAGCACTGAATGCCATTCGGAAAGCACGCTGGATGTACTGGGCTAGTTCTGGCCAGTGGTCTATTCTCATGACCCAGTAACCCAGTGGATCGTCAATTGGAAAGCTCTTCATCTCTGTTTTTGCCCATAGATAATTGTCCACCATATAATGCAGATGCTGCCAATGTGATGTGGAAGCTGAGAGCCCTGGATGGTGAGGACTAAAAAAATTGTGAAATGCATCACTTAGTCGGCCCCCTTTTCCACCGCTCCTCTCTTGACCAACAGAAGCCTCAAAACTACCATGACACTGTAACCTACCAGAGTCAGGAAAAAGCATTAGATAAAATCCTCTTTAAAGTGTCCTCAAGAGATTTTATGTTCTGCACCTTCTGTGGGGACAGGATGAGTTTTCCCCTTGTAATGTGGGTCAAGGTGGGTTGCGAACCAATTGTGACCCTTCTCCTTGATGCCACGTATTCTTGGGTCCTTTGGCAGGCTTTGAAGCATGAGGGAGCTTTGCAATTTCCAGAGGCATTAGAAGCAGACTCCTTAGGGTCACTGAGGATTACAGTATCTGGAACTGCCTACTCCCAGCCAGGTACTACTCCCAAGGGTTTTTTGGGATCAACAACCATCTATTGAGTGTTGACGTATGTCTTCCTCTGTTTCAATGCCTCCAAAACTGCCAGAATCCTCCTCCTCCTCCCTCTCCTCTTGTGCGTTCTGTGGCATAGGAAAAATGGTGTCTGCATAAAGCGGGCCTTGAGAGGAAAGGCAGTCCTCCTCGCCCCCCCCCCCCCCCCCGCTGCTCTTCCTCTAGTGTGCCCTTTCCATAATGTTACGCAATGTCTGCTCCAGCAGGGACACAACAGGGATTACATCACTAATGCATGCATTGTCACGGCTCACCATCCTTGTGGCTTTTTTGAATGGTGACAGTACAGTGCATGCATCCTTTATCAGCAGCCAATGGCGTGGGGAAATAAAGTTGAGCCAGCCTGAGGCTGCCGTGCCATATTTACGCAGGTGAACTATATTGTACAGGTGTCACTGGCGTAACGAATATTGATAAATCTAAAATGTAAATTATTTGATTTGCTGCAGCTAAAAGTGACTCCAGACACAGGAGTGGAAAATGAAATAGAGATTTGTGAATAGTTGCGCTAACCTGTAGGGTTAAGGTGCAAACAAAAACACTATTAAAATAAACAATATATCCCCAGTAATTAATCATATCAAATCATACAAATTAGTGAATGTCAAAAAGAAACAATTATCTCAAATATCCAAGTGTCTATTATTCCATTCCTTGCCAAAAAGTAGCTTTTTCCCCTGCAGTGATTCACCCGATTATGTGCAAATCCACCACCTGCTAAAATGCACACTCACCAGCAGTTGGTATATTTTAAGCCTTAATGTTATACCTCTGTGGGACCTTATGATCTTGCCTGTGGTTCCAGTTTAGGCACATAGGATGGGTGCCTTTGGACCGGCACTAAGTCTCTCCAGCGGTCTCTGTGGCCGTTCAATCGCCGCTCCGCGCACTGAAGCCAGTGTGCTTTCTAAGCCTCGATCTCATTACCGCAACAGGAAATGGAAGTACCTCATACACGTTCCACTAGCCTCAACACGTTTCACAATTACACATGCTTCATCAGGAAGCTTCCACTGCACATCACCATTCCTGGCTCCAGCTGGCATTGGCCTGCCCCTGCAGAGCTGCAAGAATCTCTGCTTCGGTGTGGTCCCTGTCCACTAGACACACCAACTGAAGCACTGCATGGCATATTTTAGCCTGACTCATTGAATGGCCCCTTGACTGCTTAGGAAGTGTTTGTGGTTTGTAAGACAATCCAGCAGAGGAGGTCATGAACAAATCTCATATCATCATCACTAGCTGTATGGAGATGTGGCAGCACAACAAGCTGCAGCACTGAGCTCTATCCTGCATCCTTCCGTATTGCAAGCAGAGTTGCCCACTGTGCTGTGAATGAAATATAGCATCCCTGACCATGTTTGCTGGACTTTGTGTCAGCAGTACCGGGGACTTTGTGGCTGACTGCCTTGCCCAACGATGCCACAACATTGCCTTCCACATGATGGTACAGAGCTGGAATGGCCTTACGTGAAAAGAAATACTGACTGGGAATCTGTCATTGTGGTACAGAACATTCTGCAAATTCCCAGAAGGGGGCAGAATCAACCAGATCAAAAGACAGAAATGATAAAGCCGGCAGCTTTGACAAGCTTGCATTCAGATGCTGGGCATGTGGGTTGCAGTGACTGTTTTTTTGCAGATAGGGCAGAGAAAGTTGCCAGCTATAGCCTATAGCTGGTGGTGTGCTACTGGCAGATGTGCTGCAAGGACCTGGGGCAGCCTGCGCTATACCATCATCACTGTCAGTAGAGGCTGCTGAGAGGTCATGAGGTATAGCAGGGGTAGACTGAGGTGAGTAAAGAGGAGAAACAGATTTGTGTCCCTTTTGTGTGGCTTTCAGGTGCTCTTGCCAATGGGCTAAGTGGTGGGAGATGAAATACCTTGTCAAGCATGTGGTACCCAAAAGGCTGGTGTTTTTGCCATGCTTGATGTGCTTGAGACAAAGTTTTCAAATTGCAACAGTGCAATCGGCTGCACATGGGCTAAAAAAGGCCCAAACAGCTGAGTTGTGGGAAGGGTGCCGGGAGATACCAGCTCCACAAAGTGATGGAATAGGGTGGTAGCTCTCTACTCTTCCAGGATGGCTGCCTGGTTGGTGTTGTTCCTCACCCTCACTTTCATCCTCTGCTCTATCTGGCACCCAAGTTGCGTCAATAACCTCATCGTCATCATCTCCTCCACCCTCATTACCGCTGGAGACAATTTGGCAATATGCTGCAACTGGGGGAACATGACAATTTGTGCATCCGTGTTCTCCCCTCTCTGTAGGCTCATGTTCCTACCTTCCTCAACCTCAGAACCAACATCTGAATCAAGTAATGGCTGTGCATCATCAAGGAGCAAATGGCTGAGGATGTGTTCAAACAACTTAGCTGACTCTGCCATGCCTGATGCTGGGGTTATGGCAGGAATAGCTGTGGACAAGGGGGCAGAATTAGCCACTCTAGCAGCTGCAATGGACTGCACAATAATGTCTACTTGGGTGATGGAGGATGAGAATAATTTAGTAAGCCAGTCCACCACCTCCTCTGAATGCTGTGGCTGCATAGCACGGGTAAAATCACTAAACAGAGGAAATGATGTCCTGTCTGAGGACTGACCACGTCCACCTTTGCCTGTGGACACATACGCTGCTGGCCCCTTCATAATGCCATGGGAATGTCTGCCTCTCCTTGTTGGCCTCCCAGAGATGATTTAAAACGTTAAGTTTGCAGTAATGCACAGAAATATACTGCATTAAAGGGCACATAACACACTGAAATATACTGGGTTAAGCATGCACTAATTTACAGAAATATACTGCGTTAAATGGCACGTAACGCATTGAAATATACTGCATTAAACATGCAGTAACACAGAAATATACTGAGTTAAATGTGCGGTAATGCACTGAAATATACTGCGATATACGTGCAGTAACACACAGAAATATACTGCGTTAAACGTGCAGTAATGCACCGAAATGTATTGTGTTAAACGTGCACTAATGCACTGAAATGATACTGCGTTAAATGTGCAGTAACACTCAGAAATATACTGCGTTAAGCGGCACGTAACACACTGAAATGTACTGCATTAAACATGCACTAACGGGGGCTTGGCTTGGATGTAGAGCGGTGAGGACATGTGCTTCGGGAGCTCCTGCCATCCTGAACCTTTTTACCCATCCTGCTGCCAACTGACCTGCCAAACTTACCTCCGGAGCCTTCCTCGGTACTGGGGTGTATCTCCGCTACTCACCAATGCCTTCTAGGCGCAGATCCGCTGTACCACAGCCACATACCAAGCCCTTGGTACCTCCGGCCTTGTGCTCTGACACCATCTTGGCTGATCAACTCTGCACGCTCCTTGCCAGCATGGAGGCGGCTTAAGTCACTGACTTATCTCCCTGCACCTCGGCCCATGCGGTGGGCTCGGAAACTGAAGTAATCCTGCATGCCATTGAACACAGCAAGACGTCCCTGCTGGTCATAATCGATCACCTTGCGGAGGAGTGTAACCTCATCCGCAACAACCTGGATAAGTTTAGGGGGTGCTTAACTGAGACGGAACAGCGTGTCTCTGCTGCTGAGGACACCCCTGCACAGCACTCTGGCCTCCTGGAAAGCTTGCAGACTAAAGTTGACCTGCTAATCGCTAAAGCTGATGATGCTGAAAATCGCATGAGGCGCAACAACGTGAGGGTCCATGGCCTGCCGGAGGGAGCTGAGGGGGATGCTCCGGTCGAGTTCGCTGAGCGCTTCTTCAACGATCTCTTGGGGATGATGGAGGTGTCCCCCACCTATGTGGTGGAACAGGCCCATTGGGTCCCCACTGGTAGGGGGATTCTGGGCGCCCCCCCAAGGCCCTTCCTAGTCCGCTTCCTCAATCACAGGGACAGGATTCTCAGCGAGGCCCGGAAACACCCTGAACTGCACTTTGAAAATGCTGCTGTCCACCTCTATGCTGACTTCTTGGTGGATCTGCAGAAAAAACGCAAGTCCTTCACAGATGTCTGTCGGAGGATGCGGGAGAAAGGGGTGCAGTATGGAATGCTATATCCCAGTCGCTTGTGGGTCACCCACGGCGGAGTGGTGCGCTTTTTCAACACACCGGAGGATGCGGATGCCTGAATGCGGATGCGGATGTTCTGAAGGTACTCTGGGGATCCTCTCTTTTTCTTTTTCTCCCTTTTTGATACACAGCCTGTTTTACCCTCCTACGGCTTGGCTCAGTAATACCTACCTCCTTATGGATTCCTTTCTTCTCCTCCTGAACTGACCCTTTTCTCCTATTTTTTTTTTTTTTTGGTGTACCCCCAGTCTGGATCATCTTTTCCGAGGAGCTCCCCAAGGAGCATGCTTATGACTTTATTTTACTTTTTTTACACTGCTTTTGGCCCCTTGACTAGGTGGGAGGCGGCGGCTGCTCTCCCACTGTACTTTCTTGTGAACGCAGACTAACCTGCAGAGCAGGGTTATTCTTTTTTTCCTGGCACAACGCCTGATGTTTGCTGTCTAAGTTTGTCAGGACAGCATTGTTCTACAGTTTTTTAATGGGGATGAAGCTGACCTGGAACACCGTTGTCTCCTGTTCGGCAGGGAGTTATTATTGTTGTTTTTTCTTTTTTTTCTTTTGTTTCTGGCTGCAAACCCATGTTAATTCACTCATTTTAGTATTATGTTTAATGCTTCACCATTGTCTTATGTATCACTGTGTGACCCAGTCTGGTGTATATGCTCTGAAGTGGCTGGGTCTGAGGGGTAGTGTGGTTGGTTCCCCCCCTGGCCCTGGGGCTCTCCTCCCACTGTTCTCCAGTCTCCTGTCCTGCGATTTTCCCTTGAGCCATGCTAGACCAAATTAAAGTGGTTTCTGGGAATGTGCGGGGCCTGAATAATACCTTTAAACGTGCATTTTTATTTAAATACCTTCAGTCCTCTAAACCGAACATTGTCTTCCTCCAAGAGACTCACCTGACGGATAGTGCAGTGTTGGCCCTTCACAGGCGCTGGGTGGGTCAATCCTTCCATGCCACCTACTCCTCCTATGCTAGGGGTGTCTCAGTTCTGGTGAACAAGGCTCTGCCTTGTCGTATTGAGCGGATCATTACAGACCCCAAAGGTCAATTTATTATCCTGGCCATGGAAATTGAAGGTCGCATGTTTCTCTTTGTGAATGTATATGTCCCTCCGCCCTTCTCCTGTGTTGTATTGTACCACATCTCTGACCGCCTGGCTGAGTTTTCGGCCCAGCGGATATTTGTGGCTGGTGATTTTAACAAAATTCTGGATGGGGATTTGGATACCTCGAATCAGAGTCAGCAGTCTTGTCTGGAGCTACAGACCTGGGCCTCGACCCTACAGCTCACTGAGCTGTGGCGGTGGAAGCACCCCCAGACCCGATTCTATTCGCATGTCTCCTCTTCACATCGCTCTGGTTCTCCGATTAATTTAGCGTTTTCCTCCCCCTCGGCCCTCCCATGTGTCCTTTCGGCCGGCTATCTGCCTATCGGTCTCTCTGATCACTCACCGCTGGAAGTTCTGCTGCGGTTGGGAGACTGGGGAGAGCGGAGCAGTTGGGCTGTGGGTGGCTGCAAAAACCAGCGGGTGATGGAGGGGATGACCGGCAAGATTGCTCAATATTAGGACCTTAATGACCTCACCTCATTGGCACTGGTATGCTGGGACGCTTTTAAAGCCACAGTACGTGGCGACTATATTTCCGCCATTAAATCCACCAGGGTGGAGTGCGCTGTGGAGAGGGTGACCCTGGAGATGGCTGTGGCAGAGCCTAAGGCGGGGTTCACCTCGGACCCTTCTCCTGAGGCGTACTCCTCCCTGGCCCAGACTAGAAGAGATTTACACTTGCATGTCTCCTCGGTCACTGAGGATGAGGTGGGGTCGCTTCGGCCAAGATCTTTGAGTCAGGCGTCAAAAATGGTAGACTTCTGGCTAATCTGGTGGCAGACTCTAGGCTGCAGACCGTTGTCCTGGTTCAACAATCTGCCCAGGGGGGTCCTCTCTGGGACCCCGCCAAGATTCTTCTGGAATTTTGAAACTACTATGAACGCTTATATGGTGCGGGCCCCCCCTGACGGACGGGTGGGACCTGGGGTCTCTCGGGGAGCTGTCGTTACCTACTCGTTAACTCCGACGACGTTGCCTCTTAGAGGCTGACTTCACCTTAGAGGAGGTTGAGCTGGCCATTCGCTCCCTCCCCCCCGGGAAGACCCCTGGTCCTGACGGCCTTCCGGGGGACTCGTACAAGATTTACATTGCTGATTTGGCAGGCTCTTGAAGCTATATGCCTCTTGCCTGGAGTCGGGTGCTCTGCCTTACTCCATGTCTCAGGCTCACATAGTTCTGATTCAGAAGTCTGGGAAAGACCCTACTCTGTGCTCGGTTTACAGGCCCATCTCCCTTCTTAATTATGACTTAAAAATCCTTACCAAGATGCTTGCTACTAGGTTAAGGAAAGTACTTCCCTTTTTGATCAATATTGACCAAACTGGCTTTATGCCGGGTAAGTCCACTGACATAAATATACGTAGAGTGTTTACTCATTTACAGGTCCCAGCGGAGGCTCAAGGGGCCCGAGTGATGGTGGCGCTGGATCTAGAAAAGGCATTAGATTCGGTTGCATGGTCCTCCTTTGGTTTCGGCCTGACTTTCCATAGCTGGATCTCCTTTCTCTACAGTCAACCTCGGGCTCAGATTAAGTTTGGTGGCAGGTTGTCTACTCCCGTTCCCATTGCGCGGGGCACTCATCAGGGGTGCCCGCTGTCCTCCAGTCTTGTTCTCTCTGGCGGTGGTGTCACTGGAGGCGGCTGTCCGTGGTTCCGGATGGATCAGGGGGATTTGGGTGGGATCCCTGGAGGAAAAATTGGTGCTATACGCCAACGATATTATTCTTTTCCTCCGGGACCCCGACCGGTCACTCCGGTCGGCCCTGGACCTACTTACAACTTTTACTGAACTATCTGACCTTAGGGTAAATTGGGACAAATCCCTTATCCTTCCGGTGGACGAGGGTGCCCGACTACAGGCGGACCCCTCTCTGCCATTGTGCTGGACAGATAGAATCAAATACCTGGGCATAGTTATCTCCCCTGATGTATGGGATTTTTGTGAGCTAAATTTGTTTCCCCTTCTACAGAAGTTTAAGGCTAAGCTGCGATCCTGGACAAATCTTCCCCTGACTTTAATTGGTAGGATCAACTTGGTCAAAATGAAACTGCTTCCCCCTCTTCTTTATGTGCTGCGCCACTCCCCGATTTGGATAACCAAGACTGTGTTTAGACAGTTTAACTCCCACATTCTCACTTTCCTGTGGGGCTCTCGCCCTCCCAGGATCAGACTATCTGTACTTCAGTGGCCTTGGACTCGGGGGGGTTTGGCGTGTCCTGATTTTTTTCACTATTACATAGCGGGACTTTTGACCCATGCACATAATTGGTTGATCTCTGACACAATCAATACCGCGGTGGCTCTTGGGGCAGCCCTGGTTGGCTTCTATGAGGCACTGCATAATCTACTGTTTCGTGGAGCGAAGGCCCCGTACCCACTCACTGTTTCTATGGTGACGGTGATCAGGGCATGGGCGCTACAGTCTCCATATGTTAGAACGAGCTCCAGCCGTCGCTCCCTGAACTCCCCGTTATGGATGATTCCGGAATTGTCTGAGTTTTTCTCCATTCCGGATCCCTCTGTGTGGGCCACCAGGGGAATCCTCTACTTGTCTCATATTTGTCAGGGAGAGACGCTTCTGACGTTTGACCAGCTTAAGACCAAGTTTTCTTTGCCCAACGCACATTTTTTTTTTATACCTGCAGCTTCAACATGCATTTCACAAGCAGTTTGGTTTCCCCCCCTCTGATTTCACTATGGTGGATTTAGAGACAATCCTCCAGGACGAGACGCTGAAAAAACCTCTCTCTACCATTTATAGTACCCTGCTCCCCAGTGTCCACTCTGGTCTGGAGACTCTGCAGGCCTTCTGGGTGGTGGAGGCTCCAGAACTAGACACGGAGGATTGGGAGGATGTCTGGGACTACCCCTTTCGACATCTCATGGCTACCAGGGATCGCCTATTGCAGTTTAAAATACTACATAGGTTTCATCTGATGCCTACTAGATTGAGTAGAGCCTTCCCTGGTACCCCTGCGAATTTCTGGCGCTCAGAGATGTATAGTAACTAAGTAGAACTACTTCACTACTGTACTTAAGTACCGAAAGGCAGTATCTGTACTTTCCTAGAGTAGAATTTTTTTCTCCTACTTCCACTTTTACTTCACTACATTTTTTCGATGATTTCAATACTTCTACTCCAATATTTTTTTTTTGTGCTACATAGTTACTAGTTACTATTATAAAAATTACCACTGCCAGAACAGTAGATGGCAGGTTTCATGAAGCTCAAAACGTGTATTATCAGCGCATACGAAAATAAATGCTACTGTATATATGAATAAAAGCTGCATTTGAAATAATAAAAAACAATATGATGTTCAAACTTTTGACTTCTTTCTTTAATAACTACATAACACAGTACTTGTACTTTTACTTTCAGTACTTGAGTAGCAATTTTTTTTTCAAAACTATTGGTACTTTTACTTTCAGTACTTGAGTAGCAAAATTTTAAAAAAAACTACTTGCAATACTTAAGTACAAAAAATGTTGAATACTTTAGTACTTCTACTCAAGTCACTTTTTGATTGAGCACTTCCACTTCTACTCAAGTCACTTTTTGATCAAGCACTTGTACTTTTACTCAAGTATGGGTTTCGAGTACTTTATACAACTCTGCTGGCGCTGCTGTGCTAATGCCCCCACATTAGGGTGACCACCATCCGTGTGCCTATTAAAATTGAGTTTTGCATCCTGGGACTTGCAAATGATCTGGCCCACTCTGTGGCGACCCGCACTCTACTGGGTCTCTTGTTGTTCTACGCGAGGAAACTTGTGGTTCTCAGATGGCGGAAGCCTGATGCCCCCACGCTTTCCTCGGGGAAGACTTTGGTGAACTCTGTTATCCCCCTTTACAAAGCGGCTTATACTAACAGAGGTTGTCCTCAGAAATTCATGAAGGTTTGGAACACATGTTTAGAGGCATAAGAAACTACCAATGACAGCGAAAGCTCGGCAGATATAGCTCCGTAGTCCTAATATCTGCTCAATCTGTTGTTTGTTGGGGGGAGTGGGCTTGTGCTGCCTTCCTCGGCTCCTGAGGTGCTCCACAGTGCTCTGGCTTTTCCATCAGACACCGCCTATCACTGGTGATGCATGAATTACTGTGAGAATATGGTTGCAGCCTTGTTTTTTCTTTTCTTGTTTTTTACTATGGTTGTACTTGTTATGTCTGTTCTTTGTATTGTCTTGAGCCAGGGTATGCCCAACGGCTCTGTTTTTGTATGTTTTGTTTTTCAAAAACCAAATAAAAAGAATAAAAAAAAAACAAAAACATGCACAGAACACACTGAAAAATACTGCGTTAAATGTACAGTAATGCACAGAAATATACTGCGTTAAATAGTAAGTAACACACTGAAATATACTGCATTAAATGTGCAGTAACGCACAGAAATTTACTGCGCTAAACGACAAGTAACACACTGAAATATACTGCGTTAAATGTGCACTAATGAACAGAAATATACTGCGTTAAACAGCATGTAACAAACTGAAATATACTGTGTTAAATGTGCACTAACGCGCTGAAATATACTGCATTAAATGGCTTGTAACACACTGATATATACTGCGTTAAACATTCAGTAATGCACTGAAATATACTGTGCTAAACGTGCACTAATGCACTGAAATAATACTGTGTTAAGCGCGCAGTAACACATAGAAATGTACTGCATTAAATGTGCAGTAACGCACTGAAATATACTGCGTTAAACATGCAATAACACACAGACATATACTGCATTAAACGTGCAGTAAAACAACGAAATATACTGCATTAGATGTGCACTAACGTGCAGTAATATACTGCATTAAACAGCACGTAATGGACTGAAATATACTGAGTTAAACTGAACAAAACACACAGAAAAATACTGCATTAAATCTGCAGTAACGCACAGAAATATACTGCGTTAAACGTGCTCTAACGCACAGAAATATACTGCATTAAACATGCAGTAATGCACTAAAATATAGTGCGTTAAACCTGCACTAACGCACAGAAATATACTGCGTTAAATGGCACATACTGCACTGAAATATACTGAATTAAATAGCACGTAACACACAGAAATATACTGCGTTAAACGTGCAGTAACGCACAGAAATGTTCTTTGTTAAACGTGCACTAACGCACTGAACTATAATGCAGTAAACCAATAAATAGTGCCATGTTCAAGTGGTTATTAAAATGTACTCCTATCAGTATGTGATAAAAATTGATAAATGGCTTTCATCAATCGTGCATCAAAGAATTAGAAAATATCTGTGACGGGATAGTAACCAAAAAAATCCACATTATTATAAAATTATACATGTAAAATATGAATGTAGTGACAAATAAAACAAAAAAATTTGCTCCCAAAACCAGGCATTACAAATAAGTCCACAAAATGTTCAGTGCATAAAGTGCTCTACAAAAATCTTCAGTGATGAATAGGTGATTTCTAGTTTATAATCCAGCCACCTGGTATCCATCTCTGTGTGCAATGTGCGCTCACCGGAAAACAAATGTATCACGCGATATAATCAAAGTTCTCCTCTCAGAGATCCAGCTGTCTTCCCTTTAAATCCACATCTATCCAGAGTGAATAGACTCCCCTGGTATATTTACCCACTTAAGGACCGAGCCCATTTTTGACACATATTGTTTACAAGTTAAAATCAGTTTTTTTTTTTGCTAGAAAACTACTTAGGACCAAACATTATATATATATATTTTTTTTTCTAGCAAAGACTCTGGAGAATAATATGGCAGTCATTGCAATATTTTTTGTCACACGGTATTTGCGCTGCGGTCTTTCAAACGCCAATTTTTTGGGAAAAATTACATTTCACTGCATTTAAAAAAATAAACAGTAAAGTTAGCCCATTTTTTTATATTGTGAAAGATGATGTCATGTTGAGTAAATAGATATGCAACATGTTACTGTTTAAAATTGTACACACCCCCGGAATGGCGACAAACTCCGGTCAATAAAAATCTCCATAGGCGACACTTTAAAAATTTTTAATGGTTACCAGTTTAGAATTAGAGAGTATCTCTTTTTTTTTAATTATTGCTCTCGCTCTGGTGATCGTGGCGATACCTCACATGTGTGGTTTGAACAGCGATTTAATTTGCGGGAGTGACTTCCGTATACGTTTTCTTTCATGCGTGAGCTCACGGCGACGAGGGCAGATAAAATGTTTTATTTTTTTCCTATTTATTTATTTATTTATTTTAATTTTAGAACAATTTTTTTTTTTTTTTAAATCTGATCACTTTTATTGCTGTCACAAGCAATGTAAACATCCCTTGTGACAGCAATAGGCAGTGACAGGTACTCTTTATAGAGGAATCGGGGGTCTAAAAGACCCTAGACCACTCCACTGCACTTCAATGTATTCAAAATGCTGAAAACTTAATTTTTGAATACAGTCACTTTTTAAATTTGCACCTTTAGCAGCCGAGTAACCCAGGCGTGATGTCATGGATGCCGCCTCCGGGTTACGTCATCGGAGACCCGATCAAAGCTACATCCGGCTGTGGTCGGGACTCCAACTAGCCGGCTGACCCCCTTACAGCAGGCCAGGGTGAGGTGAGGTCCCCCATATAGATCACACCTTACAGAAGGCCAGAGTGAGGTCCCGTCCCCCATATAGATCCCCCCTTACAGCTGGCCAGCTGTAAGGGGGGGATCTATATGGGGGACGGGACCTCACCCTCGCCTGCTGTAAGAGGGGATCTATATTGGGGACCTCACCTCACCCTGACCTGCTGTAAGGGGGGATCTATCCCCCTTACAGCAGGCCAGGCAAGAGCAGGTTCCCCATAAAATAGATCCCCTTTACTTCTCAGTCACTAGTACAGTACAGTCAGTACTACTACTCTAACTCTTACCTTTTTTTTTCACCTGTCCCCAGGCATTGAGGCAAGGTTTTCCTGCAGCACCACAGACCGACATCACCACATTTCAGGCTCCCTGGCCTCTCCTCCCTCCTTCTTTGCTGAAATGCTGTCCTAGTGTGATGTCCTGTCGTCCTCCTCGCCGCGCGCGGCTTCTTCTGCTGGTTCTCTGCTGGCCTGGTTCTCTCCCGCGCTGCGCTGGGCGACCACTGCAAGTCCCTCCCCCAGACAGTCTACTCAAGTGATCACTCCACACCGCATGCCTGTCTCCCCCACCACTTCACAGTGGGCAGCGCCGGCTGGATCGGATTTGGTCTGGAGCTGAGCAGCCGAGCCGCCAAGCCGAGGCCAGTCAGTGAGCTAGGGGCAGAGCAGACTCAGCGGCGGGCCGGCGGCCATGGTGGGCACGAGGGTGATTAGGGTGTGCCTGGGCACACCCGGCACACCCCATGCGCACGCCTATGACATCCACCATAAAATTGTATCAAGGACGAGGGGCATGTACAGATGATAGAGCCACCTCCACCATCCATCTCCACTAACCCCAGGGATTGAACCATCCTGCATACCTCCTAAAAAGACTACCTACAGCCACAGTTGAAACTTTTTTCATAAGATCGAATGTTCTTGACTCTTTCACTGGCGCAGGTCGAACGTTGTGTATATGTACCTGTCTTGTTTTTTACAGATGATAGAGCGGCTCCTGCTCAACCACTCCCTCGACCAGCATGGGTCGCAGTGACACCAGATATGACATCACAAGCTCCTCCTACGCAATACGTCACGTGACTTCCTCAGGGTCAATTTTAAGGTGGAACACAAGTCTGTGAAAATGTGAGTGTATTAGATGAAGCTGTTTTTTAACCAATACATTTTTAAACATAAACCCATCTTGTCTTATTTAAACATACCCCTGGAGCCTATTCACTCTGGATAGCTGTGGATCTAAAGGGAAGACAGCTGGATCTCTGGGAGGAGCACTTTAATTATATTGCGAGATACATATTTGTTTTCAGGTGAGCGCCCATTGCACACAGAGGTGGATACCAGGGGGCTGGATTATACACTAGAAATCACCTATTCATCACTGAAGATATTTTGTGGAGCACTTTATGCACTGAACATTTTGTGGAATTATTTATACTGCCTGGTTTTGGGAGCAACATTTTTTTGTTTATTTTATATTTTATTTGTCACTACGTTAATATATTACATGTATGATTTTATAATAATGGTGATTTTTTGGTTACTATGTCACAGATATTTTCTAATACTGATGCACGATTGATGAAAGTTATTTATTAATTTTTATCACTTATTGATAGGAGTACATTTTAATATTCACCTGAACAACGCACCATTTGTTGGTTTTATAATTGCATTTTTTCAAGGCTCATAGAACTTGATTTAGAGGTAGCAGCATTGCAACAGTTCCCTAGCACCTTTAATCAAACACCTTATATTAGCCAGCATACCATAGAAGCGCACCAATGCCCCAAAAATATAATGCAATAAACCTGCCCTGACAAAACAAACTGACACTAAAGTAAAAATGAATGGTCGGGTCACTACACTCACACTATATTCCAAACAACTGTATCACCCAATCGCTCACTCCGATGAGGATGACAGGCATGCCGCTCTCAGGCAGGGAACTCCAAACATAGGCACATGAAAGAGAAAAGGAGGCGCAAACACCTAGTGCATTACACCTTTAAAATGTTTATTAAAATGCAAGACATACTCCCAGACATGAAGAGCAAAAATCACATATAGAGAATCCACCACATGTGGAAATGAACATGTCCCTGTATTTGGACAACTGACGCGTTTCGGGAGTCACACTCCCTTCCTCAGAGCTCAAATACAGGAACATGTTCATTTCCACATGTGGTAGATAATAAACTTTTTAAAGGTGTCCACGGGTAATGAACTAGGTGTTTGCACTACAATCACACTGACTGAACTATCACTAGATTCACACTAAACTGATATTCTACACTGACAATAGAATCCGAATAGCAAACTATAGCACACTAACTCTGTAGTAGCACTGAACAGAGCCCTGTTCTATCACTCTCCATGCCAATATCACACTACAAATGGCCGCTATTGAAAGAATACTTTTATAGTGTGGGGTGGAACTAAGAGCAATGAGCCATGATCGCGTAGAGTCATCACTGCTTTCTCCAATCATGGCTCTGACAGTGCTCTGTGCCCTGATTGGGCAAAGCTTTCATTGCTTTAGCCAATCAGGGCTTCCAATGCACTGTGTGGTGGCACAGTGCATTGTGGTCATACAGCGGGCCGAACAAATGGTTGGACGCCCTGATAATTTAGCTGTTTGCCAAACGAGTGAACAGCCAATGGTCGGCCCGAGCTAATGCTTGGGGCAAACCGTTCGCCCATCCCTACTCATAAGCTGTTCAATATTCTTCAGGGGTACAGTTCAGGATGAAATTTATGAAATATGTACGCATGCTGTCAGATCAGCAAGATTGGTTCCTTACTCATAGTGTATTGTATATAAACCCTTACATATACCCAGTGAAGTGACTAGCCTCAAGTAGCACAAACAAATCCTCTTACGTGAGTTGTGCCTGTTTATCTGCAGCTATATGTCCTGTATAGTCTTGTAAAACCCAGAGATAGAAGGATTTTTCACAAGAGTCACAAGCAGGGGGCAGGAAGCCGAGGTTACTGACTGTAAGAGCTGATTGGAGGGAAGCAACACATCCCCTCCACATGCAGAGCTTAGGATATGAATCACAGGCTGTGTACTGGAGGCCCCTCCCCCCATCCCTTTTTTTTTATCTCTTGGAGTGGGGGAAAACCTGTCGGAAATGACTCAACTGATTGATCAACAGAAGTCTTCTTTGTTCAATATCAACAAAGAAAAATGATAAATGGAACTTTAACGGTGCTATTGCATTACCGTCAAGAAAAAAAACACACAAAAACATGTATAAAATTACAGTTTTATTTCAAAATTATATTGATAAAAGATGGGTAAATAACCCTCAAAGATAAAAACATATTGGATGAATCTTTGCAAGTATATAATTAGCAAAGCAACCCCATACACCTTCCCTTACATATAAATCAAACAAACATATTACGTTATTACAATAATATATAAATGGAGACAGAGAATGTAGGAAGGTATAATATCCCAATCCGTTTTGAAGTTGAGCTTCTTTACAGGTTCAGGGGGTACAGCGGATGAAACAAATACAACAGATATTACAGTATTTGCAAGTTCAAACATCAAACAATAGGTATCACATACATCGAAATATGTATGATTACAATAAAGCGTAATAGATTACACACAGAAATGTTAATCATCCAAAACATACAGAACAGCTTCATAAATAGGTGATGGCCCGCAGGCAACAAATACATAGGCAGGAAAGGGCAATGAGCCAGATGAGGGAACCTCCAATGGTCCTGGCTATGGAGCACAGGTATGATATAAGAGGAGGATGTACAGTAACCCTAACATGTAGGGCAAGATGCCAAATGTGGCCTTAAAAAGCACATGAAAATCAAATAGCTACGCAGTAAGACACTTAAAAGATTGAAACATCCAACACAGCTTCTTATTACACATAAAGTCACCTGCAAAATGTCAAAGAAAATGAACCTCATAGAAAAAAGAAATAAGGAATAAGATGGTTTTACTAAGCATAAAGCCAACCGCAAAAGCTTGTTAGTCTATAAAGCAACCAATAACACGTGTAACAGGTTACCTTAGGTTACCGCCCTTCCACCCTGACATTTGCTAATTCCATATAATTTTTTTCTTGGAAGTTAACTCCTGGACATAATAATGTTCACTAGGTATACTCTAATTTTCATACAGAAGATATAATGTGGTTTGATAAGATTTTTGTTGCCCATATGGCCACACATCACATTTCAACTTTCTTGAACTGCCATTTTAAATCCAGTCCTGGGACACAAAGGCAAAGAAAGACTCACAGATTTGCAGAAGGTAGTTCACCTTAGGCCCATCATTTATAGTAAATGCTTATTTTCTAATGCAAATGATTGTCAACTAAACATCTGAATATACATAAAACATAAATAGGTGCAACGCAAAGAAAGAAACCAATAAAATGGTTATAAAATCAGTCCATCAACAGCCAGAGAGTAACAGGATGACAACCGCTGTGGAGTAGAGTGTGCCTCCTCAAAACATGCAGGAGTCAGAAATGATTCCAATCTCTTCACCACAGACAAATACTGCCTCTCACCTCCTCTATTCGGCCTAAATGGTCACCCACCGTTATCCTATATTAAGGGGTATTATTTCCTGCATTCAGCTCCCAGTATGGATCAAAGCATCTCCATACACCCCCATATATATATATATATATATATATATATATATATATATATATGTATATGCAGCTGTATATATATATATATATATATATATATATATATATATATATATATATATATATATATATATATATATATATGTAGCACTTTCCTAGGTAGGTGCTAGGTAACCTATAGGGGAGACCTTGTCTGCTTATCAGCAGGGTCCAATTGTTCAGCTAGGCTGTCATGTGTTCTCAGGTGTGACTGTTAAGTTGGGGAGTCTCACCACTGTATCCAATGAGGGCCCTCATTGGACAGTGGAGGAAACCTAACCAATAGCACACCAGGGCTTGTATCCATCCCAGAGGGCAGATTCTACCACAATGCATCCTGGGAGGGGATATAAGTCTGAGGGGAGCATATGACAGAATGTCTTTGGTGGGAAGCAGAGTCCCAGGAGGGAGGTGACGGCTGTCTCTCCTCCTGTCAGTGTGGAACGGATGTCCAAGCGGCTGGCCTAGAGTACAGAGGGTTGAGCTGAGCTGCAGAGAGGGATCCAGTGTGCGGAGGACCAAGCGGAGCTGTGGGGGTCGGAGTTTCCAGGAAAGCAGTGTCGTGAGTACTGTAAGCTGCCCAGGGTCTGCCTAGGATAGGGGACCACTCCGGAAAGGTCAGAGGGATCCAGGAGCCAGCTAGCCTGTGCAGAAGTTATAGAAAGGGGATGCCAGTGTTTAGACCCTGAAGAGAAAGAGGGTGCCAGTGTTTGCACCCTGAAGAGTTAAGAGTTGCAGCAGTGTTTACAAATAGCTACATCAGCGAGGAAGGCTAAAGGGGGAGCAGTACAAAGGACTTTTGAGTCACAAGGAAGTGTCAGAAGTCAGTTCAAGTTTACAGACAGCAAGTCAGTGTTAACAAGCGCCAACGGTCATTGAACTTCATTCAGCCAGCGTCAAGTCAGCGTCAAGGGGCATTTTTCCCAGTGTCCCATTCTATGTGTATAGTTGAGCCAGAGGAGTATCCCACTCATTCCCTTCTCCCAACCAAGTTCCTAAAATAAATACAAAAACTAAAGACTGTTTCATGTCTCAGTGCTCACACTTGGGGAACATGCTTAAATGTGCTGTTGTTGCTAGCGGTAACCCTGGCAGACCCACATCCGGCAAAATGGCTGGGAATCCTGCTATATATATATATATATATATATAGACAAAAAAAAACACAATCTAGTGCTCTCTGTATCTCAATGTTTTATTAAATGCAAATAAATTAATTTAGAAGTGAGGCTTTTTTAATAAGTGCATGCAACGTTTGTGATAAGTAAACCAACCATAAAGATGGTATCGGGTAACGTTATATGCGTATGCGTTACGTCATCTGACTATGAAAGCAAAATATTTTGTGTACTCAAATTAGATTACTAAAGCTGAACTCTAGGCAGATATGACATGTACATTATAAATGGGGTGCTATAATAATTATTAAATCATTAAATGTATTTTAAATGCAAGCAGTGTAAATACTTGAATTTGAATTGGTATCTTTTTTTATAGTCCCTGTATACTAAGACTGGGAGAGAGAGGCAGCACGAGGAGCCAATCAGTTTGTGTGTTTATAAAAAAGCATGCAGATAGGAGTAGAAAGCGTGAGTGAGAGATGAGCTCATTACTATACAGTTCCTACTATAAACTTCCACTGTGCATTTACAGCCTGGAGCATGACTGAACCTAAATATTGCAGCAAAAGCTGGTTTTGTTTATAAATTTTTTCAAGGTCTATTCCAGACTTTCTCAACCAGGGTTCCATGGTTGCTAGGGGTTCCTTGAGGAATGAGTAATTTCTGCATTTCAAATACTGTAAGTTCCCACTGACATCCTACATTTTTTTTAGCTATCTGTAAGGGGATAATTCTTCCTAATGACCACAAGTGTATGGAGCATTCTTCGCACTGACATTACACCAATGAATCTTGAATTTTAGATATAGTAATTTTTAGAAGGGATTCCCTGAGACCAGAAAGTTCAAGGGATATGATGTGCAGAAAATGTTGAGAAAGGATGGTCTATTCAGTTTTATCTTGTTATTTTTTTAATTGATTTTCGGCTTTACCACTTGCTGACCCACCAGTACATAAACTGCAGCACATGGAGGGATTGTAATGTACATGTACACAGGGTGCCTGGGTTCCTGGGTTTAGGAGCGCAATCTGCACTCCCCCCACGACCACTGTGTCCAGTGGACAAAGCAGATTGCGGATCCAGGTACTTGGGCCTGTTGATTATGAGATTGCTATGCAATTAATCACAATGTCAACAAAGCTGTTATGTATTAATTAATTTATAACAGCTGTGTTTCCTGTGTTGTGACTGGCCCATAGCCATCACATGATATCTGGGCAAATCACAGCACCTTCTACAATGTGAGTAGCTGTAGCCAATCACAGATCACTAGTGATCACAGCTTTCATGTCAAACTTTGCTGTTACAATGATCCTAATTGTAACAGCAAACAAAGTGTAAAAAAAAAAAATCCCTGATCAATCCCCAGAGTAGTACAGAGTTACTATGGTGCCACTGAACTACTCTGATGAATGTACGTAAGAAAAATAGTAAAACATTTAAAAAAATGTAAACAAAATAAAAAAAGTTGAAAAAAATTGAATAAAAATGTTTTACATTTTTGTTTTTACATACTGTCACCAGCCAGTGTCCCTGATCATCACCACATCAGGCATACCAGTAACAGTATGTAAAAAAAAATACATGTAAAAAATGTCTTCATTTTCAAAAAAATTGTGACAAAAAAATGACAACTTCAAAAAACTTGTCATGTCTCTTACTAAATGCCTTAGCTAGTCTAATTTCCAAAAGGGGGTCAATTGGGGGGAATTTGTACTATCCTAGCATTTTAGGACCCCAAGAAATGAGATAGGTCATCAGTTTATCAGAATTATTCAATTTTTAAATATATATATACCATAGTTTGTAGACGCTATAATTTTCACACCAACCCATTTATACACACTTATTGGAATTTTTTTTTTTCTTTCTTATACTTAAGACATGTAGCAGAATACATTTTAGCCTAAATTTATGATGAAATTTTTCAAAATGTTTGTTGTTTTTCACTTATATTGTAAAAAAAATTAAAAATAAAAACTCAGTGGTGATCAAATACCACCAAAAGAAAGCTCTATTTGTGTGAAAAAAAAATGATACAAATTTAATTTGCGTGCAATATTGCATGCCTGTGCAAGTGCCAGTTAAAATAGCGCAGTGCTGAATAGCAAAAAATGCCCTGGTCATGAAGAGGTCAAACCTTCCAGAGCACAAGTGGTTAAGCAAACGACTGTGAGCTCAGTAAAAAGAATTTTGTCCCTAAAGGCAAGCTGCTCTTCATCATAGTTTGTTTGTTGTGCATACTTTTCATGTAACATTATGCATACTTATTGAGCATACTCTGCGTGCAACTGTACACTATTGCATTCTCAGTAATTGCCGTCTGAAGGTTACACTGTTGGTGGCCAGCTGACAGCCTGCTTCTGTCACTCATAAGTGTCCTGTCTGGCTCCAGTTTGCCCTTAGCTGTGCTTGTCCCCAACTGCAGAGTACAGATATGAACTGTATCTCAAATAGTTTGCCGAGGTCACAGAGAACCTGTTGATATGTCACAAGTTTGTGGGCTGCAAGGTTCATCACCTCGCACATCACTGTAGTGACCAAAAGTTTAGAATACCAAATGACTTAATCTATGGAAACCCATAGATGGATCCGTTTTTTTCATTAAACCAGCTGAGCTATTGTATTCTGACAGTGGGTAGAATTCTCCACCATCATAATACACTGATCAGCATTGCAGGCTACAGCTTGCAGCGCTGCTCGAGCAAGGAAAATCTTAAAAGGTTGTTGTACAGAAGTAGATCAACTTCTGTACAACATCCCTGCCCAAACCTGGATCGAAAGGCATAGAAAGGTGCGTGGGAGACTTTTATTATCGGTTGCCGACCGCCGCAAGTACATATACTGCGGCGGTCCGGCCAGGCAAAGTGACGTGCCGGTACGTCACTAGCCTGTGAGACAATAGGGGGTGAGCGAGCACCGTAGGAGGCGCGCTCCCGCCCCCGCTCGTTCACGGACACCTCCGCGCGAGTGACCGGCGGACCCGATGTCCGCCGGTCACTCGCGATCGTCCGCTGTGAAGGGAGAAAGGCAGGCGGCTAATGTAAACAAAGCCGCCTGTCATTCTTCCCTGTGTAACAGCAGAGATCATATGGTCCTGCTATGTAGGACCGTAGATCTCTGCTGTTACATGTAAAGCCACATCCCTGCACAGTTAGAAACATGCCCCTAGGGACACACTTAACCCCTCCTTCCCCAATAAAGTTAACCCCTTCCCTGCCAGTGTCATTTTTACAGTAACAGTGCATATGTATAGCACTGATTACTGTAGTAATATCACTGGTAGCCCCAAAAGTGTCAAAAATGTCAGTCAAGGGTCCGATCTGTCCGCCGCAATGTCGCAGTCCCGCAAAAAAAATCGCAGATCGCCGCCATTACTCGTTAAAAAAAAAAACAACAAAAATGACAAAAATCTTTCCCTTAGTTAGTAAACGCAATAACGTTTGCGCAAACCAATCAAAATACGCTTGTTTTAATTTTTTTTACCAAACATATGTAGCAGAAAACAAATTGGCCAAAAATGTTAGAAAATTTAGATTTTTACATTTTTTTGGGGGGGGAATTTCATATAAAAAATGTGAAAAATATTGTTATTTTTGCAAAATTGTCGCTCTTTTTTTGTTTATAGCGCATGATCAAAAAATCGCACAGGTGATCAAATACCACCAAAAGAAAGCTCTGTTCATCGCAAAATAGGGCCTGGTCAGGAAGGGGGTAAAATCTTCCGGGGCTTAATTAAAACCTGAACATTAAAACTTTAACCCTTGACACTGACCTTAACTTAACCATTATCCCAAACTCTATTATTGATTTAAATTTTATATTGACAGCTACAGATCTAGTGTACAGTGTAGGCATAAACAAACCCAGATCTGTAGCTGAGGACATTTTATAAAGGGGCTCCCCAGTTTTCCTATATGTATGTATTCACTATATTAATGTATATGCATATGAGAAAAACTTATCTAACTTTAAATATATAAATACTTTGCAGCAAATATGGCAGTAGTTAAAATAGTATTAAATGTAGCTCCCCTGGCAGGAATAAGCACATAAAAACCTAAGATCCCTAGATAGCCTGCATTGACCTACTGTCCAAATTTGTTCATGTATCATTACTATACCACTGCTTAAAGGAGCCATGATATAAACACCATCAGTTTTGCTATATCATGTTCATTTACAACTAAAAATATTTTTGGAATACAACAAACACATTGCTTTACCTTAGCCTTGCTTTACATTGAGTCACCAATCACTATCGGCAAATTTTCCGTTTCATCGTACATTCTTTCTGTCCATCCCATGCAATTTCCATTGGTCACTGCTGACATCCTGTTGCTGTTTCCCTGCTGTCTTATACACATTTGCTTACACAGCTGTAGAATTTGTGATGGGATGCAGGGGATCATGATACTAAATGTCTGCTCACCTGCCACTGTGCTCAAATAATGTAGTTGTGCCCTATATAATTTTTCCAAGTGCTTGTTACTAGGCTTCTAATAAAATTTAATGATTAGAAAATGATTGCTTAAAAGCCCAATTCCACCATTTGTGTGGCTCCCCTTAACACTCTATACTTTTTTTTATACAAAAAAACACTTTTTTCCTGCAGTCTTTAAGCCAGTCTGGTGACATCACTTGTCCCTCCTGCAGCGGTCCCTTTTTCCTGGGCAGTAAGGCTCTTACATATGTCATTTAAAGGATTAGTTCACCTTTGGGAACATGTTTCATGTTCCACCCGTTTTGGGGGTGGAACATTTAACATGGTCTCAATGCTGCAGCTACTACCCGATCCCCCCCTCCCTGTGAAGGAAGTACAGGGAGAAACTCTGCCTACATGGCGGAATCATTTATACACATATCTGCTTGCCTGTACGGGATGTATGGACACAGATACACTAACAGGTCTGCAGGAGACCTGCATGGCACCTGGTGATCAACATTACAGCACTGTAGAGAGTACTGCAAGAGAGCTGATTCTTTTTAATGTTTACACATGATTGGAAATGGAATCCTAATTTTTGTATCCCGAGTTGGTAGGGGTACTGGGAGTATTTTTTTTTTTTTTAAACACATCCAACCGTACGCATCTTTTAGGGTTAAAGTGGTTCTAAAGGCTGAAGATTTGCTACCTTTATACAATATATGCATGAAGGTAAAAAACCTTCTGTGTAACGCATCCCTCCCAGCCACCTCAATCCTTACAGGTAAGGGGAAAAAGCCGCTCAGGTGAGGCAAAGTGCTCCGGTGCAGGTCGGATCCGTCATCCAATAGTCCAATAATTCAAAGAAAATGTGACCGCACTCAAGAGAAGTTGAAGAAAGAAGTGTTTAATCCCCCGCATAATAGAATACAAACAGTGGTTCACATAGACACGGGACAGGTAAACGCGTTTCACGATTCTACAGATCGCTTAACCACTTTACCACCGGAGGATTTTGCTGTCTTACGTCTGGGCCACTTTTTGCGATTTGGCACTGTGCGACTTTAACTGACAATTGCGCGGTCATGCAACGCCGTATCCAAACGAAATTTACATACTTTTTTTCCCACAAACAGAGCTTTCTTTTGGTGTTATTTGATCATCTCTGCGATTTTAATTTTTTGCGATATTAATAAAAATATGCAACAATTTTGAAAAAATAACAATATTTTTCTACTTTGACAGTTAAAAAAATCCAATATATTAAATTTTTGTCATATATTTAGGCCAAAATGTATTTAGCTACATGTCTTTGACAAAAAAATTCTCAATGAGCGTATTTGTAACCGCTTTAAGACAGGAAGATTTTACCCCATTCCTGACCAGGCCATATTTTGCGATTCGGCACTGCGTTATTTTAACGGACAATTGCACGGTCGTGCGACGTTGTACCCAAATTAAATTAATGTATTTTTCCCCCCACAAACAGAGCTTTCTTTTGGTGGTATTTGATCACCTGTGCGATTTTTACTTTTTGCGCTATAAACAAAAAAAGAGCGACAATTTTGAAAAAATAACAATATTTTTCACATTTTTTTATATAAAAATTCCCCCCCCAAAAAAATGTAAAAATCAAATTTTTTTAACATTTTAGGCCAATTTGTTTTCTGCTACATATGTTTGGTAAAAAAAATCGCACTAAGCATATTTTGATTGGTTTGCGCAAAAGTTATCGCAGCTACTAACTACGGGAAATTTATGTCATTTTTATTGTTTTTTTTTTTTTAACTAGTAATGGCGGTGATCTGGCGGCGATCTGAGATTTTTTTTGCGGGACTGCGACATTGCGGCGGACAGATCGGACCCTTGACTGACATTTTTGACACTTTTGGGGGTACCAGTGACATTACTACAGTAATCAGTGCTATAAATATGCACTGTTACTGTAAAAATGACACTGGCAGGGAAGGGGTTAACTTTTATTGGGGATCAAGGGGTTCATGTATGCCTGGTGCTTACTGACGTGTGTGGGGGGAGGGGACTATGTGACACAGGCACAGATCGCAGGTTCAGCTATGCTGAATCCTGCAATCTGACCCTGCCTGTCACTTAGGAGATCTGCCCGCTTGTGTTTACACAAGCGAGCGGATCTCCAAACTCGATCCCCGACGATCGGGGAAGAGCAGCGGTGATCACCACCGCTCCTCCCCTGGCCCGACTCCCGCTGTGACTGAATATAGCAAGAGCGAGCCTCCGGCGCCGCGCGCCACCGAGAGAGGGGAATTTCTGGTGACGTAGGTCTACGTCGCCAGATGATAACGAGCCATTGTGCCGCAGTAGCAGCACAGTGAGCAGTGGTAAACTGGATCAATCATTACCAATAGTGGGTAATGATTAAGCGATCTGTAGAATCGTGAAACGTGTTTACCTGTCCCCTCAATCCTTACCTGAGCTCCCTCTGATCCAGCAATGTTCACAATAGCCCCAGCGTTTCCGGCACTCTTCCTTCCCATTGGCTCTCATTGCTGTCAATCACCACCAGTGAGCCAATGAGGAGAGAGTGAGGGGGTGGGCCATGGCTCTATGTGTCTTATGGATGCATAGAGCAGCAGCTCGGGAGCAAGCATGCAGCAGTGGCCCCAGGGCAAGCGGCTTTATTTGGGGGCACTGCTCGAGGGGAAGGAGGGGTCAAAAAGAAGATGATTGGAGCTGCTCTGTGTAAAATCACTGCACAGAGCAGGTAAGTATAGAATGTTTGTTATTTAAAAAAAGAAAAATGGAGATTTAGCTAAGGGAGATGTAAATAGTGCTTAGTAGAGTTCTTATTTAAAAACAAAATGTGATACTGAGCTGAGTTATGCAGATGTCTAACTGGTGCTGCTGTGGGTGTTTAGTCTTTTCTATGATGATGGCTGATATGACAGTTATGATAAAAAATGTTTTGTTTGACTTGACGCTATGACACAAAAGATGTAATGTGATTTCAAATTGTAGGAATGTAAAACATATTGAATAAATCAATGATTGAAACAAATCTGCCTACATTATATTACATTGGCAAAGGAGCTCTCCAGACAAAGCACAATAAGAAAAAATGTGTATTTATAATTAACATTTCACATACTGCCACCTTTTCATTCCTTATGCATTGTTTCAATGAAAAACATGTCAGTCTTTACTTTTTCATTCTAGAGCTGAATTACCAGCCTGTTTTTAACATCATCATGCCTATGTGTATTGCAATCATAATTAGGTGTTTCTTGTGAAATATTTTTATTAGGTTTTACAGTAATAGTTAACATTAAAGTTTGATATATTCATTTATTGGGTTCATATCTTAGCAGCATTCCCTGCAACAAATGACTGCTATGAACAGCGTTCTCCCATTGACAATACAGATATACAGATATATAAAATACAGATATGTTATAAATGCAATACGTACCCAAAGTAACTAACACTCCTCAATCAAACACTCACATTTTAATGTGAAATTTCATGTGAAAAATATAGCCCAAGGTTTTGGGGGCTAAATAGGGTCATTCTAGCATTCTTGCCTTAAAAGAAAATTGAGCCTTAAAGCAAACAGCATACTCTACATATAATAGCTGTTGTACCACAAGTTTTATAGCTGTAGAAACAACTAACAGCATACTTTGCCTGAAGAAGAATTAACCTTTTATTCAATTAAAAGCAAATAAAAAAAAAAAACAGTGATGCTATAGTTTAAAGTTACAAAGGGAGCTGTGCTTTTAGTTTGCTACTGGCAATCTTGAAATTATGGGCACTAATCTGTATGGTTTGCAACTGATACTTTGCAGCTACCCATCTTTGTAGGATATGACACTGACCAACAATCAGATAGAGGAGAAAAAATGATCAATCGTGTGCTAATTATGCAGTTGTATATTGCATAGGTGTTCTTCAATCTAGCCAAGAAGAACAAAGGTCTCCATCATCCTTTACCAGGCCATTGTTTCTGATATTGATTAAACAGGCTCCAAAGCCTCCTTCTTCCTAAGGGACCCGCGCAAATGTCTAATTTGTCCGGATACTTTATCTCACAGACGCATGGTCTCCACCAAGATGGCGCCTGAGGCCTGGGAAGCAATGCAGAGCTCCAAGCAGGGAGCCGGTCTGCTTCCGAAGCTGACACCGCTTCAGCCGCCACTCCCGCAGCGCAAAGTGATCGGGAACCCGGACAGCGGCCAGTCCTCAGGCTCTCCATCGCCGCCATCACCGTCCTCCAGAAGCCCTGCAAAAAATAGGCAGAGAAGGGACACCCCGCCACCCGACTTCCCTGGTGCAGCAGGTATGGATCTCTCTCCTCATCTCCCAGCCCTAGCAGCACAGCTAACCTCAGTTATGGATCCACTGGCTGCACATCCCACGGGGGGTAACCCCATATCTGAAGCCGCAATCAGGGATATGCTGTTCTCCCTGCGGACCTCAATGCAGGCGGACATGCAGCTGCAGATAAGGCAGATAACAGCAGAAATCTCGGCTCTGGGGTCCAGAATTGACCATGTAGAACACTCTGTCCAAAGTCACACTGAATCCATCAACTCTGTGATTGACAAAGCCTCCTTCTTCCTAATTTCAAACACCAATCATTTCATACAGTATAATGCATTTGGATTGGTCATGTTGTCAGGTACTGCACCTTGGTCGGAGGCCAAGCTGATGAGAGGGTTTTCCTTGCTAACACTAACACTTCAGGCAGACCCCCAGGGGCAATCCTCAGTACTCACGACCTGTGTAGGCTTTCCTGGGACTGGACCCCTCTCTCTCTCTCCGCAAGTTCTCGGCACACAGGATCCCTCTTAGCTCCACTCAGCACTCTCTGGATTCTCAGGCAGCACCCGAGACATCCTCTTCCTCAAACAGGAGGAGAGACAGCTGTTCTCTCCCTCCTGTGACCCTGCTCCCACCAAAGACACCCAATCACACACTTCCCTCAAACTTCTACCCACTCCCAGAATCCTTTGCGGCATAATCTGCCTTCTGGGGTAGTTACAAGCCTGAATGTGGCCCCTGATTAGGTTTCCTCCACTGCCCTATAAGAAGCCTCTCACAGGAACCAGTGGGGAGACTCCCCTCTCAGCAGGCACACCTGGAAGCCATGACTCCCTGACAAAAATAAATCATGGCCCTGCTGGTAGGCAGACAAGGCCCACTATACATTTGCCTAGCACCTACCTGTAGGGTGCTACACCAGCATGTCAAGGGTATGTGGACTGCTATGGTTCAGGAGGTGTATTCTTTTTCCCTCATTCTTTCCTGGCCAGCCAGGCTGCATGCTTAAATTTGAATTTGATGTAGATATTGACGTTTTAGAAAGAAAAGAAAAACATTTTCTGGTAATTTACAGTTACCCGTCATCATCTTTTTTTTTGGAAAACACAGCATGGGGACCCCAAAATACACACGATTCCCCCTGAATTTTTAAGGGTGCTCATGTCATTTTTTACAAAGAAATAAAAGCTGATAGAAGATTGTCATTTATCAGCAATTTAAATGGTATTTTTTTCTTTGTAAATGTCACTTTTGCGTTAACAGAATTGATTAAACCGGTAGACATGGAGATCAAGGGCACCACTTCCCAAATAGCAACTACATATTTGGAAAAATACCTTGGTTACTTGATTTTTAAGGTGCCAGATACAATGCAAATATAGAAGATAAAATTACAATTTTTCTTAGTTGGTACAACATACAATTATGTTAAAAAATGTACAGCTGAACACTGGTGAAACATGTTGAGATGAAGTAACTACATGAATAAGAACATATGAATACTTATCCTTAATGGTTGTTTTTGAAAAAAAAGTAAATGTACAACTTTTTAACATCATTTTACATTGTACTAACTAATACAAATTGTACTTTTATCTTCTATATTTGCGTTGTGGCACCTTAAAAATCACAAGATATTTTTCCAAATATGTGGTCGTTTTTGCTTTAGTTCTTTGTGCAAGTATGCCTCTTCAAATAAAGATTTAGAGCAGGGGTCTTTAAACTATGGTCCTCCAGTTTTTCAGGAACTACAACTCCCATCATGCCAAGTCATGTCTGTGAATATCAGAGTTTTACAATGCCTCATGGGATGTGTAGTTCTGCAACAGCTAGAGGGCCGTAGTTTGAGGATCCCTGGTTTAGAGCAAACCCCCAGCATGTTATTATATTAAAGGAATTGGGCTTTTTTCAATGTTTGACATTAAGCATTAAGAATTTTTATTTACTTTTCCATTACTGCATGTCTTCTAGGGCAGTGCCCAGCACTCCTTGCCATTTGTTTAACAAACCCTTACCTATTAGCCTTGCAAATGACCAGAATGGAGTTTAAAAATGTTGCTCCTATTTACTTCAGTGACGTTCCAATTAGTGTCGAGCAAACAGTTTGGCCCAGGCATGAGTTTGGGCCGAACATTGGCTGTTCACCCATTCAGTGACCATCCAAATTGTCAGGGCGTTCGACCATTTGTTCGACCTGCTGAACAACCCCAAAGCACTACACCGGCGCACAGTGTATTGGAAGCCCTGATTGGCTGAAGCAATGAAAGCTTTGCCCAGTCAGGGCACATAGCATTGTCAGATCCATGATGGGACACTGTCATGATGACACTATCCATCCATGGCTCATTGCTCTTAGTCCCACCACTCACTATAAAAATATTCTTCCCATAGCGGCCATTTTCAGTGTGATATTGAGAGAGATATCTCTCTCAATGAGATATCTCTCATTGAGAGAGATAGAACAGGGCTCTGTTCAGTGTTTCTAGCGAGTTAGTGCACTATAGTTGGCTATTCCTTCTTGCTTTAGTGTCAGTTTAGTGTGAATCTAATGATAGTGCAGCTTGAGTGTAGTGCGACCATTCATTTTTACTTTGGTGTCATTTTATTTTGTCAGGGCAGGTTTCCTGCAGTATATTACAGTGCATTAGTACACGTTTACCACAGTATATTACAGTGCATTAGTGCACATTTAATGCAGTATAATTCAACACATTGGTGCACGTTTACTCCAGTATATTGCAGTGCGTTAGTGCACAATTACCGCAGTATATTTCAGTGCATTATTGCACATTTACTGCAGTAAAATGCAGTGGGTTAGTGAACATTTAATGCAGTATATTTCTGTGCATTGGTGCACCTTTACCACAGTATGTTGCAGTGCATTAGTGCACGTTTAACGCAATATATTTTTTAGTGCTTTGGTGCCCGTTATATTCAGCATATTGCAGTACATTAATGCACGTTTAACTCAGTATATTCCAGTGCATCATTGCTTTTTTACTGCAATATATTGTAGTGTATCAGTGGAGTGTTACTGTGTAGTGAGTCCACCAAAACATCAAACACCACTTTCCATTGATTAAAGTGCATCCACGTACACATTTCCATATCTTTATTACATTTTGTTAATAAGCTCCCCAATCATCTCTGGGAGGCCAACAAGGAGTGACAGATGTTCCCATGGCACTGTGAGGGGGCCAGTAGCGTCTGTGTCCACAGGCAAAGGTGGACATGGTCCATCCTCAGACAGGGCATCATTTCCTCTGTTTAGTGATGTTGCCTGTGCTTTCCAGCCACAGCATGCAGAGGAGTTGGTGGACTGGCTTACTAAACCATCCTCATCCCCCTCATCCTCCATCACCCAAGCAGAGACTAGTGCGCAGTCAACCACAGCTGCCAGAGTGGCCTATTCTGCCTCCTTGTCCACAGCTACTAGTGTCATAGCCCCAGCATCAGGCATAGAGTAGTCAGCTGAGGTATTTGAACACAGCGTCAGCCATTTGCTCCTTGATGATGCACAGGCATTACTGATGCACAGGCATTACTTGATTAATCAACAGTACCTCTATAAGGTTATTGTGTGAAGGCACCACCAACACCCAAAGACCAATTTTTATGCAGCAGTTACTTCTATCCAAAGTCTGTGAAACAGACACCAGAAATTATCCAAAAAATCTTTAATCTTGTTCTCAGTGCATTTAATTGTGGCCTCATCATACAGACTGGCTCCCCAAGCGGTTGTTTACAAAATAAAGAAAGCTTGCAGGGAAAATGTCATTTTTTGGCTTTATAAATGTCGTTATTGCTGCAGCAGGTTCTATACATGGTACAGGCAGGCAGACTAAGGGGACCCCCCAGGTTCTATATTTAAAGGAGTTTTACATTTTTATTGTTATTTCTCATTTTTATGGTTTTACTTTAAACATCAGTAAATCACTGCTCATTTAAAAATTATGTTTTTTACAAACTTTTTTTTCAATGATACATATCTCTCAGGGCAGTACCCGGACTCCCCATAACTATTGTATGCCCAATTACTTGCATATAAGCCTTTACAATGGGCACTTCTGATTTTTCCAGTTCAGGTCCCATAGACTTTAATGGGGTTCAATAATCAGTTCCAAACTTTTGCCATTTTCAAATGTTCTGCCGTGAACAGAACTGAGGGTCGTTTAGGCCATGTCTAGTTCTGATCAATGTTAGGAATTTCAGCACAGTTCCCAAACTCTAAACCATGTATGTTTGGCTCATCCCAAGTCATAGTGGTCCCAACTTGCATTGTACATTAATCTTTGACATAATGTTTTTTCCATATATGCAGATAAGGTGAACTTATAAAGTTTCAGATTCTATCAAATCTTATCACAGTAAATTCAACTTTTATTTTAGGTCCACTATCACGTATTTGGCATATGTCCAGATGCTGGAGGGTATAATATATTTCAAACCACATTTGTCAGTAAATTAGCCATATGTACTCTATCGTAATTGTGGGCAATACTGAAAGCATTACAGGCACCTAGTAAATATTGTGAGTATGCTTTGACTGTTTGGCTGGGCTTCAGAATGCATCAATGTAATAACATGCTTATTTTCTTTTATAAATCAACTAAACTGTTCTGGAAATGTAATTTCCTGTTTGTGAGATTGGCTGACTTCTATCCCTAGCTTTTTTCTCTTATAACAACACTAGGAATGATCATATGACTATAGGAGGTATTCCTTCCAAAAATGATGCAATCCATGTAAAGCAGAGCTTAGGCGGGGCGAGGGAGAAACAGCTCAAGGAACCAAACATTTGTGCTATAGTGCAAGAAGCATGCTAGTAGGAGAGAGCAGAGTAATGCTGGGTTTCCCCGCATCCAATTTGCATGACAGGAGACTGTGACCGGTTCTCAATGGAGTCAGTTCACACATCTCCAGGGAAGCCGTGGTCCACACTGGAAAAGGGTCCTGTGCATCTTTGGCTCCATTTCAGGTCTGAATTAAGGCAAAAATTCGGACCTGATTCGCACCTGAAATGGAGAACAGGGACGCACTGGACCCCCTGCTGCGAGTCACAACAGCAGCTAGTGTGAACCTGACCTCATAGAGGGCTGAGCTCATTGGTGTTTTGATTCTCCATTCACTCCCCAGTGACAGTGTCCAGGAGGAACAAGACCTCATACACACGATCAGACTATCGGACTAATTTTCATCCGTTTTTTGTTGCATGCTAGTCTCATATAGAAAGTGAAGAGTTTACTTTCATACAAAAATTCTCATACGACAGAATTCAACTTTAGAAGTGATGTCATGTGTTGAATTGTTTTGTATGTATTATTTCATTTCCGAGAATGCGTTGTCTTGCTCTTATGATTTTTTTTGGATGAAAACTGTATTAATTAAATTAAAATTGGATGTTGTGTTCACGTACAATAAAAAATTTAAAGCCTGCAGATTCAGTTTTTGTCATCCGAAAATTCGTAATCGGCTGTCAAAAGCACCATACGAACTACCTAAAAATCGGTAGATCGTTCATCGGACTAAATTTTACTTGCGATTTTCTTATCGTGTGTACGGGCCTTAAATGTTACCGAACTGCTGCAGAGAAAATGAAATCTTCCCCGTCAGCAAGGCTGTGCTGTTTTGAAGAACTGTGTATATCTCAGGACTGGATGAACAGAAAAATAAATCATTTGGCAGGCAATACAACTACCATATAAGTATTTTATCTGTATGTTTACAGTAGCTATTTGCCTGGAGTTCAGTGTTCAAGCCTTTTGAGCAGATCCACAGTGATAATGGGGATACAAAATACCCCCAGTCAAAAACTAGTTAAAGGTTGAATTCATAAATGTTGAATAACGAGTTAAGACAATTGCAAATTGCAGGTGCTGTTGATAGATCAAAGTTTCAAATGCAGACACAGACCAAAATTAGCATAAGTAACACATCCTCTCTTCAACCTGATGTACAATCACAACTTCACTGTGAGAGACTTCTAGGAAGGAAAGACGAGAGGGTGGGAAATTACCGCAGACAAAACAACCTGGTTCATGACACATCTTAACATCTGCTGTAGCAATTACACCAAGTTATTGAGAGATTTTGCTGCTCTCGTTTCTACTACTGTGATACAGTTAACACATTGTCATTATTTATTTAATTATCCTCCCAATAGGCTTCTGGCACAACATAGAAAAAGAGAGAAAAGTAGCTCAGGCATGACATTTAGAATATAGAGAAAAATCTGTTTTCAAGTGCCAGTGTGTCTATTTATTTTTCATATTGCCAGTCTAATACCTAATATAAAACGTACTAATGATTTCTTAATTCAAAGTAAGTACTGTCTAATATTTGCCTTAACACAATGGGCTGAATTTTACTAAGGACAAATCGACTGTGCAGTTTCACTTTGCAATTGCAGTTGCTCTAGAGCTTACTAAATGACTTGAGTGGAAGCTATACTGACTTTAGACATCCAACCATGTTCAAACAAATTATACTGAATTTTTTTTTAAATTTCTCTTACATGTGTTTACATGTATTCTTTGCAAAATGAAACTTAATCTCATTTACTAAGTTCTACAACATATGTACTTGCAGAGTGCAACTGCACTTGTAAAGTGCACAGTGTATTTGCCTTCAGTGAATCCACCCCTATATTTGAATCTAACATAACGTATATACTGGTTTTCATATTTGGTTCTCCATTCTTTTTAGCACTTTACACAAATAGTCTTCTTTCACACTAAATATGTTCTGTCAATTCCATTAGGTATACTATGGTTATAACTGTCACTATCCTCCTGGCTACTAGAGTGAATTAAAGTGGATCTTCACTGCTTTTGAGCATCGCAAACTAAAAACACTGTTTAATTAATGTTTCTTCTCATCTATTTTTATTGAAGTTTTCCAAAACAGAATTCTCGAATAAACTTGTGCAAACGAGGGTTTATCTATATTAATAAAATGGAAGTGTCCCTGCGTCCGTCCCTGTGTCCGTGGAAATGCGCTACTGCGCATGTGCCGCACGAACAGCCGAACGCAGAGAGACTTCGGGCGGGCGGCCGGCGCTGGGTGGGCGTGTTAGACAGGAGCGGACCCCCCCCACTTCACTTCCTCCTCAGAAGAGCGCGGCTCCGGAGGAAGAGGCCTGTTGGATGATGCCTCGAAGGCATTATCCGACATGACAGAGGCATCATCCGACAGCAGAAGGTACATCATAGCGAGCAGCCTCTCCGATCTGTCCCGGCTCCTCCGATCACCTCCTGGCCATAAGTTCCAGCAAGTCACCAGAGTCCACCAAACTTCCCACACACCTGCAGTAAATCCACACTCACAGCCCCGGGATCTCACCGATCACACACCGCACTCCCAGCGCTGCACTCTGCTACAATACATGCCGACCTCATGAATATTTATAGAGGGACCGGACAGGCCCGCCCCCCGACCAATCCGATTATCCCCCCTGGAGGGAGGCGGCAGTTGATAATTTGGTGTGTGTGTGTGTATATATGTATATGTATAAATATATATATATATATATATATATATATATATATATATATATGTGTATATATACACACACATGTGTGCATATATATATATATACACACACACACACGTGTATATATATATATATATATATATATATAAATATACACATACACATGTGTGTTTGTGTATATATATATATATATATATATATATATATATATATATATATAGATAGATATATACACGTATATATACATACACACACACATGTATGTATATATATATATATATATATATATATATATATACAGTGGGTACGGAAAGTATTCAGACCCCCTTAAATTTTTCACTCTTTGTTATATTGCAGCCATTTGCTAAAATCATTTAAGTTCATTCTTCTTCCTCATGAATGTACACATAGCACCCCATACTGACAGAAAAACACAGAATTGTTGACATTGTTGCAGATTTATTAAAAAAGAAAAACTGAAATATCACATAGTCCTAAGTATTCA
Organism: Pelophylax lessonae; assembly: GCF_965119305.1. Lineage (NCBI taxonomy): Eukaryota > Metazoa > Chordata > Amphibia > Anura > Ranidae > Pelophylax > Pelophylax lessonae. The sequence goes on from NC_138769.1 coordinate 196,535,622, forward strand.
GACCCTTTGCTGTGACACTCATATATTTAACTCAGGTGCTTTCCATTTCTTCTGATCATCCTTGAGATGGTTCTACACCTTCATTTGAGTCCAGCTGTGTTTGATTATACTGAATGGACTTGATTAGGAAAGCCACACACCTGTCTATATAAGACCTTCCAGATCACAGTGCATGTCAGAGCAAATGAGAATCATGAGGTCAAAGGAACTGCCTGAAGAGCTCAGAGACAGAATTATGGCAAGGCACAGATCTGGCCAAGGTTACAAAAAGATTTCTGCTGCACTTAAGGTTCCTAAGAGCACAGTGGCCTCCATAATCCTCAAATGGAAGATGTTTGGGACGACCAGAACCCTTCCTAGAGCTGGCTGTCCGGCCAAACTGAGCTATCGGGGGAGAAGAGCCTTGGTGAGAGAGGTAAAGAAGAACCCAAAGATCACTGTGGCTGAGCTCCAGAGATGCAGTCAGGAGATGGGAGAAAGTTGTAGAAAGTCAACCATCACTGCACCCCTCCACCAGTCGGGGCTTTATGGCAGAGTGGCCCGACGGAAGCCTCTCCTCAGTGTAAGACACATGAAAGCCCGCATGAAGTTTGCTAAAAAAACACCTGAAGGACTCCAAGATGGTGAGAAATAAGATTCTCTGGTCTGATGAGACCAAAATAGAACTTTTTGGCCTTAATTCTAAGCGGTATGTGTGGAGAAAACCAGGCACTACTCATCACCTGTCCAATACAGTCCCAACAGTGAAGCATGGTGGTGGCAGCATCATGCTGTGGGGGTGTTTTTCAGCTGCAGGGACAGGATGACTGGTTGCAATCGAGGGAAAGATGAATGCGGCCAAGTACAGGGATATCCTGGACAAAAACCTTCTTCAGAGTAGTCTGGACCTCAGACTGGGCCGAAGGTTTACCTTTCAACAAGACAATGACCCTAAGCTCACAGCTAAAATAACGAAGGAGTGGCTTCACAACAACTCCGTGACTGTTCTTGAATGGCCCAGCCAGAGCCCTGACTTAAACCCAATTGAGCATCTCTGGAGAGACCTAAAAATGGCTGTCCACCAACGTTTACCATCCAACCTGACAGAACTGGAGAGGATCTGCAAGGAGGAATGGCAGAGGATCCCCAAATCCAGGTGTGAAAGACTTGTTGCATCTTTCCCAAAAAGACTCCTGGCTGTATTAGATCAAAAGGGGGCTTCTACTAAATACTGAGTAAAGGTTCTGAATACTTAGGACCGTGTGATATTTCATTTTTTTCTTTTTTAATAAATCTGCAACAATGTCAACAATTCTGTGTTTTTCTGTCAGTATGGGGTGCTATGTGTACATTCATGAGGAAGAAGAATGAACTTAAATGATTTTAGCAAATGGCTGCAATATAACAAAGAGTGAAAAATTTAAGGGGGTCTGAATACTTTCCGTACCCACTGTATATATATACATACATACATATATATATATATATATATATATATATATACACACACCAAATTTTCACCGCCTCTCTCCAGGGGGGATAATCGGATTGGCCGGGGGCGGGCCTGTCCGGTCCCTCTATAAATATTCATGAGGTCGGCATGTATCGTAGCAGAGTGCAGCGCTGGGAGTGCGGTGTGTGATCGGTGAGATCCCGAGGCTGTCAGTGTGGATTTACTGCAGGTGTGTGGGAAGTTTGGTGGACTCCGGTGACTTGCTGGAACTTATGGCGGGGAGGTGATCGGAGGAGCCGGGACAGATCGGAGAGACTGCTCGCTATGATGTACCTTCTGCTGCTGTTGTTGCTTCTTTCGCTGTGTGCATGCTGGCTCCCCCCGCGGCTCCAGAGAAAGAGGCTTGTCGGATGATGCCTCTGTCATGTTGGATTATGCCTTCGAGGCATCATCCGACAGGCCTCTTCCTCCGGAGCCTCGCTCTTCTGAGGAGGAAGTGAAGTGGGCGGGGATCCGCTCCTGTCTAACACGCCCACCCAGCGCCGGCCAGCCGCCCGAAGTCTCTCTGCGTCCCAACGGCTGTTCGTGCGGCACATGCGCAGTAGCGCATTTCCACGGACACAGGGACGGACACAGAGACACTTCCATTTTATTAATATAGATATCTATATATATATATATACACACACACACATACATATACAAACATATATATATATATATATATATATATATATATATATATATATATATACACACACATATATATATACGTATATATACATACATATATACATACATTCTAGCGCCCGTTAATTTAACGGGCTTAATGTCTAGTTATTTATAATGCTCACCGATCAGTAAGAGTAATGTCCACCACTGCCGGACACCCCATTGGAAACATACTGTGTCCTGGGGTGGGGGCACCACCTCTCATCTTTACTTTATCTTTACATTTTTATACTAAATTGTTGAAAGGACAACATATTTCCATGGGTGCACAAAAAAAAAAAAACAAGCAATTCTTATGGAAAATAACAAAACCTAGACTCAAAAACCAACAATACATGGAAATCTAGTATGCAAGAATTGCAGGAGCCAATGGCAAAATAAGGCAAGGGTTTAGTCAATGGCAAGAATGCATAATTAAAGAGAATGTCCAAGTCATAGCCCTTGACATGCTGTGCCTAGTCATTTCCACAAGGTGAGTAACATCAGGCGGAATGTGAGTATGATGGGAACAAGTTGTCCCAGAAAGAAAAGTGAAGGAAGGAAAGTATTGTGAGAAAGAAGAAGCGGATCACCCAGAATGAAGGAATTTACGAGGTAAGAGATCCAGGATAAAGAGGTGTATGGGTGTAAACAACCCAAGGTTCCCATATCATTTCAACAGCAGAGAATGAGACCGAAGTCTTTTTTTTTTTTTAATCAATGTTTTATTGGAATTCAAACTCAGTACAAAGTAATACAATTGTTGAGCAGAAACATTAGCATACCAACCACAAACTCAAACTGTAAATAAATCGAGCTTCGATAACCTAATCGGAATGTCGAGGGATTCCTGACCGAAGTCTTTTTACAGGAGTAATTTTAGCTCCTAGAAGCACATAAAGACCAATGATTGAGTATATTTGGAAAGCTTCTCCACCTTATGATTAAGGAGCGCTATTTTGGGATGCTGAGTATTGGCCAAGCCCATAACCTTGCGCAGCAGGCAAAAAAACCTGTTCCTGTCTTCTGATTCTAGGGCAGGATAACCAAGTGTGGAATAGGGATCCCAAGTTGATGCAGCCCCTGAAGCAAATTAGAGAGGAATCAGGATACATTTTAGCGAGTTGGGTGGGGACATGGTACCATCACATGAAAATTAAAGGAGTGCTGAAAGCAATGATACCACTTTTCTGAGTCCCACTCTTCCTACAGATCCTCTTCCCAAGACGAGCATAAGCCAGTTTAGTCAAGGCACTGACCAGGGAGGAATAGCTAATAGATATACCCACCTCTTATCCATAACAGTAGCATTACTATTCGTAGGCCATTAGCCTAGGGTGTTTGGGTTTATTGGACCAAATGGATTGCAGAAAATGTGAAATTTGGAATAGCCTATACCGCTCCAAGGAGGACATTTCTAGTTTGCTCACACAGAACCCAGCTGAGAGGGGGCCTATTCTAAATAAACCCTTGTTAAGCCACCATCTGAAAGCATGAATGTCCATGCCCAGGGGGAATGCTGGGTTACAAATGTACTAGAGGCCTAAAATCGGAGATCAGTGAGGACAGTTTGTGTAAGAGATCACATAGGAGCAGGGGATAAGGTGGGAGCTACCATTGGGGGTCTAAGACTGGGTATACTCCAGAGTAGAAAGCCTAATGTGTGATTGGGCACTACTTGTCTTTCCATTTACTTATCTTTCCATTAGGAGCCAATCTGGTTTAAGGCCACGGTAATACACAATAGAAATCTGAGATAGCTGATAATGCCACCACATATTAGGAAGGGCCAGACTTCCCTGTGTTTTGGATCGCAATAGAAGATCCTTATAACAGCGGTGTCATTTGGATCCCCAAACAAATTTGATTGTTTTAGACTGAAGAAGCTGTAAAGTAGTGATCTAAAGAGGTACAGGAGTAATTTTAACCTAATTAATCCAGCCTAGCTTGGAAAGGTCATGTTTGGACCAAGAGCATAGGTTCTCAAGTAACTTTTTTAACATGGGGGGGTAGTTGGCTGAATATAGTAGATCAAAACTGGGAGCCAGATTTACCCCTAGATAGGGAATGGAGGAGGAGCTCCAGCTAAAAGGGGAGTTTTTACTGCAAGCGTTCAATCTAAGAGGGGCGGGGGGGGGTCTGAGATATTTAGTGCTATTGATTTAGATATGTTTACTTGGAGACCTGCTAATCCAAATTCCCATAATAGTTTAAAAATATTGGAAGTCGATATGAGGGGGGATGTGACAAAAAGAAGGAGATCATCTGCGAATAACACACAATTTATGTTCTTGAGGACCACAAGGGACCCAGCTTAATATCAGGATGATTCCAACTGCTATAGCCAGAGTTTCTAAAGCAATGGCGAGAATTAGGGTGAGAGCGGGCATTCCTGTCTGGTGCCCTTCTCAATGCTAAGAGTTTCGGAGTATCGAGCTTGGAGTTGGACCTGGGGAAACTAAGACAGTGTAATTCATTTAAAAGCATTCTTTCAAATCCTTTTCTAAAACAGCATTGAACAGGGTCACTTAGGAAGGCCTCGTTGAGGCGCCAGTTGAAATTTCTATCTAAGGTTATTGAGGGCTGTAGGAACAGAAGTACCATTGAGTGGTCTGAGAGGGCAGCATCTCTGATGACCACTTTAGTGGCATGTGGAATATAGGATGTTTGAAGAAAGATATGATCTATCCTGGCATTGGTGTGGTGGGGAGCTGAGTAGTGGGTATAGTCTTTAGTGAAAGGACTGAGTTCCCTCCAGATGTCAATCAGGCCTGCAGTGTAAAGAATTTAGTCTAATTTCAGACTTTGTTTGGGTGGCCATTTAATGTGGGGGAGACCTTTCCCAGATTTATCTAGTGATTAGTCAAATTCCAAATTTGAGTCCCTGTCGAGGGCTACAATGCCCTCAAAATGTGGTCTAAGGGATGTCAGCATGGAAGAGAAAAAGGAAGCCTGGCCACTATTCGGGGTATAGTAGGAGATGAAAGTGTAGGTTGATCCGTCTATTGTCCCCTTCCTCAGGATGTATCTGCCTATGGGGTCTCTGAGGACCTCAGTTTGGGAGAAATTCAAGTTTTTGGAGAAACAAATGGCAACAACTTTTTTCTTATTGACAGCATTGGCTAGGTAAAACTGCGGGTAATGTTGATGTAAAAAAAGGGGTTAAATGAGCTGGGGAAATGCATAGTGCAGTAGAAATGGAGTTGTCAGTTGGCATGGATCAGAGGGGGAAGTATACGCACTATAGAGTAGGATCTTACCCTGAATTGGAAGGTCCCATTTCAAACTCCCGAGTCCAAGTTCTCATGTTCGCCTGGATCCAAAGCCCAGAGAAGATGATAGATTCTGGGTGACCCAAGAGGGGAGAGAGGAGAAGAGAGGAGGAAAGAGAGAAGTAGTCCAAAGAAAAAGAGGAAAAAGAGAAACAATACTTAAATTAGAACAAATCCCTATCTCCAAAGTGACAAGAAGGGGCCAGCACAATCTTGCCACTAGTCTTTTCCCAAAAGTCATCCCATGAATTCAGGGACAACTAAATATCCCAAATGGAGTGATTTTCCCATTTAGAAACAGCTGGAGGAGCATATCATCCACTCC